>NC_041386.1:514042600-514080579 GCF_002162155.2 Triticum dicoccoides
AAAGTGCAAAATTGCAACCCCCCCCCCCACACACACTTTTAGTCAGCGGGCCAGAGAGGCATACATCTCACCAAGAATAATCCACCTTGGTCATACAACCTCTCTCTTATTGTTGCTCAAAGTGATGGCCGTCCATGCGACCCCGGAGATGGGCTAGCTCGCCCATAATCACGCAAGTAGCTAGTCCCCGAAGACAACCACAGCATGCGTGTGGCCCAAACATATGTATGAAGAGGTGTGTTTTTGAGTAACAATGAAACAACTTTGATGTGGCACCATGATTTCGAACTAGAAATCCCCAGAGCGAGTGAGGGTTAGGTTGACGATGCATATGTATGTTACACCACACTTCAAGCCAATGACGGGGATTCATGCATGCATGCGTGCATAATATATGCGCTCAAACTTAATTAGGTCTAAATCTGACCATGACATATACTACGATTAAACGAACCAAATGAAGATCCACCATGGTAACCTATCTTGTTGTTGGTCAGGTGATCATGGATGCCCACACGGGCCCACGAATATATAGGCTAGTCACCGATAACCATGAGTGGGAGTGTATCGTTCGAAGGCAACCACTGCATGCATATGTATGGAGGTGATGCATGCAATGATGTTTGAATACCGAACATTGATGCGGCGCGTGTACAAAAATCATACACTAGGTCCCCACACAGAGCGAGATCGGTTCATGATGTGTCGTTGTACTAGCCTCTACGACTCGATGGGAGGGATTCATGCGTACACATGCATGTGTGTGTGCTCAAGCTATATCATGCATGTCATCCTAGAGAAAAAATAATAATCCCCTCCTAAGTCAAATTAACCTCTCTTGTTGTCAGGCAAAAAGTAGTGATGGACCAAGTGGGCCCACAAATGGAAAGCATCGATATCACTGATAACCGATTAAGTGGGTGCGAGACGACAACCACCACCACTTTGCATGTGGGCCAAACATATATATATGCTGAATACCCAAAATGCACAACTTTGATGTGCCACATGCCTCAAGAACTGTAAACCATGCACCAACACAGCGCGAGGTTCATATCAAGCGTACTACATATGATGGTCCCCTTCCCCCCTCTTCACCGCATACTATATGCTCCTGCCGTAATATATGTAACCCAAAAGAATTCTCCTCGATGGTGAAATTAATTAACCTCTCCCGATGTAGGTCAAAGTGATGCATCCATGCATCAACGATGGCCTCGTGAACCCACAGATGGAAGCGTCACACGTGAGTGTCCTAGCTAGGATATGCATGTGGCCCAAAAAGGTGTCGTGTGATGTTTGAATAACCAATTTCACAATTTTGCTGTGGCACGTGCCTCGGAAACCAAAAAGTCTCGACACTGAGCGAGGTGTACTTGTTCACGAACGCGTACGTTTAGTATATATGCTAGTCCCCTCCCACCTCTTCGACGCGCACTATATACCACCATAACACAAACAAAAAAGATTCAACCTTGCTGGTAAATTAACCTCACTGTCAGCTGTTCGTCAAAGTGATGGTGGACGACCTCGCAGGCCCACAGAAAGCGTCACACACGAGTATGGAGTGTCGTGTCGGACAAACATCGACTGCATGTGGCCAAAACATTTATGTATGTCAGGGTTGTGTAATGTTTTAAATAACGAGTTCACGACTCTGATGTGGCACCGGCCTGCCTAACAAAATGGCCAACCCACACGGTGGCTCACAACTCGTAGTGTACTGCGAGCCACCTGCCACCCCCAGACGCACACACCCACACACACACCACGAATCTACCACAACTACGATGCATGTTAAATTAATTATCCCGCGGTGAACATACATGTTGCCAAATGAGGGACATTTTTATTTCAAAAAAATCACAAAGATCATTAAGACATTTTAGTACATTGATTGATTTTCTATGGTTATAATGTGCAAAAATCAAATTTGAGCTACATGCACACGTGACAGTGCACCTAAATGGATTGCAAAAACACATGTGTCTCACTAGTTGCATGTTTACTCCCTGTGCAACAAATTTCAGACATTGAGAATCTTGATTTTTAAATTCTAGTAGATCCAAAACTTATTTGAAGTTCATGAAACTTATCGTGTTGTCATATGGACACCAAGACAAAGTGGCATTGTACTTTTTTGTCAAATTTGAGACTAGTTTTGATGTAATCTTTATCTAATTACAGATGGGAGATTATTAATAATTAGGAACCATTATCCCAAACGGATTATTTATTCAAACCGTGAGCGTTAGACCAATAATGGATATGTGAATAGAAAAACAATAAAGCGGTAGCATTAATCATCCAAATAGAAAAACAATATACGTGCTGCCGCACGACCCGTGTGGCATGCGAGCAGGCGTGAGTTGACGGGACGCATCCGCCGTGCAGGTACATGAGGACGTGTGCGTGCAGGTGTGTGAATTGACGGAGGCGTGCCCACTGCGCAGTGTCATCGGGAGGCGTGCGAGAAGCTGTGTAAATCTTTGGTAGGCATGCCAGCAGTCCGGTGTGCAGGCTCACCGGGAGGTGAACCATCGGTTTGACCGCCGCCCGCCTCTCTCCCACAACTCGCACTACTCCATATTAATGGTGAGCCCGAGCGGCTGCACCCCCCATCCTCTCTACGCACACACAATCCTCTCTCTCCGCTTGCATCCTCGATGATGCTCTTAGTCCTCAAAGTCGTCAGTGTATGAGGATGCCGCCGAAGCGCCTCATCAGAGGGAGTGGCGACATTGGGGCTGGTAAAGCACCGGTGCATGGCATGAAGATGGAGACAGAGGTTGCCGTCACCGCTAGCGAGTTATCGCTGCAACCTGAAGTCATCGACGGTGTCGAGCTTCCACAGCCGGAGGCGGAGTTCCACACCGACTCCGACGACCACTGCAGCGATGACTCTGACAACCACTCCTGCTACGACTCCGACGACGACGCATAGCTAGTTAGTCATCTATACCCATTTATGTGTCAAATAGATCATAGGGTTCCTCTGGTTACTCCTTCCTCTCCCTTTTTGGAATAGAAATCCTATGGTTATGTTCTCCCAATCCATGAAATTTGAGTAAGTTTCGTTAGATCCGTGTAGTGTATTGACTGTTTGAATGGTACAGGTTATAAGTGATTAGTTGCTCCATCTGTGCAAATGATTTCTGCTAGTAATCCAACTAGGGTTAGTGTTCGCACTAATAATTCCTAGCCAGGGCTTGACAATTGATTTTCAATGACCTACATACGTTTGTGCCATTATTTTCTTCAAGATTGGTCTGTACATAGACGACCGCGCTTAAAAATTAAACCATAATCTCTAGATATGTATAAATAAATAGCCATAAATTCCTGATCCTACTTCACGACATGTAATCTTTGATTTGATGCCAAATTTGTTTTACTATTTGTATAGGTGCTATCTGACGATGTGGACAGCGAGGATGAAGATGTCCATAGGAGGTACAACAGGCAAATCCTGAGGGAGCTTTATGCGGGAATGCATAACAGACGTATTAGGACCTGGAACGGCGGCTATGGATGCCCATTTTGCAACCAGAAGCTTCATGACGCGTATCTAAGTGTTCTGGTGCACGCAAGAGGACAGGCCGTTAGCTCCTTCAAGCAGAAGTATTCTCGCAGGGCCGCGCATGACGCGTACGCCGAGTACCTGGAGAAGCTTCAGGATCATGCCGGCATGTGAGATGAGATGTGGGATGGATGGAACTATATATGTACGCTTGAGTATGCTTAATATTGTTGAACTATGTACTTCTTATGGTTGAACTATGCTTATCTACGTGTACACTTATTATCTATGTTTGAGTATGTTAAATATTTCGCCAATTTTTTTAAAAAAATACAATGGGGGACCAATAAACTAGGACAGAGGTAGAACGTCAATCACACACGGTTCCCAAAATGGGAACCGTGTGCAATGACTTTCATTTTGCCTCCTGCGTCAATCACACACGGTTCGCTCTAGCAAACCGTCGCCCCCAAAATTCTTTGTGGGAAAGAAAACCCTCACCACCCAATTCAAAAAAGAAAAAATAAAACCCTCACCATCCCCATGTCACAAAACCCTCACCCCGCCCGCCACCCCCTCGGCCCCTCCGGTACATTCCCCATTCACACCTTCACAAGGTCATCCGCATCTATGCCATGGAACCGCCTATCCCGGCAGTAAACACTTAGCTCGATGCCTGCCACCGCCTCCAGGCTGCCGGCAAAGGCCACTGCATTTCGCCACTTCCGCTTGCTCCCTCCTATCGCCATCGAGTTTCTCGACGCTGCTCGCGGTCAACCCAGCTCCGCTCGGTTGGGGAATCTTCCATACTGAGGGTTCTTTGTCATGGACGACAAGGTCACTAGTTTAACGAGATATTATCTCATCTCTTATCCCAGTTCATCTGCCTCCTTTAATCACCCGGCAAAAATCACCATGAATTCATTTTTATTCGAGCTGATTTGAGGATTTTCTTTCATTCATAGAATGTACAGTGCTCCGACACTACAGGACTTTGTGACCGCCGTTGGAGATTCCATCTCTTTGTACGAAATAACTTGAGCACGCGCGCCATATGTTCAATGTCACCCTAAATCTTTTGTCACGGCCTACTTTCCTGAACATATTCTAAATATTGCTACATTCGGATAAAAGGTGCGACATGCACCATATACGCCAAAGGGGATTTTTTTCCTCTTCTTTTTATATTAGGCAAATTAATGATGTATTGTTCTTTCGATTACTCTCATTTTTCCATGACAACATGTTTACCCTATCTGTTTAATTATAGATTTTTGTCATTCGATTTCAACTGTTGTAGAGTTCTTTCAATTTGGGCCCGTATTTGAATGTTACCATATTTTCTTTAACAATCCTACCATTTTTTGCAGAACATCCCTCGCTATGCAACAAATTATGTATTGCACAATTTTCCCCTTTACATACATCAAGGCTCCATGGATGTCATACTGCACACAAACCATGGATTTACAATCGTTGCTACTGTAATACTTGATGAACGTGGTGACTCCTATTTTGTCACTGGCTTTTGGAATGACATTGCAATGTTTTATGTACTGAAAGCTGGCACTAAATTGCACTGCACATAAGAGGGCCTGGTCATGAGATATATGCTAACTTCCTAGACAAAATTATCTGTCCAGACTTTGTTTGAAGTAAGTTTTCTTTTCAACTATCTGCATATGTTGACTTACCCTGCAATGTCAAATGAATTGTGTAGTATTTAAGCAACCAATTGTTATTCCATTTTCTTACTATATTCCTACCTAATAACTTATAGTTACCAATACACTTTTCTATTGACCTATTTTAACTAAATATTCCATGTACTCCCATTTCTATGACAAAGCGCCGCTAACAAGGAGACTCCGAAGGTGGAGAACGGGCTGCCAACAAGCGGAGGCGGGGCAAGCTAGAACCGGAAGCGACTCTAGCAGGCCCGCTCTTATTCTACCACGACTGAAGCACCTCAAACTTGTCGCCGTATGCCTCACAAAGGGTGTCCGTGTCAAAACCGGCGGATCTTGGGTAGGGGGTCCTGAACTGTGCGTCTAAGGCGGATGGTAACAGGAGGCAGGGGACACGATGTTTACCCAGGTTCCGGCCCTCTTGATGGACGTAATACCCCACGTCCTTCTTGATTGTTCTTGATGATATGAGTATTACAATAGTTGATCTACGACGAGATCGTAGAGGCTAAACCCTAGAAGCTAGCCTATGGTATGATTGTATGTTGTCCTACGGACTAAACCCTCTGATTTATATAGACACTGGAGGGGGCAAGGGTAACACAGAGTCGGTTACAAGGGAGGAGATCCACATATCCGTATTGCCTAGCTTGCCTTCCATGCCAAGGAGACTCCCATCCGGACACGGGATGAAGTCTTCAATCTTTTATCTTCATAGTCTAACAATCCGGCCAAAGGATATAGTCCGGCTGTTCGGAGACCCCCTAATCCAGGACTCCCTCAGTAGCCCCTGAACCAGGCTTCAATGATGATGAGTCCGGCGTGCAGTTTTGTCTTCAGCATTGCAAGCCGGGTTCCTCCTCCGAATACTCCATGGAAGATTTTGAACCCAAGGATTGTGTCCGACTCTGCAAAACAAGTTCCACATACCACCGTAGAGAGAATAATATTTCCACAAATCTAATCTACTGACATGTTTTGACAGCACGACATTATGTCATGGCCCGGTCATTATTCAAACCGTTTTTCTCAACCAGCACCGCACATATCGCGAGCCAGTTTTCTTGACACGTCTTGTCAAAGCAAATATTGTGTCCCCCTTATTATGGGATTCTCTTCAATACGGGCGTGGGTAACCCAACCGTGCCATCAATTACGGCGTTTGGGGAATAAGCAGTTTTACTAGGCAACTGGGGAGGCGCATCGCCTCTTCCGCCCCTATAAAGGGACAAGGATTCACCCTTTTTTACCCATGCCTTCTTCCTCCTTGCTTACCCATTCTTGCACACTCGAGCTCCAGCACCCAAGTTCGCGTCTTTCTTCTCAAACCACTCCAAGCATGTCCGGAGCGAGAGGCAAGTGGATGGTCTCCTCCGTCACGGAAGAGAACATCACAAAGTTACAGGGCAGCTCATCCCTACGCCCGAACCCCACGAGAGGGTTGTTTTTCTTACCCACTTCGTCTATGGACTGGGACTTCCCCTCCACCCGTTTGTCCGTGGGCTCATGTTCTACTACGGGCTGGATTTTCAACATCTCGGCATTTATCATCGTGTGCGAGCCCTTCCTTCGCATCAGGCCCCACTTCGGCCTGTGGCTGAAGACCTTCAATGTTAAACCAAAGGTGGTGTTCGGCCAGCACGCAGAGTGCAGAGGCGCCATGGTGGGCAAAATGCCTAACATCACCTGGCTCGAAGGATCCTATGTGGAGACCATAAAGGGATGGCAATCGGGGTGGTTCTAAATCACTGAGCCGTGCGACACCAACTGGGTGGCGGCCCCCAAATTTCGATCCGGAATCCCCACGCGGCTCACTTCCTGGAAAGAGAAGGGCCTGTCCTGGGGTTCTTCAGTAGAGCTGACTGGACTCCAGACCTGCATCAGGAACATGGTGAGCAAGAAAATCAAGCTTGTCAACATGGTCCAGGTCATGCTCTTCCGCCGGATTCTCCCGTGTCAACGACGGGCATTCAATTTGTGGGAGTTCGACCTGGCCCAGCACCAGACGCTGCGGGAGCTCTACGACATGACACACAAGGACGTCTGGAGGGTGCTTTTCAAGGGCACCGAGGTACCTCCTTCCCTCACTGAGGACCGCGGACTCAGCGCAAAGCGCCATGCCAATCCGGTAAGTTTTTGTATCTCACAGGGTATTTATTTGCCCCAGTTAAATGATGTGCGGGATCTAAGCTCCCATGCCATTAACATGACTAGATAAAGACAAGGGAACAACTCGATTGCCCAGCCCCCCTACCTGAAGATCCCGCAGATGCTCTCCTGACGGATATGTTGGCTCCGGCACCTTATGAGGTGCCGGCGAAGAAGACCAAGAAGAAGGCCACGGGGACCTGAAAGGGTCTCCGGCGCAAGGTTGTATCGGACTCATCGTCCGATGACACTGACGCGCACTCCTCCCACGAAAACGAGGAGGAGGAGGAGGAGGAGGAAAGTTCTCCCCCCAGCCAGGGAGACAAGAAAAGGAAGGCCGGCCCAACCAGGGAGGCCAAAGCGTCCAAGAAGGGAAGGACCTCCCTCCGGACTGCTCCACGACAGCCGCCTACAACGGCTACGAGTGGCTACCCAGGGTCAAGCCCCTGGCGAAGTCGTAAGTATCCGGACACCATAGTAATTCATGGTATGTTTTATTGCACTGCTTCTCCTCATGCCGAACATGATTATGCAGTCCTTCTCGAGCTCATCTCGACATATCCTCGTCGAGCGGTTCATTGGACACATTGAATATGAACAGTGGTTCTCTTCCGACCGCCTCCACCCCTCGCCCTATGGACAACATCGAGGTGTTGTCTCGAAAGGCACCGAGCCGAGGGGACGTGGTCCTGGGGGCGCCTCGAGGCGTCCTCCCGGACCCTGGGTACAAAGGCAGTAAAACTCCCCTAGGCTCCAAGTTCGGCCCCCAGCCGAACAATGCGCCGGAACCTTCGATGGTTCCGGACTCCGGCAGGCGATCCCCCATTAAGGGGGGCCAGCCGCCCATGCCGGTGTCCTCTGTCCATCCAGAGGCATCGGACAACTTGATAGAAGCGCTTCACAGCGCTTCCATCAATGAAGAGCACCGCACTATCATGAGTGCGGGGATCGAGAAAGTTCGGTCCACTAAAAACGGACTGGCCGAAGCTTGCGCTAGCCTCCTAACAGGCTTTGAGGTAAGCAATCAAAATATAAGAAAATATTACTGCATAGATAGTAGCCCCTGATGCTCTGTTCGGCGTTCGTGAAGAAATGCCGAATATAGGATCAAATGATGACTCAGGAGTCTAATCAGAATATGTCTATGTGTATGTGCAGGCTTCACTGCTGGTCGCTGCCGCACGTATTGCGGAGGTCTCTGCACTGAAGCAGGACCTGGAGCGGTTCGAGAACGAGCTCGGCCTTACCAAGAGGCATCTCGAGGAGAGAAAAGGTAAGCAATTCCTTGTCTACACTCTGAAAAGAAGTTCGGTTGTAAAATAATAGGATCATCATGAATTTTCCAAGGGCCACGACCGAAGTGGCGACCCTGAAGAGGGCGCTGTCCGAGGCCGAAGACAAAGCGGCCAAGGAGCGCATCGAGTGGGAGAAGCAAGAAGCCCAAGTGGGTGAGGTGTAGCAAGAGCTCGAGGCTCTCGCCAAAAAACACGAGTCCTTGGAGCTTCACTCTAAGAAGTGAGAGTCCGAGCTCGCGCAGGCGCTTGAAAGGGCCCGGAGCGCTAAGGCTGAAGCCCACAAGGCCCTCCAGGAGATTGATGCGGTTAAGAAGATAGCAGCGGGTAAGGCATTCATTATGCAAAGCAAGCATGTGAAGGAAACTTTCCTTTTTCTTAACCGAGTTCGGAGCTCTCTAGGAGCGCTTGCAGATCTTCCCCGCAGTGTACTGGATGCCGCGGAGTTTTATCAAGCTGAGTAGGGGTGCTCGACGGAAAAGTTGTTCTCGTCTCAGTATACTGGGACCGAACACCCAATGCCCTTGAGCGACTTGCTGAAGCAACTGGTCAAGCTTTACAAGGCGGCCGAACAGGCCATGAGGGGGGCCTTATAGTCCGGATGTGGCCTGGCGAGCCCCTGTCCGGCAGCTTCTTCGGTCTGGTGAGGCGGCTTCTGGATGCCTGCCCACGGCTTGAAGTCATAAAGCAGTCCGTCTGCATCGAGGGTGCACGCAGGGCTTTTGCCCGGGCGAAGGTGCACTGGGCGAAGCTAGACACCGTGAAGCTGGTGAAGGAGGGCCCGCCGGAGGGCAAGGAGCATCGCTACCCCAAGATGTATTACGAGATTGTCCTGAAGGGTTCCCTCCTTGTGGCGGATGAATGTGCCAGGGATGTAATTTTTGAATGAACATGCTCATGTGATCCTGTAATGTGAAACAAGTTCATCTGCGCTATGCAACACTTTTTAAATTTAAAATATTACCTTTTGTGCGGCCGTTTATAAAATCTGAGAGTTGGCCAGTCGTCGGCTTTTGCCCCTATGTAACTAGTACTGGGGTGTTCTGGATAAACCTGAGCACTCTTTACCCCAGTTTTGGGTCCTTCAAGGGAGGTGTTCAGCGCAACGAACCAGGCAATCAGACTATAAAGCTTCATCATTCTCACTTAGCCATAGAAGTCTACAATTTTAAATCTTGGCGAAGCCCCTAGTATTCGGAAGGCCGAATTTGGGGCACTATACACGCCTAAGCCGGGCAAGGACGACTCCTCGCCCGAAGCGGAAAAAGTCTTTAAGGACTTGAGACCTCTCAAATAGCGACCAGTCTCTCGCCTTATCATGACAGTCAGTTTTGGTCTTTCCCTATTGAGGTGCTCGTCCGAAAGAACTGGGACACAATCGCAGTAGTTCTCCCACCGCTACCTTAGCCGATATAGCGAAACATAAGGTACCAAAGCATGGGAGCCGCGAAAACCCAACTATTGACCCAAGACATGATTCGGGGCTGATGCATATAGTGCTATAAGTTTGGGGTGCCACACTGTCGAAAGTGTACGGACTTATCATGAAAGTAAACGAAAGCCCCTAGCATACTGACCGTACACGAATGTACAGGTGCAGATTGTCGTAAATGGACATATAAAAAAAGATAAATAATGCAATAATAGACTAATGATATGCATTGTTATTTAAATAATACATCGAAGCTTACTGGTACAAGTAGTGCAATAAGTAGAAAGTAGGACTATTCGAAATGTCCTACCCAAGGGCAAGCTGCGTATGGATAGTAGAAAGCGGGTATATCAATTATTATTAGAGACCACCTGGGGGTTCCCGTGTACATCTTAGCTTCTTTCCGCCTTGGTTGTTCCTTCCCGTAATGTGTCCGGAAATCGTACTGCCGGAAAGGGCTTCCAGAGAGTTAGGCCCTGAAAGAGAAAAGAAATGATAAAGGTAGACAGCCCCTAGGGCGGTTAAGCTGCATTGCGGGACGTGCCCTGATCGTGCCCCCCTATGGTATTTTCAGTGCGTAATTATATACGCGCATAACGGATTTTGTCGCTTGACTGGGACTAGGACGGGGCCCGAATTGCTAGGCGAGCTCTAAACATGCCAGGCGATCCTGTTGCAGTTTACTCTGGACTCGCTTGAAGGTGTCCGGGGGCTGTAACGCCGAATTAGTGGTTTGCCTTAAGAGGCTGCTTTGTGCTTCTGCTGTGAAGGCCGTAGTGTGCTCTTCCGTGCGGAGCGAGCGTTCTCTATTTCCATTTACTGTTATGACCCCCCTAGGTCCTGGCAACTTGAGCTTGAGGTATGCGTAATGTGGTACTGCATTAAATTTTGCAAATGTTGTTCGTCTGGTGATCCGAAGTTCCAGTCCGGTGATCCGAACACCACTTCCAATGTGATTGAGCCCGTGCAATGGGCCTCTACACCTGGGATGACGCCCTTAAAGGTGGTTTTGGTAGGTTTGATCCTCGAGGGATCGAAACCCATTTTTCGCACTGTATCCTGATAGAACATGTTCAGGCTTCTGCCGCCGTCCATAAGGACTCGAGTGAGGTGAAATATGTCGATGATGTGGTCTAGGACCAGTGCGGCCGATCCGCCATGACGGATACTAGAGGGGTGGTCCCGGTGATCAAAGGTGATCGGACAAGCGGACCATGGGTTGAACTTTGGGGCGACGGGCTCCATCGCATAGACGTCCCTTAGTGCACACTTGCGCTTCCTCTTCGGAATGTGGGTTGCGTATATCATGTTCACCGTCTTCACTTGTGGGGGGAACCCCTTCTGTCCTCCCGTGTTCGGCGGCCGGGGCTCCTCCTCGTCATCACTATGCAGCCCATTGTCCTTGTTTTTGGCATTTAACTTGCCGGCCTGCTTGAACACTCAACATTCTCTGTTGGTGTGATTGTCTGGCTTGTCGGGGGTGCCATGGATTTGACACGAGTGATCCAGTATGCGATCCAAACTGGACGGAACCGGAGTACTTCTTTTAAATGGCTTTTTCTGCTGACTGGATCTAGAGCCTCTGAATCCGGCATTGACTGCCGTATCATCGTTGTTATCGCCGTTGTTGCGGCGCTTTGGTCTGTTACGACATGGTCTGCCGTTGGCATCTCTGGTATCCGAAGTGCCCGGATTCCTTGAGGTGTTGTTGCTGCGAGCCAGCTAGCTATCCTCGCCCGCGCAAAAGCGGGTCATGAGTGTTGTGAGGGCTGCCATAGACTTCGGCTTCTCCTGGCTGAGGTGGCTAGCAAGCCACTCGGCGTGGATCTTATGCTTGAATGCCGCTAGGGCTTCTGCATCCGGACAGTCAACAATTTGGTTTTTCTTGGTCAGGAACCGTGTCCAGAATTGCCAAGAAGATTCCCCTGGCTGCTGAGTTATATGGCTCAAGTCATCAGCATCAAGTGGTCGCACATAAGTGCCTTGGAAGTTGTTAAGGAATGCGTCTTCCAAATCCTCCCAACTGTCGACGGAGTCTGCTGGCAAGCTATTCAGCCAATGGCGAGCTGGTCCATTGTGTTTGAGTGGGAGGTACTTGATGGCATGTAGATCGTCACCGCGAGCCATGTGGATGTGAAGGAGGAAATCCTCAATCCATACAGCAGGATCTGTTGTACCATCATACAATTCGATATTTACGGGTTTAAAACCCTCCGGGAATTCGTGATCCATAACTTCACCAGTGAAGCATAGGGGGTGTGGGGCGCCTCTGTGCCGGGCTATATCATGATGCAGTTCATATGAGTCTTGTCTGCTGTATTCGGCCCGGCCGGATTTACCTTTGGTGTATCCGGCGCGACGATCATCGTCCCATGTTGGCGCGCGTGCCCGTGACCCATATATTGACCTTGCAAGTTTTTCTCTGCTGTCCAATACGTCTCGCAGGTCCCATGTGTTGCCTCGGGCCTTGGTATTTTTGATTGAGTGGCGGCGGGGTGCAGGCTGAACTTCAGGCTGAAACGCCTCTCTGGCTCGGCCACGCGGTGGCTGGTCAGCCGCATCGTACACTGGTGATGGAGGTTTCAATGCTTCCTCCTCGAGGTGAGGTAGCAACTTGCGTTTTGGGTAACTCTTGGAGGGGCGCTCGAGTTCGTATTCCTCGGCGGCAAGGACTTTGATCCATCTGTCTGCTAGCAAGTCTTGATTAGCTCGAAGCTGTTGTTGCTTTTTCTTCAGGCTATTTGATGTGGCCGTAAGCCGGCGGTTGAAGCGCTCCTGCTCGACGGGATCCTCAGGTACGATAAATTCTTCATCGCCGAGCCTGACCTTGTCTTCGAAGAGAGGCATGTAATTGTCCTCTTCTGGTTCTCCATCTGCAGCCTGCTCTGGAGGGCTAGCTTGTTCATCTTCCCGCTCTACATCGTGCTGGGGGGGATTGTGGTTATCTTCGGCACTATTTGGAGTGTTATTACCTCCTGTGCTGGTATCACTATTTTGCTATGACGGGACTTAGAGCGGCGCCACTGACATTGGCGCTTCGGTTGCTTCTTGGAGGGGTTATCTTCTGCTGTCTCGTGACCATTGCCTTCTTTGGGGGTGTCCACCATGTATATATCATATGATGAGGTGGCGGTCCAGCGCCCTGTGGGCGGTGGTTCCTGTTCATCTCTTGCATCGTCGTCCATACCGTCGATGTCTTCGGAGTCAAAGTCGAGCATGTCGGTTAAATCGTCGACAGTGGCTACTAAGTGGGTGGTAGGTGGGCAGCGAATTTCTTCGTCGTCCACATCCCAATCAAGCCAGACATAGTTCGGCCAAGGTTCTCCTGACAAGGAGAGAGACCTTAATGAATTGAGCACATCGCCAAAAGGTGAGTGTCGAAAGATATCCGCGGAGGTGAACTCCATGATCAGCGCCGGAATCGATGAGCGCGGATGCAGGCGGCTCGGAGTCCATGGCCGGAGACGAATCCAGTGGTTCGGCCACACGGCTCTCATAAGGGGTGAAGTCAGTATCAGGCTCTATCGCCACTGAGAGTGCTGCCTCCATGGCGGGGTCTATCCCTCCGCTCTTGGATGGCGTGATTTGCTCCGGATTGATGGCTGGGGTAGTTGCAGATGTGATCTCCCGAATACTATACGACGGCAGAGTTACGTCATGCTCGTCGTGACTGTGCAGCGCACCTGACACGGGCACAAATCCGTCGAAGATCAAGTCATCGCGGATGTCGGCAGTGTAGTTCATGTTTCCGAATCTGACCTGATGGCCAGGGGCGTAGGTCTCGATCTGCTGCAGATGGCCAAGCGAGTTGGCCCGAAGTGCGAAGCCACCGAATGCAAAGATCTGCCCGGGGAGGAAAACCTCACCCTGTACCGCATCACTACTTATGATCAAAAGATCCTTCAAGCCTTACGGTGACGACACAGTGGAACTCTCAATGAAAGCACCTAAGTCGGTGTCAAAACCGGCGGATCTCGGGTAGGGGGTCCCGAACTGTGCGTCTAAGGCGGATGGTAACAGGAGGCAGGGGACACGATGTTTACCCAGGTTCGGTTCCTCTTGATGGAGGTAATACCCTACGTCCTGCTTGATTGTTCTTGATGATATGAGTATTACAAGAGTTGATCTACCACGAGATCATAGAGGCTAAAACCTAGAAGCTAGCCTACTATGGTATGATTGTATGTTGTCCTACGGACTAAACCCTTCGGTTTATGTAGACACCGGAGGGGGTAGGGTTACACAGAGTCGGTTACAAGGGAGGAGATCCACATGTCCATATTGCCTAGCTTGCCTTCCACGCCAAGGAGAGTCCCATCCGGACACCGGAGGAAGTCTTCAATCTTGTATCTTCATAGTCCAACAGTCCGGCCAAAGGATATAGTCCGGCTGTCTAGAGACCCCCTAATCCAGGACTCCCTCAAAGGGTGACATGGAGCGCCTACTCCATGGCTATACTGCACTCGAGTACCTTCGTCTTCAGGTGATCAATGGGTTGAGTACCTTCCACATCACCTCCATGACTCTCCGGAATATTTATGTGTGTTGCTGGTGCGGCAGGAAGACATCACAAGATGTGTACCACGGTATGGTCATCCAGGACACACCTACACTTGAGAAATTACTTGTAGTTGATCAAGAAGGTCCAACAAGAATCAATGTCATTTCTGCGCCGAAATTGACAGTGGTGGGCTACTCGTCTGACAAATGCTCCGAACTTGTTATGGGATCCACACCCATTCGGGTACAACAGCCGCCTTCTAACTCTCCCTCTACAAATTAACATTATTTATAATTTTGAAGATGTTTGTTCGTCTATCATTCAGAAAATGATTCCGACAAGCTTTACCCTGAAACCGCACATAGTGAAGGTCTTGGCACTAGAATCTACCGGGCTCGACCTTGAGCAAGTTGTCAGTTTCCTGAGATGCTTTTCATGCTTGGAGAAGCTATATATCGGGGTGATGTTCCTTTCATGTTAAATGTTAACCATAAGGGAGTTCAATTTGTGACACCTTTTTCCAAGTTTACAATGACAATGTACTATGATTTCTGAAGGTTCTTTTGGACGATTTCAGTACATAGATGTCCCCCCCCCCCTCCATATTGGTTGCTTGATCCATATGGTTAGAATCAATAAGTATTTCTCCTTAGGATTCATCTGTACTAGTTTTCTTTGGGAACTTTTCATCCACTCCAACCTCTTGTGTAGAAGGCTACATTTTTCTAGAATGTAATCAAATACCCATGTTAATGATGTCAGATCGAAGATGGCATGTTAGTGCATTTTACAAATCATGCAAACCAAATAGCTAGTCCTGTAGTAATGTTCAAAACAGCATGTAGGCACTAACACATTTTCTTATTTTGCAGATAAGATTAGGCCCAATGGTGGATAATGTGATACAATATGACAAGCATGTCGAATGCCTAGATCTGCATCCCTCAGAAATTACTTTGAACTCCTATCGAGGGACCTTACCGGAGATTATATTCGCTAGGTTCTTTGTTTCAGAGAAAGGGTGCTGAAGGAAATGAGGTTTGCCCTACATTTATTTCGCAAAAATGAATGGATTGTTGATCAGCGCCGGCGCCTGCGGCAGAATGGAGTAGGCTCCAAAAATGCTGAATTTCATTTTGGAACTTCAGATGACAGAGTAATCGGAAGTCATCGTGTCAACCCCATACATGACCTCTCAGTGGCTGACCCCTTTGCAAAAATTGTGAGGTTTTGAAGCCAGACTTAGAAGCGATGATATTAGTTTGAACCTCTCTGATATCCATATTCAGCGAATCAGCGCGAGCGTTTGCAGCTGATGAGCTGAATTTCATTTCTAGTATCAGTTTGAACCTTGTAATATTTGAATTTGAGCCATATAACTCTGGAATTTGAACCTTGTAACATTTTGAGCTTTTGTGGTACAATCATTGAAATGGAATCATATGAGACTCGTATATTGCTAGCACTATTTTGACATTAATATGCAATGGTATTAAATTTTATTAACCATTCTCGAATCGGTTTACCTTGTCGATCTCACAGCACACGATTTGTATAGCTAACTCGACTACGATCTTCGACATTATTGCACACAGTTCGTTTCTTCCACCGTGTGCACCATAGAGCGTAGAAATAATTATCTCACTCGAGTGTCTATCATCACCCTTCTGTTTCACTTTGACCTCATCACCCATAGTTTAACTTATGACCGAAGTCATTCCACACACTTCGTTTTTACAAAGCTTTTTGCCAATAAACGCCCACAATTTGTCCCTCTTCTAGCCGATGCGTGGCCAAACTAGCCGGGCGGGAAGCTTGCGCGTTAAACAGCGCAGTAGCGCGGGAATAGGCTCACTGACAATACATTTGGTGCCGCTTCGAGCCCACACGTGCGGTGCGGTTTTGTCAAGCGTGCACTGGAATCCTCCACTATGAACGCTGACAAGACGTGACGATTACAGGCCGGCCGGCCCCCATTTATTATAGCGGCCATTTAACCTACCCTTGTGTCTCTTCAACCTTTCGTTCGCGCCCCACCATTGCAAGAAGCACACCCAACACGAGAAATTCTTAGAGGGTATCATGCGCGGCTCCAATGGAGCTCCGAGCAGCAGTTCACCATGCCTGCCATGGTGGACACCCACAAAAGGTTCATGGACCTCTCGGTGGTGTACACCAACGACCCGGTCTGGGTGGAGCACTCCATCCACATCATGGAGCTGTTGCTTGCCGCGGAGAAGTACAAGGTGGTCGGGTTCGACCTTGAGTACACCCGCGCTCGTGCGGGGTCTCGTCCCAATGTCATCATCGCCCAAATGTGCATGCACCACCACGTCCTCGTCTACCACTACTTCCTGGCCACAAGGCCTTGCGAGTGCTTCGCCAGGTTTGTCAACAGCCCCTACTACATGTTCGCTATGGTGGACATCACCAATGATGTAAAGGCGCTCGAGAATTAGGGCATCGCCTGCCAGAATATTGTCGACATCCAGGGCCAATACAAGATCTGGGGCAGCAAGGAGCATGAGAAGGACTCACTGGTTCACCTTGCCGAGGCCATCATCGACCCCTACTACAGAGACATGAAGGATTCGTGCAACAAGGACAAGCGTGCCTCGCACTCGGGCTGGATGGAGCAACTCGACAAAGCTCACATCGTGTACGTAGCCATGGAGGCATACACGAGCTACGATATGTACAGGAGGGTCGTTGACATGAGGAAGTGTCTCCTTCCCCAAAATGGCCTAGGATCCAGCCGGAAGCAGAGCAATGGCAAGCGTCGTCACAATGATAAGTAGATGATTAGATCCTCATTTCTCCTACTTTAGTATGCATGTAATTGCTTTCTTTGGTGTGTGGAAATGTTATGTGTGTACTCACTTGTGTAATTGTATGCTTAATTTGGTTATGCAATGTAGTCACTTTAAGTATATATGTTGATTCTCTGTAGACAAAGCATAGATGTTGTGCGGATAAAGAAAATCACATCACACACGGACTAAACAATGGAACCCGTCGGTGATGTTTTCATCAATCACTCACAATTGTATACCAGCAATCGTTTGCTCACAACACACACGACTTGTTAGCAGTAATTGTCTGTGTTGTTATCGATCTTCGCACACATTTCCGATTACAAACCTGTTTGCCTCGTATCACACACATCTTGTTCATTTGAACCGTTTCTGTTCTCATGTCTCAATGCAAATAGTTCATCCGAGTGAACCGCATGTCGTATATCACACACACCTTTGATCTGGCTGACCGTTTCTTTTGTGTTGCCTAATCATAAACAGTTCATCCGAGTGAACTGTAAGTTGTACATCACACACACCTTCATCTGGATGCCCATTTCTTTTGTTCCTCCTCATTGCAAATGGTTAAGTGAACTGAACCATATGCCCTCAATCGCACACGCAACTAAAATCTGAACCGTGTTTGATGCATCCTCCATCACAAACGTTTTGCACCTTTTTGACGGTTTTTTACACCACTGTTTGCGATTATGGCATCACACACAGTTTCATCAAAGGGTCTCTGAATATAGTGTCGCGTTAGCAGCATCCTGCAGTAGTGCAGTATGTTTGAAAATTCCTTCTAATTTACTGCACAAGGAATTAACTCGCAGACAAGTACACAAAAATATGATTTTTCAAACCGTTTTGGTTAGGCGGTGCAAGTAGATGTAGTTCAAATTTGAATTACGGTCATTAAATGGTTAGAAAATCACTTAAATGCCTTTAAAAGGTCAAATGACCCCTGATATTTTCCAAATTTTCACATGACAGTTGTTTTAGTGCATGTTAGACGTAGAAAAAAAATTGAAGGCCATAAGAGGAAGCTATCTCCCGTTCGTCATCAAACATGCATTGTTCCCTCTCGGAAACCTTCTAGTGAGTTGCTCCAGTTTGTGAGGGGTGTGTGTCCAAATTTTCGTCAAACATGCCAATTTCTTTACCACATCATCTTGGTGGCATGAAATTACATCAACCAAGGTTTCATGTTTTTCTGATCATTTTTTATTTTTGGAATTAAAATGCCATGTCACTCCATGCATACCTATGCATGTGTCCATGTCGTGAGACCAACACTGGTGCACGTCGGTTCTAAACAAACGGTTTTTAACCCCTTTCCGCGACGACATTTCGAACTGTTGCCAAGTGAGTGTGGGTGATAGGGGTCCTTCGCACACGACCTAGAAACCGTCGGGGATAGGGCACCTATAGTACTCCTAATCATTTCTGTTTGCCTTGCCATCACAGTTGGTATTTTGTGGTGCTATGTTTACGATGCGCGGCCCATCACAAACGGTCCACTATTATAGAACATGTATGATGCGCGGACCATCACAAACGGTTCACCATTAAGAAGATTAGCTAATCGTCATATGAGTGTCGGATAGGATTACAAAACGTCGGACCGTCGTAACATCGTCGTACACGACAACTATCGCACACGCTATCTGATACGTCTCCAACGTATCTATAATTTTTGATTGTTCCATGCTATTATATTATCTGTTTTGATGATAATGGGCTTTATTTTACACTTTTATATTATTTTTGGGACTAACCTATTAACCGGAGTCCCAGCCCAAATTGCAGTTTTTGCCTATTTCAGTGTTTCGAAGAAAAGGAATATCAAACGGAGTCCAAATGGAATGAAACCTTAGGGAACATGATTTTTTGGAACAAACGTGATCCAGAGGGCTTGGAGTGGACGTCAAGAAACGAATGAGCCGGCCACAAGGCAGGGGCGCGCCTACCCCCCTGGGCGTGCCCTCCCTCCTCATGGGCCCCTCGTGGCTCAAACGACCTATTTCTTCCTCCTATATATGTTCACATACCCCGAAAACATCTAGGAGCACCACGAAACCCTATTTCCACTGCCGCAACCTTCTTTACCCAAGATATCCCATCTTGGGGCCTTTTCCGGAGCTCCGCCAGAGGGGGCATTGATCACGGAGGGCCCCTACATCAACTCCATGGCCCCTCCGATGATGTGTGAGTAGTTTACCTCAAACCTTCGGGTCCATCGCTAGTAGCTAGATGGCTTCTTATCTCTCTTTGGATCTCAATACAAAGTTCTCCTTGATTCTCTTGGAGATCTATTTGATGAAACCTTCTTTTGCGGTGTGTTTGTCGAGATCCGATGAATTGTGGGTTTATGATCAAGTCTATCTATGAAAAATATTATGTATGATTGGTTTTATCTTTGCAAGTCTCTTCGAATTATCTGTTTGGTTTGGCCTACTAGATTGATCTTTTTTGCAATGGGAGAAGTGCTTAGCTTTGGGTTCAATCTTGCGGTGCTTGATCCCAGTGACAGAGAGGGAAACGACACGTATTGTATTGTTGCCATCGAGGATAAAAAGATGGGGTTTACATCATATTGCATGAGTTTATCCCTCTACATCATGTCATCTTGCTTAAGGCATTGCTCTGTTCTTATGAACTTAATACTCTAGATGCATGTTGGATAGCGGTCAATGTGTGGAGTAATAGTAGTAGATGTAGGCAGGAGTCGGTCGACTTATCACGGATGTGATGCCTATATACATGATCATGCCTAGATATTCTCATAATTATTCGCTTTTTTATCAATTGCTCGAGATTAATTTGTTCACCCACCGTAATACTTATGCTATCTTGAGAGAAGCCACTAGTGAAACCTATGGCCCCCAGGTCTATTTTTCATCATACAAGTTTCCAATGTATTTTATTTTCCAATCTTTAATTTCAATCTATATCATAAAAATACAAAAAAATATTTATCTAATTATTATCATCTCTATCAGATCTCACTCTTGCAAGTGGCCGTGAAGGGATTAACAACCCCTTTATCACATTAGTTGCGAGGTTCTTATTTGTTTGTGTAGGTACGAGGTGACTCGCGCGTGGTCTCCTACTGGATTGATACCTTGTTTCTCAAAAACTAAGGGAAATACTTACGCTGCTTTACTGCATGACCCTTTCCTCTTCAAGGGAAAACCAACGCAGTGCTCAATAGGTAGCTAGAAGGATTTCTGGCGCCGTTGCCGTGGAGATCTACGCCAAGTCAAGACATACGAAGTACCCATCACAAACTCTTATCCCTCGCATTACATTATTTGCCATTTGCCTCTCGTTTTCCTCTCCCCCACTTCGCCCTTGTCGTTTTATTCACCCTCTTTTCCGTTCGCCTTCTTTCCGTATGTATCTTTGTTTGTGTTTCCATGTGCCTTCTATTTGCTTGGATCTTTGCTTGCTAAAAATCTATTGGCATGGATTCACTTAAAGTGTTCTACTTGGATCATCTTCGATCCTTATGCGCTCGTGCTGAAACCCCAACTAGCCTAGTTGATGGGAAATCTTTAGATGAGCATGCTTATTTCGTGCGTCACCATTTGTGTGAAAAAGGGATACTCTTATGGGATCAAATAAACAAATTGCTATGTTATGCTTGGAATCTTTGTGAAATTTGCGATCTGGCTTGTTGCTCTAAGAACCCTAAAAAACACCTCCCCAGCCTATGTGATTTTAATGATAATGAAATCTTATCTTCTTATGCAATGGATGTTTATAGTTACTACGATATTGGACAAATTTAATATTTTTTTTGCTTTTAAGGGTGCTTATAAAGTTGCTTCATTGAATGAAAAGTATGATGTTACTCTCTACGAATCTGAAAATTTTGACATACCTAAATATTGCTATGAAAACTATGCTCATAATGTCTATGTCAAAGAATTTATTGAAAGAATGACCGTTGCTTCTGAAGAAAATAATGATATGCATGAATCTATAGATAATTATGATTCCGATGATTTGATTGAAATATCCCTTGATGAACTTGATGCTTGCTATTCTTGTGTCCATGATGCCAATATTTATGAAGATGCGTTTGCTTTAGTTCCTTATGTTAAACATGAGATCGTTGCTATTGCACCCATACTTGATAGTTCCTTCGATGAAAAGCATGATTTTAATGATGTTATCATAAATTCTCTTAATGTTAATTGTGTTAATGATATGCAAAAACCTAAGCTTGGGGATGCTAGTTTTGCGATGTCTAATACTTGTTGCAATGATCATGATTGGGGTGATTCTTCTTATGATCTTGAAAACATATTTAAGCCCCATGATGAATATGAGATTGATAATAATGTTTGCAATATTATTCAAAGTGGTTTCAAAAGAGTGTCAACTTTAGATCCCACATATTTGGAGAATGTTCAATCTTATGAAGTTTTTGATAAAAGTGGGTTTGGAGAGGTCATGACTTTAGTTAATGTTAATCCCACTATTTTGGAAGAGTGTCAACTTTGCATACATGTGGATCTTGTTAAGAAAATGTTTTGTGATAGCTATATTGTTGAATTTGCTTATGATCCTACATGTAATTATTATGAGAGAGGAAAATATGGTTGTAGAAATTTTCATGTTACTAAATTACCTCTCGTTATGTTGAGATTGCTAGTGTTTCTTTCTATTTCCTTGCATATGCTAGTTTTTGCTTGCTACGATAATTTTTTTTGCCTATAATATGCATATGCATAGGAAGTATATTAGACTTACGTGTGTTTGTCACGTGTTTTATGATGCTCTCTTTGTGCTTCAATTCTTGTCTTTCATGTGAGCATCGTTGAAATCTTATACCTAGCTATGAGGCATTAAAGAAAAGCGCTTGTTGGGAGACAACCCAATATATTCCCTTGCTGTTATCACTACTAGGAAAAGGCCTACTAATGGCGCACCTAATTTGGCCATTAATGGCTCATTAAAGGTGCGCCATTAGTGCCACGCCATTAGTATATTTTACTAATGGCGCACCACTGGTGCGTCATTAGTATCTGGTATACTAATGGCGCACCTCAGATGCGCCATTAGTATATACAACAGGGCGCCATTAGTATGCCTCCCAGGGGGCCATGTATACCCAGGTGCTTTGGCATACTAATGGCGCACAACAACAAGATGCGCCATTAGTAACTTTGGCATACTAATGGTGCACTGTTTAATGATGCGCCATTAGTATCCTTCGGCATACTAATGGCGCACTATGATGTGATGCGCTATTAGTATGCCTCCTAGGGGGCCATGTATACGCAGGTGATTTGGCATACTAATGGCGCACAACAACAAGATGCGCCGTGAGTAACTTCGGCATACTAATGGCGCACTCTTTAATGATGTGCCATTAGTATCCTTTGGCATACTAATGGCGCACTGTGATGTGATGCGCCATTAGTATGAATATTAGCTTTTTAATTTTTTAATTTTTTGTTTTTTGCACAGGTTACAAAATGTATAATTGGACAAAATATAGACAGCACACATCAACAACAGATTCATCGAATACAATAGAAGATTAGTCTCTGAATACAATTCATCATATTAGTCTCTGAATACAATTCATCATATTAGTCTCCGAATTGAAAAGACCGAACAAAGATAGAACATTATATTACAAGTCTTGAGACCGCGAGTAGTGAGTTTGTCTTCACATTACAAGTCGATATCGATCATCTAAACTACAAGTCGATATCAATCACATAGAAGAGAGCTGCGGTCATCACAATGAGCATCATCACGATGAAACTCGTCTTCATCCGGTTCCTCCAACGCTCCCTCCCCTCTCCCGCTAGATAGCGGGCGTATCTAGATTCGGCCTCGGCCCTAGTGGTGTACCCTTTGTAACTATTACCGCTGAATTGGTGAACCTGTCTCCGACACTCCTCCCAGTCGTCGTAGACTCCGGGAACCTTACCCTTGTACACGACATACGACAGCATCGTTATGCACTAGCCAAACGAAACGTTAGTACCAATTCACAGACAATACATAAGCAATATATAAGTATGCAACAGAATGATTGGAAGAGAAAAGCAAGACATTAATAGCATTGATTACATCTAAGTTGAACGACTCTCTAAACCAAAGAGACATACTACAAGTTCATTAAAGTTTAATAACAACATGAGCCAATCGATGTTTCAGAACTAGACACAGCATCACTGCTTTCGACTCGACTCAAGGGACCGGAGCGTGGATGAAGCCGCCGTCTATCGTGGGAGTCATGAAATAACGGGCGTTGTCAGCCTGCATTTGTAGCATTGTGTCGATGTCACTGTTGGACGGTTGATTTCTGAGGTAGAACTGCCCCGAGGTATGAAGGACATCTTGATGGATGATTTCCGCAAACTCCGACTGGATGCGAAAGAATTCTTGTCTGATGTCCGCGTCCTGGATTGCCGACACGCTCGCGGCCCAATCTCTGAGTTTACTCGGTAGCAGAAGTTGATGATGGTCCCGTACGATCGCCCGCATGTGATGGATGGCGTAGTAGGCACCCTTCTGACCGCCAGGCGGATGCTTGACGCAGCAGAACATCGTATTGTGGGAGAACACGTGCTTGCCGTACTTACGAATAGGCCTGGTGAAGGTGCCTGCAGATTTGGCGTAGGCGGGGAGAACACCATCAAGAACCTTCTTGACATTTGTGTAGTCTATGTTTGACTGACGGTCCGGGTCGGCCATGAAATATTTGGGGCTTAGGAGGATGAGCGTGCAATGTGTGTCACTGCAGAAAACACGGAATGTTAAAAGAAAAACGATCGAAATCTAAGAATTCATATGTTACGGGGCGGTTGAGGGGAGGACTTACTCGGGAAAGTAAGGCACGAGGAAGTTATCCTTATCTTGGTTTGCCAGAATGACGCCTTCGAGGTAAGAACTTGCGACTTGCCGGTCCCCAGCGCTGCCCAAGATCTTGGCATGCATGTAGAAGGGGTCGACTATCACGATGTCCGGGGTCTTGTCGCGAATGATCCGCATCTCCATACTCAGCGAAAATAGCCGAACGAAGGTGTAGTGCAGCGGATGAAGGTTCAACATAGCGTGGATGTCATCAAACCGCAGGACGATCGTACCCTCGGTGGAGTTATCCACAAAGCCCTTGCCCTCTGGCACCTTGGCCGCGAAAACCGGGTATGCCACATCCTTCTCTATGAGACGTCGCTTCTCCAAAGAAAGAACACTGTCATGCAGACTCCGCATAGCACCGGTTGTAGCATCGAGCATATTTCTCGGTAGCATCGGCCTACCCGCCACATGCAGCCTCCTCATTAAATCCTCAGGTGAAGGTGGCCCGTCTTGAGCACGGATCGTACTCGGTGCCGACTGGCCCGCACCCTTGTTAGTCTTTCTTTTGCGTGCCTTCTTCTTCTCCTGTAATGGGACCGAGTTCTGCTCATAGACCGCCTCCTTGAGTGTGTTGGGGCTGATAATATTTCGCACCTCGCCTATCTGAGGCTCGGTGATGTCGGCAGCTGGAGGCGTCTCCTGAGAGCTGAACGGCAGACGACGCCTGTTGCAACTTGGCTTCTCCGCGGTACCAGCTAGATCGCGCACGTATTTTGTTGGGTTGGGTTCTTGAGAAGGAGGCCCCATGAAGTCGCCACCGTACCCATGATCGGCAAAGTACTGATCGACGTTGCCAAATGTATCGTCATCATTGTCGTTCTGATCATGTGCCATATGCATGTTTGGATCCAGTGGCATAGGGATGTCCGGCACCGTTGCGGCGGTCTTGCCATGGGGCCGACTTGGCGCCGGCACGACTGGCGGTGTTGTCTTTGGGGTGTTGTTCCCCGCCACAAAACGAATCTGGCTCTTCGGCCGAAGCAGGGGCCAGCTCAGGCAGGCACTGAGGGTCATCACGTCATCATCGTCGGCCCCGACGGGTCGAATCGGAGGTAACAACTCGTCGCAGCCTGGCAGCACCTGAACCAGTTGAACCCTAAACAAGTTGGGTGGCATCCGGGTACCGTGGAACAAGGGGTTGCCCGGTTGAACGATTTTTCCCTTGGCGACATCGACCAACTTGTTGTTCACGAAGTGCAGGAGAGTGCACGGAACGTCGGTGGCGCCCTGCGAAAACATGTAGGGCGTCAGGGATGCCCAGTCAAAGGCAAGGAGATGAAGTCCTCGGCCGAGAGAGGCTTAATTAGTTACCGTGATGATGGCATCGAGCTCGGCTAATGTCGAGGCACCGCCAACGGCGGGCGTGCAGTTGACGGAGGGGCCGCTTGCTGCAGACGTGGCGGCCGGCGTACACCCGGGTGCATTAAGCTCCCGTGCCGGCGTCGGAGACACCAATGCCGCCTCCGCCGGAGAAACCAATGGCCCCGCCATCGCGTTCTACGAGTTGCTGGCCATGAAGCTAGGAATCGGGGGCGGCCCCTGTTTGGCCGCCCGCAATCCACGCACTCAACCCCTCGATCAAGGTAGGCACAATGGCGGTGATCGTCGCTCCGAGTTGTTGTTGCACTTGCTCTTGGACAATCTCCGGAATCTGCGCCACCTGTGCCTTGAGTTCTTGAACCTCGTGCGCCTGGCTTTCCGAGCTGGTCTTTTTCTCCTTTCGCCCACCAGTGTTATAGTATGACGACCATTTTGTCAACAAGCCTTTGCCGGCCACACGACCAGCTAACGTCGGCTTACTGAGCTTATCCTTGTTATTCATTACATTCAGCGCCCTATTTAGAGTGGTGTCCCAAGGGTTGCTCTTAGTCGACCCTGCGCTACTCCTTTCTGTCGCCTGCAGAAGGAATGTGAACCATTTAGAAATTTGGCTTCATTAATTAGAATGCAACCATATGGAGCTAACTACGCGGGGGTGTATTCCTTACCAGAACAAGCTCAAGCGCCCTGGTCTTCGGATCCGTGGTAAGCTCCTTTGTTTTCGGCTCCTTCTTGTACCGGGCCCTGACAAAGTTCTTGGTCTGCTTGTCACCGTATTTATCGAAGAGGGGCGGTAGGCCTTGCTCGGCATGGTCCGCCTCCTCCTTGTACCATATAGGCTCCGCCACTCTGTAACCACCGGGACCGAGTGTGTGTTCCCCTAAGTTCAGGTCCCACATTTCTTTCCCCCACTTACTTGATTCGGAGTTTGCGGTGCTCGAGCAATTGATCTTGAAGACGTTGTAGTCATCTTCGGTGATTGAAGGATTTTTCTCCTTGATCTTCTCATAACTCTCAACTTTCTCGATCATTCTCTTCACATTGCTTTTCCAAGTAGACAGGGCCTTGCTCATCTTTGTGAGGGCAGCATTGTTCACTTTATTCCCTTTGAGGCTTGTGTTTTCAAATTCAGCGGGGAACTTGTATCGTTCGTGCAGCTTCGTGAAGAGGAGGTTGCACAAATTCCCTCGATCAGGATGCCTCAGGTTCTCGGTGTTGATCGAGACGGTGCTCCGGAGAATGCACCCGAGCTGAAGCGAGTACCCCTTGACTATTCGTTCGGGCGTCGTTGGATTCCCGTCAGAGTCCACTTCAGTAACTTCCTCCTTGAGGGTGCGGAGCACGGTCGGGCGCCGGTCCTTCCATTGCCTCTTCGGTTGGCTGCCATCTGTGCGTGCGCCGCCATCATCAGTGGTGGCATCCTCGGCGGCACCATCAGTGGTGGCATCAGTGGGGTCATCCTCGGCGGTACCGTCAGTGGTCTCAGGATCGGTGGGGAAGGCAGTGTCCTCATACAAGTGAGGTTGTTCCTCCATCTCCTGGGACAGCTTCCAGAATGCCTTGCCGCCCGAACCCCCGGCCTCATCGTTGTTGGCCATGTTTCTCTCTAAATAGGAACAAAGTTTGGTCAAAAAGTTGGTTATTATCAAGGAACAAGATCATGGTCTCATCATTTAGGGTTTGTCGACACCGAGGCATCCTAAAAGCTAAGCTTTTATCATTGAGGGTTTTTCGACGCCTAGGCACCCTGAAAGCGTAAGCTTTCATCATTTCGGTTTTCATCAACACCGAGGCACCCTAAAAGCCATGCATTAGTCACAAGTATGCCGGGGCACTTGATCCTACTTAATTAACTACTAAGATACCCCGGCCCATGCATTAGTCACAAGTACCCCATATGTCCTATTTTTAGCAAAGTCATGCTAAAATTCACAGAAAATTTCAGCATGACCTTTGCTGAAAATAGGACATATGGAGTACCCGAATTTGCCGGAACGGAAGTTAATCGACATTCCGGCAAACTCAAGGGCCTCTCGGGGTACCTGCAAAATCATTATCCAATGAAGGAATTGTGCCGCACACTGCTGCCTCACACTGCTGACAAAATCATTATCGACATGCTGAACTTGTATTTCACTCTGCATAGCTGAACAGTCTAACAACCAGAAATATATAACAAGAACTGCACTGCAACCAGAAAATTTAATCATGGAGATTACACTGAAAATATGGGCTAAATTACACTGTAATTCTAGGGTATATTACACTGACAAATACACTCAAAATATGGGATAAATTGCACTATAATTCTGGGGTATATTACACTGAGAATTCATCAAAAGTTGCTGAGCTTACACTAAAATACATCTGCACTGCAGGGCTTGTACACACAAATTCAGTGAGATGATCTAACACTGACAAAATAAAGGAAACACCTACTGAACCAATACAGGGCTAAAAACACATGGGGATTACACTTAAAAACATCCAGTGAAAGGCACTAGAAAACCATATAGACACAGGAATAAAGCAGAGCTGACTCATTAAATCTGATACACTGAGAAAACCCTAAACTAGGGAAACTAATCACCTGCATCTAACCTACCAGGAGGTAACTGAACAAATTCAAGAACTACAACAGCAACACGAACCAATACAGAGATATGAAAGCACAAGTTACTAGCATTTGCCTAAAAACTACATAACTAGGATATGAAAGCACAAGTTACTAGCATTTTCCTAAAAACTACATAACTAGTGGACCAACTCTCTGTCTGTAACAAGAACTATAACTAGGAAGCTAGCACCAGATGCACTTGGGGATATACTAGTTATGTACTTCACATCCGGATGGCAATTACCTAGTATTTTAAGCTAAAATTACCTAGTAAGTGCTCAATCAATAAGGTACAAGGTAAACTAAATTGACTTTCCAAATTGACAAGCGCAGACAGAGCATAAGCAAAGAGGTCAACTGCTAATATCTATTCAATGCAAATAGTCTGGTGCTCATATTGGAACATCCAGAACACCAAAGGCATCTTGAAAGTGAAAATTCTTACCCCTACACAACTATTCGGCATAATCAGAATTCAAAAGTAACATTCTTCGATATAGATCATGGGTGCTCGGGGGAAAGTAGCACAAACAGACAATGCAAACAACCAATCAACTAGTGAAGCCAATAAAGAACCTAGAGATATAGCTAGCAAACTGAGAAGCACATGCAGAGCAAAAGCGAAAAGGTTACATGTTCACTGCGAAATAATAGATGCGTGAGTTCCAGTGCCCATATATGAAAAACCTTGAGCAGCAAAGGGCATCATCATCAAAGTGAAACTCTTAAGCCCTACATAATTATGCAGCCTTGATCACACATGACATTACTGGATTAAGATCTATTGTAGTAAATATAAGTACTTGGATGCTCAGATTTAAAGTAAAGTGCACGAGCAGGCAATGCAAACACACAATCAATTGGTGAAAACCATCGACAACCTTGGGACAAATATGGTGCATCAAACCTAGATAATCAGTGGACCAATTCTAAGTATGTATCAAGAACTATAGCTAGGAAGTTAGCAACAGTTGAACTTGGGGATATACTAATCATGAACAATCTCTCCTGGTCGGTCCAACTCAGAAATCATACCATTGTCTAAAACTGCTTAATAGATTCAGATCATCTAATTGTGAATCATGTGATTTGGGGTTTCAATTTCAGATCATCTTTTACTTATCAACAAGATTGCAACAGTTGCAGACACCTCACACTAACAGTTTCAGACTTGAATAGATTCAGATAACTAAGAAGAACATATCCGGAGGAGGGAGGGAGGATGGGGGTGCATTACCCTAATGTGCTAAACGACGTAAGCGCGTGCGCGCGAGGAGGAGAGGGGGAGAGGAGGAGGGGGAGCTCACGGTGGCCGTAGGGATAGGGCAGTGGGGCGCGGGGAGGATGTCGGGGACGACGACGACGCAGGGGAGGAGGCGACGAGGTCCGGGTGGTGGTGGTGCTCTAGCGACGGTGGTGTGGATGGGGCGGCGTCCAGGCCGCCGGCGACGAGGGCGGCGGGGCGATGGCGTCCAACGAGGTGGGGCGACGAGGAGAGTGGCGCCGACGTCGGGGCCTCGGGCGGTGGTGGTTGGAGACGTCGCGGCGGGGTCGAGGCGGCGTCGGGGCGGTGTCGAGGCGGCGGGGCAGCGTCGAGGCGGCGGGGCAGCGGCGTCGGGAGAGGAGACGGGAAGGGGATCGAGGGTGAGGGCGAGGGAGAGAGAGGGGATAGGTTTGGGCCGGGGTGGAAATATGGATGGGGGCGGCACAATACTAATGGCGCACCACCCCTCGGTGCGCCATAAGTACATCGATACTAATGGCGCACCTCACCCTGGTGCGCCATAAGTACATCCATACTAATGGCGCACCTCACCCTGGTGCGCCATTAGTATTTGTGTTTAAATATGTTCAAACTTGTTTTATAAGACATTAATAATTTTTTTATAAGAAAGTAATAATTTTTTTTATAAGATGGCTACTGCAATAGTAATATTTTTTTAAAAGGCAGTAATAATTTTTTAAAAAATATCATCAAACAGTAATGCCGGTGGAGCGGAGGAGGGTGCGCGGGGTGCGGGGGGTCGGCGGCGGCGGTTGAGTAGGGGAGGGGTGCGGGGGGTCGGCGACGGCGGTTGAGTAGGGGAATCGAGGGTGCGGGGGGTCGACGGCGGCGGCCGGTGGACCGGGGGGTGCTCGGCGGCGAGGGGGACCGGATCTGGTGAGGTGGTATAGCGATCGAGATGGAGGGGGATCGAGATCGAGTGTCCATGAAATTTAAAAATATTCATGATAGTTCAAAAAGTGCCCATGAAATACAATCGAGAAATGAAGGCTACGATTTAAATACAATCGATCTTAGCTAGCTATCTGTTCACAATCTTCTTGCCCTTCTTTTTCGCGAATGGAGTTCTTCTGTGGAACGGACGTCCTTTAGGTAGGGTGGTCCTGCTTCTTCTTGTGGTGTATGCTGCTACTTCATCATCGTCGTCATGTTCGATCCTCGGGTCGCCGTACTTGTCGATGTCTTGCTATTGGCTACTCCATCCATTCCGATGATCTTCCTTTTGCCTCTCCTCACGACAACACAACTGGGCTTTGACGGGTCGGTAATGAAGAAGCATTGGTCCACTTGGGAAGCCAGTACCCATGGCTCATTTTTCGCGGTGACATTTGCGCCCGCGGTCTTGGATTTGGCTTCGGGTATAACCATGGTGGTGAAATACCGGTCTTCTTTTAGGACGCTCTTCGCCCATCTGACACGGAACATCGGGACCTTCTCTCCAGCGTAGCTTAGCTCCCAGATCTCCTCGATCCTTCCGTAGTATCTGTCCTTGTCGTTACCGGTGTAGGATTCCATCATTACCCCGGAGTTCTGATAACCATCGCTCTTCATGTCCTTGGCCTCGGTGTAGAATGTGTAGCCGTTGATATCATACGCCTCATAGGTCATCAGGTTGTGCTCGGCGCCCTGTGACAAGGCGAATATGAGTTGTTCTTCCGCGGAAGAATCCTCATGTAAAGGGTACGACAGAAGCTTCTACTTGAACCAACGCGTGAAACATGAGTTGTGCTCTTTGAGTATATCTCCGTCCGTCCTCTGTTGGCCTCGGTCATTGTACGTCCTCTTAATAAAGGTTTTGTGCTCTACCACCCAAGGATCGACCACGTCTATGTGTTGTAGCGCGACTAGGTTTGCTCTTTCAAAGTCGGCGAGTCGACCCTCGAAGTCGACATGCATTTCGCGGCGACCCTCACGGTGACCCCATCCAGCGAGCCTGCCGAGGTGCCTGTTGACGGGTAGACCAACGGGGTTCTCGATGCCTAGATAATTCGTGTAGTAGGAGATGCACTCTTCGGTCAGAAAGCCCCTGGCTATGCTTCCCTCATCATCATATATAGCGTGAAGCTCCTGCCTGATGGCCATTGATTTCAAGTCTGCCCTTGCTTTCGGCCCATCTTTGGTCCTCTCTAGCATGTTGAGCAGGGTACCAAGCAAACTCTCGCACACGTTCTTCGTGATATGCATTACATCAAGGCTGTGAGGCACACGGTGGATCTTCCAGTACGGCAAGTCCTAGAAAACATACTTCGTTTTCCATACCTTCACCAGCGGCTCTGGCGCCTTTCGCTTCTTTCCCGGCTCTGGCGCCTTTTGCTTCTTTCCCGGCAGTGGGCAATCTTTCCAATTTTTCAACAGCTCGTCTATTTCCTCGCCGCTCCTCGTACGCGGGCGTCCTCGGGGTTCGGTTTCACCATCGGACAGATCCTTGCATTTTCTCCACGGGTCATCGTCATGAAGCCACCTTCGATGTCCCATGAACATGGTTTTCGAAGACCCGGGATCTCTATCTAGCTGGCGATACGTTGTGTCATCCATGCACCTGACGCATCCAGAAAATCCGTGGACCACCTGCCCCGCGACATATCCGTAACCGAGATAGTCGTGCACCGTCGTGAGCAGCGCGGCTCTCATAGGGAAATATTCTTTCTCTGCAGCGTCCCATGCATTGGCTGGCGTTTTCCACAGCGTGTCAAGCTCCTCTTTCAGCAGCCCCAGATAGAGATTGATGTCGTTCCCTGGTTGTTTCGGTCCTTCAATTAGCATACTCATGTGAATGTACTTCCTCTTCATGCACAACCAGGGGGGAAGGTTGTACATCCACACAAACATAGGCCAGGTGCTATGTGTGCTTCTCTGGCTGCCAAATGGATTGACTCCATCGATGCTCGCGCCAGCACGATGTTCCTTGGATCGTTCCCAAATTCTAGGTCTTCGAAGTTCAACGCTTGCCATTGGCTCGCATCCTTAGGGTGACTCAGCATCTTGTCTTTTTTATCTATCTCCGGATCATTTGCGTCATCTTCTCGCTTCTTCTCCTCCCTAGCCGCGTGCCAACGCAGGAGCTTTGCTACCTTAGGGTCCGCGAAATACCACTGCAGACGAGGAGTGATCGGAAAGTACCACACCACTTTTCGAGGAGCTTTCTTCCTCTTCTTGTATCGAGTGACGCCGCACACCGGACATATGGTAGACTCCGCGTGCTCGTCCCGATAAATGATGCAATTGTTCATGCACACAAGGTATTTCACGTGCGGTAAATCTAGAGGACACACGATTTTCTTCGCCTCCTCCAAACTGGTCGGGCACTTGTTCCCCTTGGGAAGACGTTCGTGCCAGAATGACATGTTCTCGTCGAAGCATGCGTCGGTCATTTTGTGTTTTACCTTCACCTCCAAAGCCATGAGCGTTACTTTCAGGCGGGTATCCTCGAGCCTGCATCCTTCATACAATGGAGTAACCGCGTCTAACTCAAGTTGATCCATCTTGGCTTTCTCTTGGGCGGCAGCTCTTGCGTTATCCGTTTGCTTGAGAAGCAGCTCTTGAATATGAGGGTCCTGCACCCAGCCCATCGATGGTCCAGCATCGTCTGCTCCGCCGGCATCATCATCTTCATGATCATGCCCGTCGTCTGCTCCGGCATCTTCCTCATCATCATGTCCTGCATCTTCTACATGATGACTATGTACAGCATCACCGTCGTGATCATCTCCTAGGGATTCTTCGTCTTCTCGCCCACCCGAGCCGCGGTGGTTGTCTTGCTGCCCTTCCTCATTTCTTGCCCGGCCCCCATGGACGACTTCGTAGTCATCTTCATCACCTTGCCACCAATAGCCATCCATGAATTCCGGGTCCGCAATAAGGCTCTTCAGCTTGCATCTTCGACACGGACATCTTATCTCCGTCTCGTTCTTTTGAAGCATCTCGACCTTCGCGGACCTCAAAAACCTATTCACGATGCCTTCGGTCATCATGCGGACCATGGTCGCTTGCGGGGTAGAGCAAAACGATATTTTAGAACCAAGAAAAAATTTGGCATGACTTTCCCTAAAAATAGGACCAAAAAGAATGCTTAATGCCAAAATTCTCGCCGAAACGAAAATGAATCAACATTCCGGCAAAATATTGGCAACTATCGCATTTCAAATACCGGTACACCTCCAAACACAAACACATATGCAACACCACAAACATATGCAACACCACGAACATACATAGATCTAGCTAGGCCATAAAAAGTGCATGTGCACATTGTTGTAGGGAGAACAACATAAATATAGCTTCCCCCCTTACTTACCTATCAAAACAAGGTAATTTAACCACTTAAATTGAATGAATCTATGGTGGAAATGAGGTGAAAAAGAGGAGGCACCCAAGACAAGGAGGAGGTGGAGAGAATGAAGTGGGGAGAAATTGAGTGTGGGTAGGAGAGGCTGTCCAAAATATCTTGTTGCTGCCCACTTACTAATGGCGCACCAACTCTAAATGCGCCATTAGTAATCCAGGTTACTAATGGCGCACCTTCTGGTGGTGCGCCATTAGTAGTTTTGCAAAAAAAACATACTAATGGCGCACTGTCCCACAGTGCGCCATTACTAGTTTAAACTAGTAATGGCGCACGGTGGAACAGTGCGCCATTAGTAGTTTTGCAAAAAAAGGAATAAAAAATATAATAAAAAAAACAACATTAGTGGCGCACTTTCCGACAGGTGCGCCATTACTAGTTACAACTAGTAATGGCGCACTGTGTATGGATGCGCCTTTAGTATGTTTGGACAGGCGCACTATTTCAAAAAAAATTGATACTAATGGCGCACCCTGGGCCTGGTGCGCCATTAGTAGTTTCAACTCTAATGGAGTATCAGAAGGTGGTGTGCCATTAGTATATACTAATGGCGCACCGCTTGTCGGGTGCGCCATTAATGTCAATCCCATCTATAGCCCTTTTTCTAGTAGTGTATTTAATAAATAATTTATCTAGACTATGTTTTGGTTGTGTTTTTTTGTGTTTAATTAGTGTTTGTGCCAAGTAGAACCGTTGGGAAGACTTGGGGAAAGTCTTTTTGATCTTGCTGTAAAAAACAGAAACTTTAGCGCTCACGAGAATTGCTGCCATTTTTATTGGAGAGTGATATTTAGTTAATTATTTTTGAATATGATTAATAGATAAATTCCTCACGTCCAGAAATGTATGTTAGAATTTTTGGGTTCCAGAAGTATTCGAAACCAACAGATTACTACAGACTGTTCTGTTTTGGACAGATTCTGTTTTTCATGTGTTGTTTGCTTATTTGGATGAATCTATGGCTAGTAATAGAGTTTATGAACCATAGAAAAGTTGGAATACAGTAGGTTTAACACCAATATAAATAAAGAATGAGTTCATTACAGTACCTTGAAGTGGTGGTTTGTTTTCTTTTACTAACGGAGCTCACGAAGATTTTCTTTTAAGTTTTGTGTTGTGAAGTTTCCAAGTTTTTGGTAAAGATTTAATGGATTATGGAACAAGGAGTGGCAAGAGCCTAAGCTTGGGGATGCCCAAGGCACCCGAAGGTAAAATCCAAGGACAACCAAAATCCTAAGCTTGGGGATGCCCCGGAAGGCATCCCCTCTTTCGTCTTTGTCCATCAGTAACTTTACTTGGAGCTATATTTTTCTTCGCCACATGATATGTGTTTTGCTTGGAGCATCTTGTATGATTTGAGTCTTTGCTTTTTAGTTTACCACAATCATCCTTGCTGTACACACCTTTTGGGAGATACACACATGAATCAGAATTTATTAGAATACTCTATGTGCTTCACTTATATCATTTAGAGAACGGCGGTGGTTCTATTTTATAGAAATAATTGATCTCTCATGATTCACTTATATCATTCTGAGACTCCTTTAGAACAGCATGGTAATTCACTTTGGTTATAAATTTTAAATGCTAAGAGAAGTTGGATGCTTGATATATGGTTTTGAGATATAAAGGTGGTAATATTAGAGGTGTGCTAGTTGAGTACTTGTGAAATTGATGAATACTTGTGTTGAAGTTGGCAAGTCCCGTAGCATGCAAGTATGGTAAACGTTATGTGACAAATTTGAAGCATGGGGTGTTCTTTGATTGCTTTCCTTATGAGTGGCGGTCGGGGACGAGCAATGGTCTTTTCCTACCAATCTATCCCCGTTGGACCATGTGTGTAATGCTTGGTTTTGATGACTTGTAGATTTTTGCAATAAGTATGTGAGTTCTTTATGACTAATGTTAAGTCCATGGATTATACACACTCTCACCCTTCCGTCATTGCTAGCCTCTTCGGTGTCGTGCATTGTCCTTTCTCACCTTGAGAGTTGGTGCAAACTTCGCCGGTGCATCCAAACCCCGTGATATGATACGCTCTATCGCACATAAGCCTCCTTATATCTTCCTCAAAACAGCCACCATACCTACCCATTATGGCATTTCCATAGCCATTCCGAGATATATTGCCATGCAACATTCCACCATTCCATTTATTATGACACGCATCATCATTTTCATATTGCTTTGCATGATCATGTAGTTGATATTGTATTTGTGGCAAAGCCACCGTTCATAATTTTTCATACATGTCACTCTTGATTCATCGCAATCCCGGTACACCGCCGGTGGCATTCACATAGAGTCATATTTTTTTTCTATGTATTGAGTTGTAATTCTTGAGTTGTAAGAAAATAAAAGTGTGATGATCATCATTAGAGCATTATCCCATGTGAAGAAAGGATCATGGAGACCATGATTGCCCCACAAGTCGGGGAAGAGACTCCGGACGAAAAAAGAGAAAAGAGGCAAAAATAAAATAAAATAAAAGAAGGCCCACATAAAAAAAGAAAAAAAATATAAATGAGAGAAAAAGAGGGAAGGGACAATGTTACTATCCTTTTTCCACACTTGTGCTTCAAAGTAGCACCATGATCTTCATGATAGAGAGTCTCTTATTTTGTCACTTTCATATACTAGTGGGAATTTTTCATTATAGAACTTGGCTTGTATATTCCAATGATGGGCTTCCTCAAATGCCCTAGGTCTTCGAGAGCAAGCAAGTTGGATGCAGACCCACTTAGTTTCTTTGATGAGCTTTCATATATTTAGCTCTAGTGCATCTGTTGCATGGCAATCCCTACTCCTTGCATTGACATCAATCGGTGGGCATCTCCATAGCTCATTGATTAGCCGCGTTGATGTGAGGCTTTCTCCCTTTTTGTCTTCTCACGCAACCTCAATCATCATATTCTATTCCACACATAGTGCTATGTCCATGGCTTGCGCTCATATATTGCGTGAAAGTTGAAAGAGTTTGAAAAGGATAAGTATTAAACAATTCCTCTGCTTATCATCGGGGTTGTGCATGATGAGACTATTTTGTGTGACGAAAATGAATCTTGGCCAAACTATATGACTTTGTAGGGATAAGTTTTCTTTGTCTATGGTATTTGGATAAGACATAATTGCTTGATTAACATACTTGCAGTATTACTATTTTTATGTAAACAATAAACATTTATCTTGAATCTTTCGGATCTGAACATTCATGCCACAATAGAGAAAATTACATTGAGAAATATGTTAGGAAGAGTTCCACATCAAAAATTCTATTTTTATCATTTACCTACTCGAGGATGAGCAGGAATTAAGCTTGGGGATGCTTTATACGTCTCCAATGTATCTATAATTTTTGATTGTTCCATGCTATTATATTATCTGTTTTGGATGATAATGGGCTTTATTTTACACTTTTATATTATTTTTGGGACTAACATATTAACCGCAGGCCCAGCCCAAATTGTTGTTTTTCTGCCTATTTCAGTGTTTCGTAGAAAAGAAATATCAAACGCAGTCCAAACGGAATGAAACCTACGGGAACGTGATTTTTGGAACAAACGTGATCTAGAGGACTTGGAGTGGACATCAAGAAACGAATGAGGCGGCCACGAGGTAGGGGTGCGCGCCTACCCCCCTGAGCGCCACTACTAGGAAAAGGGCTACTAATGGCGCACCAGTTTTGCCTACTAATGGCGCATCACTGGTGCGCCATTAGTATCACGCCACTAGTATTTTTTACTAACGGCGCACCACTGTTGCGCCATTAGTATAGGCCACGGTGCGCCATTAGTATAGGCCACTAGTGTGCCATTAGTATAGGCCACTGGTGCGCCATTAGTATTTTTGAATTTTGAAGGCGGGAAAATAGTAGTGGCACACCGTCTAACCCCCACCGTGCACCATTGCTATTTTTGAATTTTGCATTTGGATCTGGATCGTGATTTTTTTGCCCATTTTTTGCTCGTTTTTTGGCACGATATTATTTCAAATTTTGTTCCTGTTTTTGGATCTTGTACGTTCTTTTGCCGTGTTCTTTTGTCGGAGAGGAGTTCGCCGGAGAGGAGGAGGAGGAGGTCACCGGAGAGGCGCTTGCCTACATCACCGGAGAGGCGCTTGCCTACATCACCGGAGAGGAGGAGGAGGAGTTC
>NC_041386.1:514081013-514087545 GCF_002162155.2 Triticum dicoccoides
TGAGGGGATGGGAGGAGAGGAGGGAGGCGGAGCTCAACGGAGAGGAGGGAGGAGAAACCGTGAGGGGAGGGGAGGGGAGGAGAGGAGGGAGGAGGAGGTCGCCGGAGAGGAGGAGGGTAGTATGGTGGAGGAGAGAAGGGAAGATGGAGTGGAGGAGAGGAGGAGATGGAGTGGAGGAGAGGTGGAGTGGAGGAGAAAAATGAAGGAGGAGAGGACCACGCCCAGCCATATATATGGCATAGTAATGGCGCACCGCGGGCAGGTGCGCCATTACTAAATTTTTTTTTGATTTATTTTGAATTTTGAAGGAGGGAAGATACTAATGGCGCACCATGGGCAGGTGCGCCATTAGTAACTTTTTTTTTTATTTTTTTGACTTATTTTGAATTTTGAAGGCGGGAAGTAATGGCGCACCATGGGTAGGTGCGTCATTAGTAAGTTTGATTTTTTTTGAATTTTTTGCCTCTCTAGATCTTAAAAGCCCCGTATCTTTTTTTCTGTTAGGTTTTTGAGGATTTTGAAAATGTTTAACGAGGTTCCCCAGTTAAATTCGGATGTAACTTTTCGAGTAGATGATTTTTCATATAAAAAACTTTTTCATCCGAGTTCGTACGCAAAAGTTGTGCCCATTTTACAAATTCTCAAGAGATTTCGCAAATAAAGTTGAAATTCGTATTTGTAAATTTTCACAATAACTAGACCAATATCACACAGGCAACTTATTTTATTTTATTTTTTTGACATTTCCATCATTTTTGTTTATTTTTTTTTAAAACTGAAAAGGCGGTCCATAGGGTGGGGGGTGCATTCGGTGGAAGTGGTGGCCAAGTTACTAATGGCGCACCGTGGGGGTGTTGCGCCATTACTAGTTCACCTAGTAATGGCGCACCACTCCCACTGTGCGCCATTAGTAGTTTTGGAAAAAAAATTAAAAATACTTTTGTTACTAATGGCGCACCGTGGGAGTGGTGCGCCATTACTAGTTTCAACTAGTAATGGCGCACCACTCCCACGGTGCGCCATTAGTAGTTTTGATGAAAAAAAATTTAAAAAAAATTACTAATGGCGCACCGTGGATGTGGTGCGCCATTAGTATTTGCACACTAATGGCGCACCAACACATGGTGTGCCATTAGTATATAGTAATGGCGCACCACATGTCTGGTGCGCCATTAGTGTCAATTCCATCTATAGCCCTTTTCCTAGTAGTGCGCGCCCTACCCCCTCGTGGCTCAACCGACCTACTTCTTCCTCCTATATATGTTCACATACCCCGAAAACATCCAGGAGCACCACAAAACCCTATTTACAACGCCACAACCTTCTGTACCCAAAAGATCCCATCTTGGGGCCTTTTCCGGAGCTCCGTCGAAGGGGGCATTGATCACGGAGGGCCTCTACATCAACTCCATGGCCCCTCCGATGATGTGTGAGTAGTTTACTTCAAACCTTCGAGTCCATAGCTAGTAGATAGATGGCTTCTTCCTCTCTTTGGATCTCAATACAAAGTTCTCCTCGGTTATATTGGAGATCTATTCGATGTAACCTTCTTTTGTGGTGTGTTTGTCGAGATCCGATGAATTGTGGGTTTCTGATCAAGTCTATCTATGAACAATATTTGAATCTTCTCTGAATTCTTTTATGTATGATTGGTTTATCTTTGCAAGTGTCTTCGAATTATCTGTTTGGTTTGGCCTACTAGATTGATCTTTCTTGCAATGGGAGAAGTGCTTAGCTTTGGGTTCATTCTTGCGGTGCTCGATCCCAGTGACAGAAAGGGAAAAGACACGTATTGTATTGTTGCCATCAAGGATAAAAAGATGGGGTTTACATGATATTGCATGAGTTTATCCCTCTGCATCATGTCATCTTGCTTAAGGTGTTACTCTGTTCTTATGAACTTAATACTCTAGATGCATGCTAGATAGCGGTCGATGTGTGGAGTAATAGTAGTAGATGCAGGTAGGAGTCGGTCTACTTGTCACGGACATGATGCCTATATACATGATCATGCCTAGATATTCTCATAATTATTCGCTTTTCTATCAATTGCTCGACAGTAATTTGTTCACCCACCATAATACTTATGCTATCTTGAGAGAAGCCACTAGTGAAACCTATGGCCCCCGGGTCTATTTTCCATCATACAAGTTTCCAATCAATTTTATTTTGCAATCTCTACTTTCACTCTATATCATAAAAATACCAAAAGTATTTATCTTATTATTATCATCTCTATCAGATCTCACTCTTGCAAGTGGCCGTGAAGGGATTGACAACCCCATTTATCGCGTTGGTTGCGAGGTTCTTATTTGTTTGTGTAGGTACGAGGTTACTCGCGCGTGGTCTCCTACTGGATTGATACCTTGGTTCTCCAAAATTGAGGGAAATACATACGCTACTTTACTGCATCACCCTTTCCTCTTCAAGGGAAAACCAACTATCCCGTGGTGCAATGTTTACGATGCATACTTTATCAGAAACAGTTCATGGTTGCGAATCGTGTACATAAGGCAACTAACACAAAGTTTAGTTTGCCTGCACCGTTTTTGATATTGCCTGACGTCACACATGGTTTGCAAACGGCAACTGTGTGCATGCTTGCACACGTTTCCTCTCTGTGAACCGTCTCGGGCATATCGCAAATGTTTGTGTTTTACCAACCATGTGCGCCGTAACAACCTAGAGAGCGTAATTTCACCCTAATTTAGTTGTTGCTTTTCCAAGTTGTACCGGATTTGGATTTGAATTTGAAGGTATGCTACAGCTTTATTTATATCCATCATGTTCAAACAACCAATGCATTATTCGATTCATAGATACATATGTTCAAGAATTACATAAGAACCAAATAAAGAATGACGAACCACAGTTGTATACTTGTACTATTAAATACGGTAAAGAAAGAGGCGAAATATATTCTGGTTGTTGAATAAGGTGAAGCGGAATGCCCATATTGTACCCTCCTCCATGCAGAAGGCACGCACGACTCTAGTCCAACCCCTTGTGATGTCCAACCGCCCATCCTTCACGGTCTTCATGAAAACATCTAGATAATCATCGTGTTCTTGTAGAAATAATTTAACCTTTGAATGCCCACCAATCATGTAGTTTGAGAGGTAATCTTGAGTAAACTGCTTTGGCAACCACTACAAAGGAAAAAGATTCAGACGTTGTCATCTGACACAACTCATTATGGGCAGTAAAAAGAAGGCTGCAGAGTTCTTACTTACCATCCTGCAGTTCGCTGTTGTCTTGGATAAAGTGTAAACAAATAGTTTAATTGCCATCTTTGGACCCATTTTACTAACAATCTTTATCAGCTTCCACACTTGATGATGGTTCATCGATATCTCATTGCCCCATCCGTAGAAAGGGTCGAAGCATGGATCTTTACAAATGACATATGTACCTAAAAGCACCAAGTTAATATTATAAGTTATACAGCAATTGCACAATGATGTAGCACAACACAATTTTATAATATGTCTATATACATCTGTATGTGGTAGTCCATTTGAAATCTCTAAAAAGACAAATATTTAGGAACGGAGGGAGTATCTTATAACAACCAATATACTCACATTTTAGATGAATTAATATCTTATATTATGGGCCGGAAGGAGTTTAGTGCATTCTTACAAATTATCAGCTGATTAACTGCTACTGTATCCAGGGGTTACAATTAGTTTGAGCTAGTTCGGGCTCAAATAGCCCTAAACACGAGGGCTAGTTGGAGCTAGTTGCATCTATAACCCACCCAAAAAAATATCCAACCCAAGAGGTGCTAATTGGAGCTAGTTCCCCTAGTGCATTTATTGTCAATCTAACCCTGCCATCCAAACAACTCTTTGGATGCAGTTAGTTCAGGGTTAGTAATGAGCTAGAAACTAACTCTAACCTCTAGCTAAGTTGAGTATCCAAACAGGGTTGTGTTGTTGTTGTTGTTGTTCTTGCTGCTGCTCTTCTACGTATATCTAGACATCATTAGAACATTAATGTAACACTCTTCCTTGTTGCTATGTAGCCTAGGATTGCATATTTAGACATTAATTATAGTGCATGTTGCTATGTAGCCTCAGATATATTACATATGGCCCTAGTTAACGTAACGATAAATGGGTTACTGATATATGTAGTTAAAAGTCTGATTCACCAATTAGTCCCTTATCAGCCGCTGGCCTATATGGTACCAGCTACCGATATCCTGAACAGTTAGCAGATGTAAGAAATGGGATGAAACTAACCTCGATGGAAAACATAAGTCATTCCCAAAATTGTCCTGTGTAGGTACATCAAGAAGCATGTTAAGCACAATAGTTCATACTTGCAGATATCACTGTTCAAGATATCTTCCGATATTCCGATAAATCGGCCGGTTTATCGCTTATAGGTGTCTGACCGATAAGATAAATCGGTCGATAATTTAGCCGATATGGCGATAAATCAGCCGATATGCCAATAAACTGGCCGATTTACCCCTTATCATGGGTCGACCGATAAGTTCCCGATAAGCGATATCCCCAACATAGGAACATACAGAACCTCACACTGTGAATAACTAGAATAAACAAGGCATACTAGGAACAACCAAAGATAGCATTACAAACAACCGAACAATCAAAAAACTTTAAAAGAGGCATATGCTAGCTATAACAAGCTTAATAGCAAGCAAATATATGCATTCCTATCCGTATGTTTAAAACTAGATTGATGAAATGTACTACATAGTAAATAATTGCATATATAGAGCATCACATTGTGAATAACTGAAATAAACAAGGCATACTACAAACAACCAGATATAGCAATTAAAACTAGACATATTCTCACTACATAACAAAAGGGACTTGACAAAACAAATCAAGGGTTCCCCCTGTGAAGAGGCATGACAAAACAAATCATGGGTTTCCTCACTAGTCACAGATGCGCTCGATCCCGTGGGAAGAGCACAGACCCTGGATGCGCTCCATGTTGTCGCAGATGGGCTCCTTCCTCTTGGAAGAGCACGTTGTAGGGTGCCCTCCCTGATGCCGCAGACGGGCGCTTTCCCCTTGGAAGAGCAGATAGGCTCTCCCCTTGGAAGAGCCAGAGAGGGTGCCCTCCTCGTGGTCGTCGTTGATGAGGTCTGACTGGGAAGATGTGGATCCCAAGCCACCATCACAGAACGTGTCCTTCAGTAATGACAAAAGGGGCTCGATGGCGATGTAGAATGGCAAATTGTTGACAACGAGTGAGAGGAGATCAGCGGCGGGGCCATGGATGAGATCGACAGCGGTTGAACTCGAGGGGTTGGGTGTGGGCCACTTAACCTGTGACATAGCCTGCCTCAGGCCATTCCTGTCGATGACCTCGATGTCGTAGCCGGCGGACGAGACATGCTCGCATACTCTAGCCCGCTGCTTGAGTGCCTGCCACAAGTAATGGTCGTCAGCTTCCTCGGCGACGTCGGGCAAAGAGACCGCTATACACCTCGTTTGTTCCAGTCGCTCCTCGAGCTCCACGGCAAGCGTAGCCGGGCTTAGGCTGTGACGCACTAGACTGGGGGATGGGGATCTGTGGGAAAGGGTGCGTTTGGCAGGCATCATCTAAGAAAGTCAGGGCACCCTGGGTATGGAGATCGGTGGGTAAGCCGCACGAGCAGACCGGCAAATGTTGACAATGGAGGCCTTGCGGCGGCGGCAGGGACCTTGCTAGGGTTTTGAGCGAGGGATGCGGTGTGTGTGTGTGTGTGCGCACACCCGAGGAGGTTTTGGTGTGTGTGTGTGGAGGGGCCTGGGTGTTTGAGGATATGACGCGGGTACTGAAAATTTTACTATGCGGGAGTCAAATGCGGGATTGAAATGCCGGGCTATTGAAAATTTTGATGATAGTGCATGGAACATGGTCCGGAGATAACAACTGTGTGTTACGAAACAAAAAAAACCTCGAGGTGGGCAGATATTTTCTAGGGATGCAGGCGGGATTGGGAACAAGAAACATCCCACACAATCCAGAGATAACAACCGTGTGTTATGAAATAGAAAAAAGTCAAGGCGGGCAGATATTTTTGAGAGGGGGAGCCTCATGGAGCCCAATGTACTGTGCGGATGTGTGCGTGACAGGTGCACCGGCATGGCACATAGTTAGTTTGAGTGAACCATGTGTGTTGCGTCATCCGACTTATCTAATGTTCATAAATTTGGCAAAAAATGACGCGGGAGAGGGTCGGAACACGAACACACTTGCATGTGGACCAAATTTATGTATCAGAAGGGTGGTTTGATTTTAAAATACTAAATGCAACTTCAATGTGGCACCTCTCTTGCAAAGCGCACTGTATTGCTAGCCCCCCACCCCCTCGTGTCGGCATGAAGGGAATCCTAAGCTATGAATGCATGCCTCCTCCCCCCCAACCGAGGTTCACCCAAGCAAAGAGCGAAGTAGCTAGCAGCCTCCTCCTCCCTTGTGTCGACATGAAGGGAATCCTAAGCTATGAATGCATCCCCAACTAAGGTTCATTCACCTAGAAAAGTGCGAAGTAGCAAGCAGC
>NC_041386.1:514088277-514141646 GCF_002162155.2 Triticum dicoccoides
CAGTCGATGGGCCAGAGAGGCATACATCTCACCAAAATGGATCGTAAAACGGACCAAGAATAATCCACCTTGGTCATACAAACTCTCTCTTGTTGTTGCTCAAAGTGATGGCCTTCCATGCGACCCCGGGGATGGGCTAGCTCGCCCATAATCACGCAAGTAGCTAGTCCCCGAGGACAACCACTGCATGCGTGTGGCCCAAACATATGTATGGAGAGTTGTGTTTTGAGTAACAATGGAACAACTTTGATGTGGCACCGTGATTTCGAAGTAGAAATCCCCAGACCGAGTGAGGGTTAGGTTGACGATGTATATGTATCTTACACCACACTTCAAGCCAACGACAGGGATTCATGCATGCATGCGTGCATAATATATGCGCTCAAACTTAATTAGGTCTAAATCTCACCATGACATATACTATGATGACACGAACCAAATGAAGAATCCACCATGGTAACCTATCTTGTTGTTGGTCAGATGATCATGGATGCCCACATGGGCCCACGAATATATAGGCTTGTCGCTGATAACCACGCGAGCGAGTGTATGGTTCGAAGGCAACCACTACATGCATATGTATGGAGGTGATGCATGCATGGATGTTTGAATACACAACATTGATATGGCGCGTGTGTCAAAAATCATACACTAGGTCCCCACACAGAGCGAGATCGATTCATGATGTGTCGTTGTATTAGCCTCTATGACATGATGGGAGGGATTCATGCGTACACATGCATGTGTGTGTGCTCAAGCTATATCATGCATGTCATCCCAGAGCAAAAATAATAATCCCCTTCTACGTCAAATTAACATCTCTTATTGTTAGGCAAAAAGTAGTGATGGACAAAGTGGGCCCACAAATGGAAAGCATCGATATCGCTGATAACCGATTAAGTGGGTGCGAGACGACAACCACCACCGCTTTGCATGTGGGCCAAACATATATATATATATATATGTTGAATACCCAAAATGCACAACTTTGATGTGCCACATGCCTCAAAAACTGTAAACCATGCACCCACACAGCACGAGGTTCATATCAAGCATACTACATATGATGGTCCCCTTCCCCCCTCTTCACCGCATACTATATTCTCTTGCCGTAATATATGTAACCCAAAAGAATCCTCCTCGATGGTGAAATTAATTAACCTCTCCCGATGTAGGTCAAAGTGATGCATCCATGCATCAACGATGGCCTCGTTGGCCCACAGATGGAAGCGTCACATGTGAGTGTCCTAGCTAGGATATGCATGTGGCCCAAAAAGGTGTTGTGTGATGTTTGAATAATCAATTTCACAATTTTGATGTGGCACGTGCCTGGGAAACCAAAAAGTCTCAACACTGAGCGAGGTGTACTTGTTCACAAACACGTACGTATAGTATATATGCTAGTCCCTCCCACCTCTTCGACGCGTACTATATACCACCATAACACAAACAAAAAAGATTCTATCTTACTAGTAAAATTAACCTCACTGCCGGTTGTTCATCAAAGTGGTGGTGGATGACCTCGCGGGCCCACAGAAAGCGTCACACACGAGTATCGAGTGTCATGTAGGACAACCATCGACTACATGCGGCCAAAACATTTTTGTATGTCAGGGTTGTGTAATGTTTTAAATAAGGAGTTCACGACTCTGATGTGGCACCGGCCTGCCTAACAAAACGGCCAACCCACACGGTGGCTCACAACCTGTAGTGTACTGCGAGCCACCCGCCACCCCCAGATGCACACAACCACACACACACCGCGAATTTACCGCAACTACGATGCATGTTAAATTAATTATCCTGCGGTGAACATACATGTTACCAAATGAGGGATGTTTTAATTTCAAAAAAATCACAGAGATCATTAAGACGTTTTAGTACATTGATTGATTGATTTTCTATGGGTATAATGTGCAAAAATCAAATTTGAGCTACATGCACATGTGACAGTGCACCTAAATGGATTACAAAAACACATGTGTCTCACTAGGTGCATGTTTACTCCCCGTGTAACAAATTTCAGACATTGAGAATCTTGATTTTTAAATTCTAGTACATCCAAAACTTATTTGAAGTTCATGAAACTTATCGTGTTGTCATATGGACGCCAATACAAAGTGGCATTCTACTTTTTTTGTCAAATTTGAGACTAGTTTTGATGTAATCTTTATCTAATTACAGACGGGAGATTATTAATATTAGGAACCAATATCCCAAACGGATTATTTATTCGAACCGTGAGTGTTAGACCAATAATGTATATGTGCCATGCTCCGGTTAAGCAATAAAGAAGCAGCATTAATCATCCAAATAGAAAAACAATATGCGTGCCGCCACATGACCCATGTGGCATGCGAGCAGGCATGAGTTGACGGGACACATCCGGCCCGCAGGTACATGAGGAGGCGTGCGTGCAGGTGTGTGAATTGACGGAGGTGTGCTCGCTGCGCAGTTTCATCGGGAGGCGTGCGAGAAGTTGTGTGAAACTTTGGTAGGCATGCCAGCAGTCCGGTGCGCAGGCTCACCGGGAGGTGAGCCATCGGTTTGACCGTCGCCCGCCTCTCTCCCACAACTCACACTACTCCATATTAATGGTGAGCCCGAGCGGCCGCACCCCCATCCTCTCTACGCACACACAATCCTCTCTCTCCGCTTGCATCCTCAACGCCGCTCTCAGTCCTCAAAGCCGTCAGTGTATGAGGATGCCGCCGAAGCACCTCATAGGAGGGAGTGGCGACGTTGGGGCTGCTAAAGCATCGGAGCACGTCATGAAGATGGAGACAGAGGTTGCTGTCACCGCTGGCGAGTTATCGCTGCACACTGAAGTCATTGACGGCGTCGAGCTTTCATAGCCGGAGGCGGAGTTCCACACCGACTCCGACGACCACTCTAGCGATGACTCTGACGACCACTCCGGCGATGACAGACAGCTAGTTAGTCATCTATACCCACTTATGTGTCAAATAGATCGTAGGGTTTCCCTGGTTACTCCTTCCTCCCCCCTTTTGGAATAGAAATCCTATGGTTATGTTCTCCCAATCCATCAAATCTGAGTAAGTTTTGTTAGATCCGTGTAGTGTATTGATTGTTTGAATGGTACATGTGATAAGTGATTAGTTGCTCCATCTGTGCAAATGATTTCTGCTAGTAATCCAACTAGGGTTAGTGTTCGTGCTAATAATTCCTAGCCGGGGCATGACAATTGATTTTCAATGACCTACATACGTTTGTGCCATTATTTTCTTCAAGATTGGTCTGTACATAGACGACTGCGCTTAAAAATCGAACCATAATCTCTGGATATGTATAAATAAATAGCCATAAGTTCCTAATCCTACTTCATGACATGTAATCACTGATTTGATGCCAAATTTTTTTTACTATTTGTATAGGTGATGTCTGACGATGTGGACAGCGAGGATGAAGATGTCCAGAGGAGGTACAACAGGCAAATCCTGAGGGAACTTTATGCGGGAATGCATAACAGGCGTATTAGGACTTGGAACGGCGGCTATGGATGCCCATTTTGCAACCAGAAGCTTCATGACGCGTATCTAAGTGTTCTGGTGCACGCAAGAGGAAAGGCCGCTGGCTCCTTCAAGTAGAAGTATTATCGCAGGGTGGCGCACAACGCGTACGCCGAGTACCTGGAGAAGCTTCAGGATCATGCCGGCTTGTGAGATGAGATGTGGGATGGATGGAACTGTATAAGTACGCTTGAGTATGCTTAATATTGTTGAACTATGTACTACTCATGGTTGAACTATGCTTATCTACGTGTACGCTTATTATCTATGTTTGAGTATGTTGAATATTTCACCAAGTTTTGGTAAAAATTACAATGGGGGACCAATAAACCAGGACAGAGGTAGTACGTCAACCACACACGGTTCCCAAAAATGGAACTGTGTGCAATGACTTTCATTTTGCCTCCTGCGTCAATCACACACGGATCGGTCTAGCAAACCGTCGCCCCCAAAATTCTTTGTGGGAAAGAAAACCCTCACCACCCAATTCAAAAAAGAAAAAATAAAACCCTCACCATTCCCACGTCACAAAACCCTCACCCCGCACGCCACCCCCTCGGCCCCTCCGGTACGTTCCCCATTCACACCTATACAAGCTCCTCCGCGTCTATGCCATGGCACCGCCTATCGCGGCGGTAAACACTTAGCTCGATGCCTGCCACCGCCTCCAGGCTGCCGGCAAAGGCCATTGCATTTCACCACTTCTGCTTGCCACCGCCTATCGCCATCGACTTTCTCGATGCTTCTCGTGGTCGACCCAGCTCCGCTCGGTTGGGGAATCTTCCGTACTGAGGGTTCTTTCTCATGGACGACAATGTAACTAGTTTAACGAGATATTATCTCATCTCTTACCCCAGTTCATCTACCTCCTTTAATCACCCAGCAAAAATCACTGTGAATTCATTTTTATTCGAGCTGATTTGAGGGTTTTCTTTCATTCATAGAATGTACAGTGCTCCGACACTACAGGACTTTGTGATCGCTGCTGGAGATTCCATCTCTTTGTACCAAATAACTTGAGCACGCGCGCCGTATGTTCAATATCACCCTAAATCGATTGTCATGTCCTACTTTCCTGAACATATTGTAAATATTGCTACATTCGGATAAAAGGTGCCACATGCACCATATACGCCAAAGGGGATTTTTGCCTCTTCTTTTTATATTAGGAAAATTAATGATGTATTGTTCTTTCGATTACTCTCATTTTTCCATGACATCATGTTTACCCTATCTATTTAATTATAGATTTTTGTTATTAGATTTCAACTATTGTATAGTTCTTTCAATTTGGGCCCATATTTGCATGTTACCATATTTTCTTTAACAATCCTACCATTTTCTCCATAACATCCCTCGCTATGCAACAACTTATGTAGTGCACAATTTTCCCCTTTACATACATGAAGGCTCCATGGATGTCTTACTGCACACAAACCATGGATTTACAATCGTTGCTACTATAATACTTGATGAACGTGGTGACTCCTATTTTGGCACTGGCTTTTGGAATGAAATTGGAAAGTTTTATGTACTGAAAGCTGGCACTAAATTGCACTGCACATAAGAGGGCCTGGTCATGAGATATATGATAACTTCCCCGACAAAATCATCGGTCCAGACTTTGTTTGAAGTAAGTTTTCTTTTCAACTATCTCCATATGTTGACTTACCCTGCAATGTCAAATGAATTGTGTAGTATTTAAGCAACCAATTGTTATTCCCTTTTCTTAGTATATTCCTACCTAGTAACTTCTCGTTACCAATACACTTTTCTATTGCCCTATTTTAACAAAATATTCCATGTACTCCCATTTCTATGAGAAAGCACCGCTGACAAGGAGACTCCGAAGGTGGAGAACGGGCTGCCAACAAGCGGTGGCGGAGCGAGCTAGAACCGGAAGCGACTCCAGCAGGCCCGCTCTTATTCTACCACGACTGAGGCACCTCGAACTCATTGCCGTATGCCTCTCAAAGGGTGTCGGTGCCAAAACCAGCGGATCTCGGATAGGGGGTCCCGAACTGTGCGTCTAAGGTGGATGGTAACAGGAGGCAAGGGTCACGATGTTTACCCAGGTTCGGGCCCTCTTGATGGAGGTAATCCCCTATGTCCTGCTTGATTGTTCTTGATGATATGAGTATTACAAGAGTTGATCTACCACGAGATCGTAGAGGCTAAACCCTAGAAGCTAGCCTATGGTATGATTGTATGTTGTCCTATGGACTAAACCCTCTAGTTTATACAGACATCGGAGGGGGCTAGGGTTACATAGAGTCGGTTAAAGGGAGGAGATCCACATATCAGTATTGCCTAGCTTGCCTTCCACGCCAAGGAGAGTCCCATCCAGACACGGGAAAAAGTCTTCAATCTTGTATCTTCATAGTCCAACAGTCCGGCCAAAGGATATAGTCTGGCTGTCCGGAGACCCCCTGATCCAGGACTCCCTCTATAGCCCCTGAACCAGGCTTCAATAACGATGAGTCCGGCGCGCAGTTTTGTCTTCGGCATTGCAAGGCGAGTTCCTCCTCCAAATACTCCATGGAAGATTTTGAACCCAAGGATAGTGTCCAGCTTTGCAAAACAAGTTCCACATACCACCGTAGAGAGAATAATATTTCCACAAATCTAATCTGCTAACACGTTTTGACAGCATGACATTATGTCATGGCCCGGTCATTATTCGAACCGTTTTTCTCAACCAGCACCGCACATATCATGAGGTGGTTTTCTTGACATGTCTTGTCAAAGCAGAGATCGTGTCCCCCTTATTATGGGATTCTCATCAATACGGACGTGGGTAACCCAACCGTGCCATCAATTACGGCGTTTGGGGAATAAGTGATTTTACCAGGCAAGTGGGGAGGCGCATTGCCTCTTCCGCCCCTATAAAGGGACAAGGATTCACCCTTTTTTACCCATGCCTTCTTCCTCCTTGCTTATCCATTCTCGCACACTCGAGCTCCAGTGCCCAAGTTCGCGTCTTTCTTCTCAAACCACTCCAAGCATGTCCGGAGCGAGAGGCAAGTGGATGGTCTCCTCCGTCATGGAAGAGAATATCACAAAGTTACGGGAAACCGGATATCTGGCCGCAGATATCGCGCACCAGCTGTGAAATGCAGGGCAGCTCATCCCTACGCCCGAACCCCACGAGAGGGTAGTTTTTCTAACCCACTTCGTCCGCGGACTGGGACTTCCCCTCCACCCGTTTGTCCGTGGGATCATGTTCTACTACGAGCTGGATTTTCATGATCTGGCCCCTAATTTCATCCTCAACATCTCGGCATTTATCTTCGTGTGCGAGGCCTTCCTCCGCATCAGGCCCCACTTCAGCCTGTGGCTGAAGACCTTCAATGTTAAACTAAAGGTGGTGGTCGGCTAGCAAGCAGAGTGCGGAGGCGCGAAGGTGGGCAAAATGCCTAACGTCACCTGGCTCGAAGCCTCCTATGTGGAGACCATAAAGGGATGGCAATCGGGGTGGTTCTACATTACCGAACCGCCCGACACCAACTGGGTGGCGGCCCCCAAATTTCGATCTGGAATCCCCACGCGGCTCACTTCCTGGAAAGAGAAGGGCCTGTCTTGGGGTTCTTCGGTAGAGCTGACCGGACTCCAGACCTGCATCAGGAACATGGTGAGCAAGAAAATCAAGCTCGTCAACACGGTCCAGGTCATACTCTTCCACCGGATTCTCCCGTGTCAATGACGAGCATTCAATTTGTGGGAGTTCGACCCGGCCCAGCACCAGACGTTGCGAGAGCTCTACGACAAGACACACAAGGACGTCTGGAGGTTGTTGTTCAAGGGTGCCGAGGTACCTCCTTCCCTCACTGAGGACCGTGGACTCAGCGCACAGCGCCATGCCAACCCGGTAAGCTTTTTATCTCACAGGGTATTTATTTGCCCCAGTTAAATGATGTGTGTGATCTAAGCTCCCATGCCATTAACAAGACTGGATAAAGACAGCAGAACAACTCGATTACCCAGCCCCCCTGCATGAAGATCCCGGAGATGCTGGCCCCGACACCTTACGAGGTGCCAGTGAAGAAGACCAAGAAGAAGTCCACGGGTACCTGAAAGGGTCTCCGGCGCAAGGTTGTATCGGACTCATCGTCCGATGACTCTGACGCGCACTCCTCCCACGAAAACGAGGAGGAGGAGAAGGAGGAAAGTTCTCTCCTCCTAGCTGAGGGAGACAAGAAAAGGAAGGCCGGCCCAACCGGGGAGGCCGAAGCGTCCAAGAAGGGAGGGACCCTCCCTCCGGACTACTCCACGACGGCCGCCTACAACGGCTACGAGTGGCTACCCAGGGTCAAGCCCCTGGCGAAGTCGTAAGTATCCGGACACCATAGTAATTCATGGTATGTTTTATTGCACTGCTTCTCATGCCGAGCATGATTATGCAGTCCTTCCCGAGCTCATCTCGACATATCCTCGTTGAGCGGTTCATTGGACTCGTCAGATATGAACAATGGTTTTCTTCCGACCGCCTCCACCCCTCGCCCTACGGGCAACGTCGAGGTGTTGTCTCGAAAGGCACCGAGCCAAGGGGAGGTGGTCCTGGGGGAGCCTCGAGGCGTCCACACGGACCCTGGGTACAAAGGCAGCAAAACTCCCCCGGGCTCCGAGTTCGGCCCCCAGCCGAACACTGCGCCGGAACCTTGGATGGTTCCAGACTCCGACAGGCGATCCCCCGTTAAGGGGGGTCAGCCGCCCGTGCCGGTGTCCTCTGTCCATCTAGAGGCACCGGACAACTTGCTGGAAGCGCTTCGCAGCGCTTCCATCAATGAAGAGCACTGCACTATCATGAGTGCGGTGATCGAGAAAGTTCAGTCCGCCAAAACCGGCTCACCGAAGCTTGCGCCAGCCTCCTAACAGGCTTTGAGGTAAGCAATCAAAATATAAGAAAATATTACCGCATATATAGTAGCCCCTGATGCTCTGTTCGGCGTTCGAGAAGAAAGGCCGAATAAAGGATCAAATGATGACTCAGGAGTCTAATTAGAATATGTCTATGTGTATGTGCAGGCTTCACTACTGGCTGCTGCCGCACGTACTGCGGAGGTCTCTGCACTGAAGCAGGACCTGGAGCGGTCCGAGAACAAGCTCGTCCTTACCAAGAGGCAGCTCGAGGAGAGCTAAGGTAAGCAATACCTTTGTCTACGCTTTGAAAAGAAGTTCGGTTGTAAAATAATAGGGTCATCATGAATTTTCTAGGGTCCACGACCGAAGTGGCGACCCTGAAGAGGGTTCTATTCGAGGCCGAAGACAAAGCGGCCAAGGAGCGCATCGAGCTGGAGAAGCAAGAAGCCCGAGTGGGAGAGGTGCAGCAAGAGCTCGAGGCTCTCGCCAAAAAACACGAGTCCTTGCAGCTTGACTCTAAGACATGAGAGACCGAGCTCGCGCAGGCACTTGAAAGCGCTCGGAGCGCGAAGGCTGAAGCCCACAACGCCCTTCAGGAGATTGATGCGGTGAAGAAGATAGCAGTGGGTAAGGCATTCATTATGCAAAGCAAGCATGTGAAGGAAACTTTCCTTTTTCTTACCCGAGTTCGGAGCTCTTTAGGAGCGTTCGCAGATCTTCCCCGCAGTGTACTGGATGCCATGGAGTTTTACTGAGCTGAGGAGGGAAGCTCGACGGAAAAGTTGTTCTGGTCTCAGTATACTGGGACCGAACACCCAATGCCCTTGAGCGACCAGCTGAAGCAACTGGTCGAGCTTTACAAGGCGGCCGAACAAGCCATGAGGGGCCTTATAGTCCGGATGTGGCCCGACGAGCCCCTGTCCGGCAGCTACTTCGGTCTGGTGAGGCGGCTTTTGGATGCCTGCCCACAGCTTGAAGTCATAAAGAGGTCCGTCTGCATCGAGGGTGCACACGGGGCTTTTGCCCGGGCGAAGGTGCACTGGGCGAAGCTGGATGCCGTGAAGCTGGTGAAGGAGGGCCCGCCAGAGTGCAAGGAGCATCGCTGCCCCGAGATGTATGACGAGAGTGTCCTGAAGGGTTCCCGCCTTGTGGCGGATAAATGTGCCAGGGATGTAATTTTTGAATGAACATGCTCATGTGATTGTGTAATGTGAAACAAGTTCATCTGCGCTATGCAACACTTTTTTAATTTAAAATATTACCTTTTGTGCGGCCGTTTATAAAATCTGAGAGTTGGCCAGTCGTTGGCTTCTGCCCCCATGTAACTAGTACTGGGGTGTTCGGGATAAACCTAAGCACTCTTTATCCCAATTTTGGGTCCTTCATGGGAGGTGTTCAGCACAACGAACCAGGCAACCGGAGTATAAGGCTTCATCATTCTCACTTAGCCATAGAAGTGTACAATTTTAAATCTTGGCGAAGCCCCTAGTATTCGGAAGGCCGAATTTGGGGCACTATACACGCCTAAGCCGGGCAAGGCCGACTCCTCGCCCGAAGCGGAAAAAGTCATTAAGGACTTGAGACCTGTTGAACAGCGACCAGTCTCTCGCCTTATCATGACAGTCAGTTTTCGGCTTTCTCTACTGAGGTGCTCGTCCAGAAGAACCGAGACACAATGGCAGTAGTTCTCCCACCGCTACCTTAGCCGATATAGCGGAACGTAAGGTACCAAAGCATGGGAGCCGGGAAAACCCAACTATTGACCCAAGACATGATTCGGAGCTGATGCATATAGTGCTATAAGTTCGGGGTGCCGCACTGTCAAAAGTGTTCAGACTTCTCGCGCCGTATTATGGGGTAAACGAAAGCCCCTAGCATTCTGATCGTACTCGAATGTACGGGTGCGGATTGTCGTAAATGGACATATAAGAAAAAAAAAGATAAATAATGCAATAATAGACTAATGCTATGCATTGTTATTTAAATTCTTCGTCGCCGAGGCTGACCTTGTCTTCGAAGAGAGGCATGTAATTGTCCTCTTCTGGTTCTCCATCTGGAGCCTGCTCTGGAGGACTAGCTTGTTCATCTTCCTGCTCTACATTGTGCTGGAGGGGATTGTGGTTATCTTCGGGACTATCTGGAGTGTTATTATCTCCTGTGCTGGTATCACTATTTTGTTGTGGCGGGACTTAGAGCGGCGCCGCTGACGTCGGCGCTTCGGTTGCTTCTTGGAGGGGTTATCTTCTGCTGTCTCGTCACCATTGCCTTCTTTGGTGGTGTCCACCATGTATATATCATATGATGAGGTGGCGGTCCAGCGCCCTGTGGGCGGTGGTTCCTGTTCATCTCCTGCATCGTCGTCCATACCGTCGATGTCTTCGGAGTCAAAGTCGAGCATGTTGGTTAAATCGTCGATAGTGGCTACTAAGTGGGTGGTGGGTGGGCAGCGAATTTCTTTGTCGTCCGCATCCCATTCTAGCCGGACATAGTTCCGCCAAGGTTCTCCTGACAAGGAGAGAGACCTTAATGAATTGAGCACATTGCCGAAAGGTGACTGCCGAAAGATATCCGCAGAGGTGAACTCTATGATCGGCGCCCAGTCGGATTCGATGGGCGCGGATGCAGGCGGCTTGGAGTCCGTGGCCGGAGACAAATCCAATGGTTCGGCTACACGGCTCTTGTAAGGGGTGAAGTCAGTATCCGGCTCTATCGCCACTGAGAGTGCGACCTATATGGTGGGGTCTATCCGTCCGCTCTCAGATGGCGCGATTTGCTCCGGATTGAAGGCCAGGGTAGTTGCAGATGCGATCTCCCGAACACTGTCCGATGGCAGAGTTACGTCATGCTCGTCGTGACTGTGCGGCGCACCTGACACGGGCTCGAATCCGTTGAACATCAAGTCTCCGCGGATGTCGACAGTGTAGTTCAAGTTTCCGAATCTGACCTGATGGCCAGGGGCGTAGCTCTCGATCTGCTGCAGATGGCCAAGCGAATTGGCCCGTTGTGCGAAGCCGCCAAATACAAAGATCTGCCCGGGGAGGAAAACCTCACCCTGTACCGCATCGAAAGATCCATCAAGCCTTACAGTGACGACACAGTGGAACTCTGAATGATAGCACCAATGTCGGTGTCAAAACCGGCGGATCTCGGGTAGGGGGTCCCGAACTGTGCGTCTAAGGCGGATGATAACAGGAGGCAGGGGACATGATATTTACCCAAGTTCGGGCCCTATTGATGGAGGTAATACCCCACGTCCTTCTTGATTATTCATGATGATATGAGTATTACAAGAGTTGATCTACCACGAGATCATAGAGGCTAAACCCTCGAAGCTAGCCTATGGTATGATTGTATGTTATCCTACGGACTTAACCCTCCGGTTTATATAGACACCGGAGGGGGTAGGGTTACACAGAGTCAGTTACAAGGGAGGTGATCCACATATCCGTATTGCCTAGCTTGCCTTCCACGCCAAGGAGAGTCCCATCCGGAGATGGGAAGAAGTCTTCAGTCTTGTATCTTCATAGTCCAACAGTCCGGCCAAAGGATATAGTCTGGCTGTCCAGGACTCCCTCAAACGGTGACATGGAGCGCCTGCTCCGTGGCTGTACTACACTCGACTACCTTCATCTTCAGGCGATCAATGGGTTGAGTACCTTCCACATCACCTCCATGACTCTCCGGACTATTTATGTGTGTTGCTGGTGCGGCAGGAAGACATCACAAGATGTGTACCACGGTATGGTCATCCAGGACACACCTGCAATTGACAGATTACTTGTGGTTAATCAAGAAGGTCCAACAAGAATCAATGTCATTTCTACGCCGAAATTGACAGTGGTGGGCTACTCGTCTGACAAATGCTCCGAACTTGTTATGGGATCCACACCCGTTCAGGTACAACAGCCGCCTTCTAACTCTCCTTCTACAAATTAACATTATTTCTAATTTTGAAGACATTTGTTCGTCTATCATTCAGAAAATTATTCTGACAAGCTTTACCCCAAAACTGTGCACAATGAAGCTCTTGGCACTAGAATCTATCGGGCTCGACCTAGAGCAAGTTGTCAGTTTCCTGAGATGCTTTTCGTGCTTGGAGAGCCTATATATCGAGGTGATGTTCCTTTCATGTTAAATGTTAACCATAAGGGAGTTCAATTTGTGACACCTTTTTCCAAGTTTACAGTGACAATGTACTATGATTTCTGAAGGTTCTCTTGGACGATTTCAATACATACATGCCCCCCCCCCTCCATATTGGTTGCTTGATCCATATGGTTACAATCAATAAGTATTTCTTCTTAGGATTCATCTGTACTAGTTTTCTATGGGAACTTTTCATCCACTCCAACCTCTTGTGCAGAAGGCTACATTTTTCTAGAATGTAATCAAATGCAAATGTTAATCATGTCAGATCGAAGATGGCATGTTAGTGCATTTTACAAATCATGCAAACCAAATAGCTAGGCCTATAGTAATGTTCAAAACTCCATGTTGGCACTAACACATTTTCTTATTTTGCAGATAAGATTAGGCCCAGTGGTGGATAATGTGATACAATATGACAAGCACGTCGAATGCCTAGATCTGCATCCCTCAGAAATTACTTTGAACTCCTACTGAGGGACCTTACCGGAGATTATATTCGCTAGGTTCTTTGTTCTCAAAGAAAGGGTGTTGAAGGAAATGTGGTTTGCCCTACATTTATTTCGCAAAAATGAATGGACTGTTGATCAGGCTCCAAAAATGCTGAATTTCATTTTGGAACTTCAGATGATAGAGTAATCGGAAATCATCGTGTCAACCCCATACATGACTTCTTAGTGGCTGACCCCTTTGCAAAAATTGTGAGGTTTTGAAGCCAGACTTAGAAGCGGTGATATTAGTTTGAACCTCTCTGATATCCATATTCAGCGAATCAGCGCAAGTGTTTGCAGCTGATGAGATGAATTTCATTTCTAATATAAGTTTGAACCTTGTAATATTCGAATTTGAGCCATATAACTCTGGAATTTGAACCTTGTAACATTTCAAGCTTTTGTGGTACAATCATTGAAATGGAATCATATGAGACTCATATATTGCTAGCACTATTTTGACCTTAATATGCAATGGTCTTAAATTTTGTTAACCATTCTCGACTCGATTTACCTTGTCGATCTCACAGCACACGATCTGTATAGCTAACTCGACTGCGATCTTCGACATTATTGCACACAGTTGGTTTCTTCCATCGTGTGCACCATAGAGCATAGAATTAATTATCTCACTCGAGTGTCCATCATCACCCTTCTGTTTCACTTTGACCTCATCACCCAAAGGTTAACTTATGACCGAAGTTATTCCAGACACTTCGTTTTTACAAAGCTTTTTGCCAATAAACACCCACAATTTATCCCTCTTCTAGCCGATGCGTGGCCAAACTAGCCGGGCGGGAAGCTTGCGCGGTAAATAGCACAGTAGCATGGGAATAGGCTCACTGACGATACATTTGGTGCCTCTTCGAGCCCACGCGTGCGGTGCGGTGTTGTCAAGCGTGCACTGGAATCCTCCGCTATGAACGCCGTGACAAGACGTGACGATTACAGGTCGACCGGCCCCCATTTATTACAGCGGCCATTTAACCTACCCTTGTGTCTCTTCAACCTTTCGATCGCGCCCCACCATTGCAAGAAGCACACCCAACACAAGAAATTCTTAGAGGGTATCATGCGTGGCTCCAATGGCGCTCCGAGCAGCAGTTCACCATGCGTACCATGGTGGACACCCACAGAAGGTTCATGGACCTCTCGGTGGTGTACACCAACGACCCGGTCTGGGTGGAGCACTCCATACACATCATGGAGCTGTTGCTTGCCACGGAGAAGTACAAGGTGGTCGGGTTTGACCTTGAGTACACCCGCACTCGTGTCGGGTCTCGTCCCAAGGTCATCGTCGCCCAAATGTGCGTGGGCCACCACGTCCTCGTCTACCACTACTTCCTGGCCACAAGGCCTTGCGAGCATTTCGCCAGGTTTGTCAACAGCCCCTACTACATGTTCGCTACGGTGGACATCACCAACAATGTAAAGACGCTCGAGAATTAGGGCATCGCCTGCGAGAATATTGTCGACATCCAGGGCCAATACATGATCTGGGGCAGCAAGGAGCATGAGAAGGACTCACTAGTTCACCTCGCCGAGGCCATTATCGACCCCTACTATAGAGACATGAAGCATTCGTGCAACAAGGACAAGCGTGCCTCGCACTCGGCCTGGATGGAGAAACTCGACAAAGCTCACGTCGTGTGTACGCAGCCAAGGAGGCATACACGAGCTACGATATGTACAGGCGGATCGTTGACATGAGGAAGTGTCTCCTTGCCCAAAACGGCCTGGGATCCAGCCGGGAGCAGCGCAATGGCAAGTGTCGTCACAAGAATAAGTAGATGATTAGATCCTCATTTCTCCTACTTTAGTATGCATGTAATTGCTTTCTTTGGTGTGTGGAAATGTTATGTGTGTAGTCACTTGTGTAATTGTATGCTTAATTTGGTTATGCAATGCTGTCATTTTAAGTATATATGTTGATTCTCTGTAGATAGAGCGTAGATGTTGTGTGGACAAAGAAAATCACATCGCACACGGACTAAACAATGGAACCCGTTGGTGATGTTTTCATCAATCACTCACAATTGTATACCAGCAATCATTTGCTCACAACACACACGGCTTGTTAGCAGTAATCATCTGTGTTGTTACCGATCTTCGCACACATTTTCGATTACAAACCTGTTTGCCTCGTATCACACACATCTTGTTCATTTGAACTGTTTCTGTTCTCATTTCTCAATGCAAATAGTTCATCCGAGTGAACCGCATGGCGTATATCACACACACCTTTGATCTGGCTGACCGTTTCTTTTGTGTTGCCTAATCACTAATAGTTCATCTGATTGAACTGTATGTTGTACATCGCACACACCTTTATCTGGATGCCCGTTTCTTTTGTTCCTCCTCATCGCAAACGGTTAAGTGAACTGAACCATATGCCCTCAATCGCACACGCAACTAAAATCTAAACCGTGTTTGATGCATCCTCCATCACAAACATATTGCAACTTTTTGACGGTTTTTTACACCACTGTTTGCGATTATGGCATCGCACACAGTTTCATCAAAGGGTCTCTGATCATAGTGTCACGTTAGCAGCATCCTGCAATAGTGCAGTATGTTTGAAAATTCCTTCTAATTTACTGCACAAGGAATTAACTCGCACACAAGTACACAAAAATATGATTTTTCAAACCATTTTGGTTAGGCGGTGCAAGAAGATGTAGTTCAAATTTGAATTACAGTCATTAAATGGTTAGAAAATCACTTAAATGCCTTTAAAAGGTCAAATGACCCCTGATATTTTCCAAATTTTCACATGACAGTTGTTTTAGTGCATGTTAGACGTAGAAAAAAAATTGAAGGACATAAGAGGAAGCTATCTCCCGTTCGTCATCAAACATGCATTGTTCCCTCTCGGAACCACGAACCTTCTAGTGAGTTGCTCCTGTTTGTGAGGGGTGTGTGTCCAAACCTTCGTCAAACATGCCAATTTCTTTACCACATCATCTTGGTGGCATGACATTACACCAACCAAGGTTTCATGTTTTTCTGATCATTTTTTTATTTTTGGAATTAAAATGCCATATCACTCCATGCATACGTATCCATGTGTACATGTCGTGAGACCAATATGTTTGAAAATTCCTTCTAATTTACTACACACGGAACTAACTCGCACACAAGTACACAGCTATGATTTTTTAAAACAATGTCTTTGAAAGGTCAAATGACCCCATGAATTTTCAAAAATTTCACATTAGAGTTGTAGTAGTGCATGTTAGACGTACAAAAAAATTGAAGGTCGTAAGAGGAAGCTATCTCCCATTCATCATCACACATGCATTGTTCCCCCTCGGAACCATGAACCTTCTAGCAAGTTGCTCCGATTTGTGAGGGGTGTGTGTCCAAAGTTTTTTCAAACATGCCTGAGGGAGTCCTGGATTAGGGGGTGTTCGGATAGCCGAACTATACCTTCAGCCGGACTCCTGGACTATGAAGATGCAAGATTTAAGACTCCGTCCCATGTCCGGAAGGGACTTTCCTTGGCGTGGAAGGCAAGCTTGGTGATACGGATATGAAGATCTCCTACCATTGTAACCGACTCTATATAACCCTAACCCTCTCCGGTGTCTATATAAACTGGGGGGGTTTAGTCCATAGGATAACATACACATCAACAATCATACCATAGGCTAGCTTCTAGGGTTTAGCCTCTCTGATCTCATGGTAGATCTACTCTTGTACTACCCATATCATCAATATTAATCAAGCAGGACGTAGGGTTTTACCTCCATCGAGAGGGCCCGAACCTGGGTAAAACTTCGTGTCCCTCGCCTCCTATTACCATCCGGCCTAGACGCACAGTTCAGGACCCCCTACCCGAGATCCGCAGGTTTTGACACCGACATTGGTGCTTTCATTGAGAGTTCCTCTGTGCCGTCGCCGTCAGGCCCGATGGCTCCTACTATCATCAATGGCGATGCAGTCTAGGGTGAGACCTTCCTCCCCGGACAGATCTTCGTCTTTGGCAGCTTCGCACTGCGGGCCAATTCACTTGGCCATCTAGAGCAGATCGAAAGCTACGCCCCTGGCTGTCAGGTCAGATTCGGAAATTTAAACTACACGGCTGACATTCGCGGGGACTTGATCTTCAAAGGACTCGAACCACCGCTGAGCGCACCGCATTGTCACGACGAGCATGATCTAGCTCTGCCGCCGAACAGTGCCCTGGAGGCCGCACCCGCATTGGCTCTGACCCTTAGTTCGGACCCAACCGCGCTGATCGAGGATGGGCGGTTGGATGCCACCTCGGGGGCTGTGATCCCAACGGCGGTTGAGCCGAACACCAATCCCGTACTCTGCGAAACTCGTGACTCCATGGAGCCGGATTCTTCTCCAAACTCCAAACCCTCCGCGCCCCTGCCAATCAAATCCAATTGGGCGCCGATCATGGAGTTCACGGCCGCGGACGTCTTTCAGCACCCGCCTTTCGGCGATATCCTGAAGTCACTGAAGTCTCTCTCTTTATTAGGAGAGCCCTGGTCGGACTACGGTCAGCAAGGTTGGGGTACGGATGATGAAGAAATTCAAAACCCACCCACCACCCACTTTGTAGCCACTGTCGACGACCTAACCGACATGCTCGACTTCGACTCCGAAGACATCGACGGTATGGACGCCGATGAAGGAGATGATGAACCAGCGCCTACCAGGCCCTGGAAAAGCCACCTCGTCATATGAAATATACATGGTGGACACCCCAAAAGAGGGAGAGGGCGATGGAATAGCGGAGGATGACCCCTCCAAGAAATAGCCCAAGCACCGGCGTCAGCAGCGCCGCTCAAAATCCCGCCAACACAAAAATGGCGATTCCAGCACGGGAGATAATAATACTCCGGAGAGTGCCGAAGAAAACCCCCTCCAGCAAGGTTTAGCACAGGAGGATCGAGAAACCAGCCCTCATGAGAGAGCGACAGACAGAGAGGTCAAGGACGATAATTATATGCCTCCCTCCGAAGACAAGGCAAGCCTCAACGACGACGAATTCGTCGTTCCAGAGGATCCCGTTCAGCAAAAGCGTTTCCAATGCAGGCTTATGGCCACGGCAAGAAGCCTCAAGAAAAAACAGCAACAACTCCGAGCTGATCAAGATTTGCTGGTTGAAAGATGGACCGAAGTCCTTCGGCCGAAGAGCATAAACTCGAACACCCCTCCAAGAGTTACCCAAAGCACAGGTTGCTACCCCAATTAGAGGAGGAAGCACTTGATGCAGCCGAACGGCCACCTCGTGGTCGCGACAGAGAGGCCTCCCAGCCCTCCACTCACGCCGCACCCTGTACCAAGGCACGGGAATATGCGCTGGACTTACGAGACATGTTGGAGGACAAGGCAAGGCAAACACGATCGATCTATGGATCGCGTGGGCACCCCACGGCTCGAGACGGTAACCGTCACGCCGGCCACAAATTCGGCAGGGCCGAACACAATAGACAAAACTCATTGGAGCTACGTCATGATATCGCCCAGTACAGAGGCGCCGCACACCCACTGTCGGGGGTTGGGTGCGACATGTGCCAACGGATGGCCTATCATGGTGGGGGCGAGTAGAATGTCGCCGGTGCCTGGAAACGGGATGAGGCGAAGACATGCACGCCGGGGAATCTTACCCAGCTTCGAGGCTCTCTGGGGAGATAACACCCCTACTGCTGCTCTACGGGGTCTCCGCATGATCACTATGGTCAAGTGTTTACACGGTTGCTCCTTGAGCTGGGTCTGGTGGTGGGAGAGGGCAAGGCTAGCTCTCTCCCTCTATCTGGTGTGGTATAGAACTACTGGGATCCAACCCTTTGCATGGGTGCCCTTGGGGGTTTATATAGGCCTACCCCCCAGGGGTACAATGGTAATTCGACTGGGTGCGGCCCCAGCCGTCAGTGCCTCCGACCTCCGGCTTCTCCGCCGACTACTGGGGCCCGCCGACTGGTCTGGTACAGAGCCGACAGGCCGTGTCCGCCACGGGCGGGTCTTGCCAGCTGCTGATTACTGTAGTCGTGCTCCTGATGACGCAAGCTCGGTCATGGGGTCGTGGCAACAGCCCTGCCGCCTGGTGGGCGATCACTGTGGCCACTCCCCTTCTCTTCTTGATTAATGGCGCGTGGACCCGGGGGAGGGCTCGGCCAATCCCCCCGAGCCGACTCTCGATGGGTCTGACTGGCGGTTCTCCCGTCGTCTCCTGACGTCTCGCTGACTGGTGGGCCCCGCTCCCTCCAGGCCGTACAGACAAGCCGTCATGGGCGCAGGACTAGGTACAGTGATGCTGATGTCAGGGCCGACTGGGCAGCAGTGCCACGCCGTAGGGAGATCTTCCCTAGTATGGCGTGCTGTAGCCATGCCTGCCCTTGGTAAGGGGCGGGGAGTGGGCTTCATTGTAGCTACGCCCATGCCCCATCCCCCTCGATGAGGTCATGGTTTGTTGGAGTCGCCAGCCGACTCCCCAAACCCGGCTTCTCTGGAAGTCGCCCCTAGGACTCGGCCGTGAGCGGGCAGTCGGCCGTCTTGCCGTAGACTCCCCAGGAGGCGGCTCTTCGACCTGTGGTCTTGAGGGGCGCAGCCTGCCCCGATGTCTCGAAAGGTTGTGGGCTTCGGGTTGGCCTACCCGTGGCCCATTACTCCGACAGTAGTCCCCGAAGCTGGTGAGGCGCCGCGGACGATCGGCCCAGAAGCCACAGTAGTTTCTCTTTCCGGGTGCTCAACACACGGTCTTGATTGACTTCTGCCGGGCTGACTAGAAGGAGTCGGACTCGCCCAACTCGGACTCACTCAATTCTGACTTGCTCAGTAGTTCGAGCGTCTCGGCGGGATTTCAAGTGGCGTGCTAGCTAAGCTTCCAGGCCGCCGCCCGTTCTTGGCTGTCACGCGAGGGCACGTGGCCAGGCCATCCTGCCAGCCCACTACCGCGCCCGTAGGAGGGGCCCGCCACTACCGCGCCTCGGCGCCCGAGCGGATCCGCTGTGGCCCGGTGGATGGTTGGGATTCCCGTGAAGTTACTGCACGTAGTAACTTTACGTGGATCGTGGGGGCGTTGGGTTGCGGGCACAGTAAATCCCCATGTCCGCCCCCTCGGCTTCGCAGCCCATGGGGCTATAAGTAGGGGGAAGAGGGGGCACGCGCGCCCCTCCTTCCCACTACCCCTTGCTTTCTTCCTCCTCGCAGCTCCTCGCTCTCCAGCTTCCTATTCTCTTCTTTGCCCTACCGCACGCCCAAGCTTCGGCGATCACCGCAGCGACAGCTCGCGATGAGCTCTTCCTCTGTGGCCGCGACTCCCTCGGTGCGCTCCGGCACCTGGGACGGTTCTGAAGTCCATGAAGACCACATCGAGTTCCTCCGCCGGAACCGTCGGCTTCCCAACGAGGACCGCGTGCAGGTGCGTCTCGCGACGGAGGGGGAGATTTCCCCCGCCCCGCAGGAGGGCGAGCGGGTCATCTTCCGCTCGCACTGCCTGCGCGGGCTGGGGCTATCGGCGAGCAGCTTCTTCTGGTTGTTCATGGAATTCTACGGCCTCCGGCTGCACCACCTCACCCCCAACACAGTGGTGCTGCTGTCCGCCTTCGTGGCTCTTAGCGAAGGCTTCCTCGGAGTCCTGCCCACCCTCGAGCTCTGGGGGGAGTTCTTCTTCTCCAAGCTCGGCACCCAGGCCGCGGGCGTGCCGGCTCAGTGCGGCGCCTTCATCGCTGTGCGAAGGACAGGAGCCGACAACCACTTCCCCTCCATCGCGCTGTTGAAGTTGGTGAAGATGTGGCAGCGGTCCTACTTCTACGTCAGGAATGCCGGCTTTCGAAGCCGGCCCGCCGGCTGGCAGACTGCCCAACTGGTCGTACCAGGCCAGGTCGCTGACGCCTGAGGGAGCCGGCGCCATCACGCGACTCCGACTGCTGACGCAGTCGGAGGGTCTGACTGGTCCGGACCTGCTGGCCGCCTTCGTCTCACGCCGAGTTCTCCCACTCCAAGGCCGCCCTCACCTGATATGTCAGATGAGCGGGGGCCTCGACCTGAGTCGGATGTGCACCAAGGACATGCCTCATGGAGAGGTGGCCCTTATGGTGAACTACCTCTCGGACAACAGGCTCCTGGGGGACTGGCAATTCGGCAAGGAGCCATACTCCCGCGCCAACCCCCCGCCCATGGTGAGTCGCCTTTCTTTTCTTTCTTTGGATTGTCTTCTTCTTGCCGAGTTTTGTTCTGATCAATCTACTTTTGGTTAGAATCCCCTTCTTCACCCACCAGCCGGCACCTCGGGGCCGGCCCGTGAGTTCATCGCCGATCGGGCGGAGAGCAACGTCGACGACCCTGATCTGGGGGCGGCGGCTCTGGAAGACGATGCCGAGGGAGGAGGAGGGACGACAGGCGACTTTAGGCCCTCGGCTACCTTCGCCGACTGGCCTGAAGACGACGCCAAGGGAGGAGTCGCCCCTTGCCATCGGCCAGGAGCCAGCCAGCCGGGCGCGGGCTCTTCTGTCGCGTCGGGCGCTCCAGGCGGCGGGAAGAAGTGCCGGGCTGCGCCGACTTTGTTCGGCAGCCGGCCGAAGAAGCCCAAGGGCTCGGCTGCGTCAACCCGGCGGGACGAGGCAGCCGCGAAGGCCATCCTCTTCCGTAAGGAAGTGAAGAAGCCGCCGTTGGTCTCTGCGTAAGTATTCTGACTTCAAAGTTTATTCTTTCTTCGTGTTTTGTCTGAGTCTCTGCTCGCCCCTCTTTCTTCAGGGCTCCCCTCTCTCTTGAGCGGGTCACCGCCGCCTCCGTCATGGGGTCAGCGGAGACGCCTGCCACCACTCAGCAGATAGGCCCCGCAGCCGACCTCCAGGAGGCGACAGAGCGGAATGCGCAGGAGAAGCGCAACGAAGACGAAGCCCTCCGCCTGGAGAAAGCGGAGGCCGACAGGGCGGAGGCCTCCGCTAAGAAAAAACTAGCGGAGGCCGAAGCCGCCGCCGCAGCGAAGCAGCGGGCTGAGGAAGCCGCACGCCGCCAGTCGGCCTTGCTTGTTACCCCGCTGAACTTTGCGCTGCCGCCCCCGAAGTTCACGGGGCAGACTGGAGAAGCTAGCAGGGAGAACCTCGTCGAGGAGAGGGAAGGCGGCGAGCCCTCTACTCCAGGCGCGAACATTCTGCCGCCACCTCCGCCGCTGTTTGAAGGCGTGCAAGGCGAGCAGCTAGCGGACCCTCCGGTGCCGCCGACCGAAGATGAGGCCGTGGCGAGGCTACTCCTCCAGGTCGGCTCGCCAGCGCGCCGTCGCCTGGAGAAGGCGACTTCGGCACCCCGCCCCTGGAAGCCGGCACCACCAGCTCGGCGGCTCCAGACGCCGAAGCAACGAGTGCCGCGCCTGTTGGGTGGGTGAGGGGAGGCGGCATAGGGCCGCTGAACCGGACGCTCCTGGACGTCCAGGCGAAGCTCCGCGCTGAGGGCGACGCCCTCCAGAGCTGCACCAAGGCGTTCCTAGTGTCACGGGCAGCCGTCCGGGTATGTCTTTTCTTTGGGCCTTTGTTTTTCTTGTTCCTCTCTGTGGGGGCGCGCCAGCGCACCCACTGGGTGTAGTCCCCAAGTTTCGGGCCGGCTGCTGAGCAGGCGGCCCAGAACTCCAATTGATGAACTTCTAGGTACTAACTTTGTCTGAAATGCTTGTTGCAGGATTACCATAACCTCCGCGTCACTGCCTTCAACCGTAATGTTGAAGAGCTGGGCAAGCAGACCGCCGACTTGGCGCAGAGCCGGAGTAAGTCCTTCCCTCTTTTTTCTTCTCTGCGGGGGCGCGCTAGCGCACCCCCGGGCTGTAGTCCCCGAGATTTGGGCCGACTGCTGAGCAGTCGGGCCGGATCTCCCCGGCGACCTTCTTTATTGATGACTGTTGTCTTTCTTTCTTTCCTTTAGGAGCCAATGCTGCTCTTCAACAGCAGCTGAGCAAAGCCAACTCCGCCCTGCTCGCCAAAGGGGAGGAGTGCAGCAGGCTCGCCACAGAGCGTGATCTGCTGGCCACTCAGTTGGCGGAGCAGAAGGAGCTGCTTGCGAAGTTGCAGCGAGAGGCGGAGGAGAAGGAAACCGCCCTCTTGGCCGAGTTCGCGAGCGAGCGCTCCTCCTGGTCTGACAAGGAGGCGCTGCTGTCCTCCGGCTTCCACGAGATTGAAGACTTTGTTGATGGTGAGTCTCTTTATTTTCTTTCTTCGAGCTGCCGACTTAGATCGTGTCGATTCCTGGTTTTTGACTTGCTTCTTCTTTTCTTCGTTTCTTTTGCAGACATCTTCCCTGGGTAGTCGCAGGACACTATCCAGGCCATCGAGGCCGATCGTGAAAGTCGGAGGGCGGAGGGCGCGGAGATCGCCGCCGATGCCCCCCGGACTCTTGATGAGCACATCTTGAGCATCGAGGCTCGCCTTCGGCCGGCTCACCGGATGCTGCGCCGGCTTCATCGCGTCGGTGCCCTGGCAATTTCTGCCCTTTGGCCGGATATGCAGGCTCCGTGCACCCCCAGCCTGACGGTCAACTGGTTGGAGGTCGTGGCTAGTCGCCTCGAGGCCTGGAGGGCTCTTCGGCCCGGGCTGGAGCGCGTCGGGCCTTGGAGTTCGTCAAGGCGTGGTACCCGGGGCTGGATCTATACCGGTTGGCAACGCTTTGGTCGGAGGCCCAGCCGGAGCTGGCGGCTGTGGAAGACGCCCTCGTCAAGCGTGCAGCGGCGATCGTCGAGTACATTGACACGAGCATCTTCGTCTCCGAGCGGTCTGAAGACGGCGAGGAGGTACCGCCGGAGTGGTTTGGGATGAACCCAGACTACGGCGAAGACTCGGCGGAGGTGATTGGCTCCAGCATCGAGGAGGAGGACGAGGCGGAGGATGAGGGTGAGGCGGAGGCACCAGAAGACGGAGCAGACGGCCAGCCTCAGCCCGACCGCGCCTCCAGCAACAAGCCGCGTGCGACCAACCCGACTGCTGCCGGAGGCGATCAAGCCGAGACTAGCCGGCCGACCGCCCCGACGCCTGACGCTGGCACCTCCTCCGACCCCCTGAATCCGTCTGCCACCTCCTAAGCTGCCGCTGTGTCTTTTGTTTTATCTGCTTCAGTAGTCTTTTGAAGAACTTGTTAATTCGCACAATTCCACCCACGGGGTGTATTTTGAACCTCTACTCGACAATTCGGCCAAGGGCCTATGTTATATATATATATATATATATATATATATATATATATATATATATATATATATATATATATATATATATCTTTTCTTGCTCATTGTTCTTTTGGCTGTTTTCCTTTGCCGCTTTCTCTTAGTTGCCTATCTTGCCAATCGGACAGCCGCTTCTGCGGACTGTTGCTGGGTCAAGTGCTAGGCTACTTTGGGAAAGCAAGTACTTAGCCGATTTCAAGATTGTTTGAGCAAATTGGATAGAAAACGACAATCCGACTGTCCGAGAGTCAGTTTGCGAGAAAGGCTGGAAGCCGTCTTGAGCTATGTTTTACGCTTTGAGTCCTTAGCCATTTTTCGTGCGAGCACCCATTCTACCTTACCTCTGCCCACCGTACAGTCGCTCTGCGAGCTGCGGCTTTTGACAGAAGACGGCTTAGGTGTTACACACTACTTGTCCAGCTGCAGGAAGCATTTCATAGTGCAAGGCGGCAAGTCCCCGTGCCGACTTGTCGAGCCCGGTGCCAAGCGGCATGACAAAGAGTAACATACTTGTAGGCATAATGTTTATCATACAGACAAAAGAGGGCAGTCCCTGAGCTCGTCTCGGGGGGCCCGGAGTCTTGGTACTTTAATACAAAAGGTAGTGTGGTACATACTGCATCAACTGTAAAATCTTCGGAGAAGATTTGCATTCCATGGCCGCTCTGTCTCCTTGCCGGAGTCGTCCCTCTTGCGTGCTTGGGGCTTCTGAGCGTCGATCAGGTAGTAGGAGTCGTTGCCTAGTACTTTGCTGATGATGAAAGCGCCTTCCCAAGGCGGCGACAGCTTGTGCTGGCCGGCTATTCGCTGGATCAGCCGGAGTACAAGGTCGCCTTCTTGGAAAGATCTTGGCCTGACCTTCCTGTTGTGGTATCGGCGCAGGCTCTGCTGGTAGATGCTGGACCGGCTGAGTGCCAACAGCCGGCCCTCTTCCAGCAAATCGACGCCGTCTTGTCGTGCTTCTTTTGCTTCCTCCTCGGTGTACATGGTGACTCATGGGGAGTCGAACTCTATGTCCGTTGGGATGACGGCTTCGGCACCGTAGACGAGGAAGAAGGGCGTGAAGCCGGTTGACTTGTTTGGAGTCGTGCGCAGACTCCAGAGGACGGCTGGCAGCTCGTCGAGCCAGCAGCCAGCCGAGCGCTCCAGAGGCTCGATCAACCAAGGCTTGATGCCGGACAGGATGAGGCCGTTTGCTCGCTCCACTTGGCCGTTTGACTGCGGGTGGGCGACAGACGCTAGGTCCAGTCGGATTTCCTATGTTGCGCAGAAACGTGCCAAGGAGCCTTTGGCAAAATTTGTGTCGTTGTCAGTGATGATGCTGTGTGGTATGCCGTACGGAATTGTGATATCGGTGATGAAGGTCATGGCAGTCGGACCGTTCAACTTCTTAATTGGCTTCACTTCCACCCACTTGGTGAACTTGTCCACTGCGACAAGTAGGTGAGTTAGACCACCTCGTGCTGTTTTGAATGGTCCCACCATGTCTAGACCCCAAATTGCGAAAGGCCAAGCAATGGGGATGGTCTTGAGCGCGGAAGCCGGCTGGTGTGGCTTGGAGCTGAACTTCTGGCACCCTTTGCATTTTTGGACCAACTGCTTGGCCTCTTCCAAGGCAGTCAACCAAAAGAAACCGTGCCGAAAAGCTTTGGCGACGAGTGCTCTTGAAGCCGCATGGTGGCCACATTCGCCTTGATGGATGTCTTTGAGGATCGCCTGGCCTTACTCTGGCTCTACGCAGCGCTGGTAGACACCAGTGACACTGCGCCTGACCAGCTCTCTGTTGATTATGGTATAGGCTGCTGCCCGGCGTTGTACTTGCCGAGCTGCGGTCTCATCAGTTGGTAGCTCTTTGTTCACCAGGAATTTGAGGATGGGCTGGGCCCATGAGGGTGCTGCTATTTCTTCGACTACCAGAACTGCAACATGGACGAGGGCGGCTGGGCTGGGAGGCGGCGGGCTGGAGTCAACAGCCGCTTGCTGGGCTGATGAAGTCCCCAGGCCGACTGGCTCGGTCCTTGGGCCGAGTTCTGGAATCTTCGAGTCCGTCACCGCAGTCCCCGGGCCGGGCTCGACTGTGGCAGCTTTGGAGTCGCCCGCCAAAGTCCCTGTTCCGACTGCCGGAACTCTGGAGTCGGATCCGCCGTCTTTGGGAGGAGCCGGCACAAAAATGGAGTCCAATTCTGGTGAAGGCTTGACAGACGGCCCGAGGAGGCGTTGAAGGGAGACGCCAGATGGTATTGCTTGGCGGGTAGAGCCGATTCGTGCCAAGGCGTCTGCTTGGTCGTTGTCGTTTCTTGGCACATGGAGGAATTCGCACCCTTCGAAATACCCACTGAGTTGCTCCACGAGGAAACGGTAGCTCGCCATGTTTGCGTCTTTCGCGTCCCAGTCGCCAGATGACTGCTGGACCACTAAGTCCGAGTCGCCATAACACAAGATCCGGCGGATGCCAAGTTCTTTGGCAAGCCAGAGCCCGTGAATGAGCGCCTCGTACTCGGCCACGTTGTTGGAGGCGGCAAAATGGATATGCAGTGCATATTTGAGCTTCTCGCCTTTGGGAGAGGTGAGGACGATGCCGGCTTCCAAGCCGGTGCGCATCTTGGAGCCGTCGAAGTGCATCCGCCAATGGGTGGAGTCAAGTGCTGGAGGAAGGTACGGGGTCTCGGCCCAGTCGACGAGGAAGTCGGCCAGTGCTTGTGATTTGATGGCGGTGCGGGGCTGGTAGTAGATGGTGTAAGGAGCCAGCTCTATGGCCCACTTGGCCACTCGACTAGAGGCATCTCGGCAAGTGGAGCCGTGCAGACCACCATGATTGGATGCTCTTGAAAGTAAGGCTTCAATTTCTTGGCAGCAAAGTGCACGCCATAGCACATCTTCTGGTAGTGGGGGTAGTTCTGCTTGGAGGTCGACAGTACCTCGCTTAGGTAATATACTGGTCTCTGGACAGGTAGCGCCTTGCTTCCTCCTTGCGCTCTACTACAATGACTGTGCTGACTACTCGGCTGGTGGCGGCGATGTACAGGAGCATAGGTTCCTTGGGTGTCGGAGCCGCCAGGATGGGTGGAGTAGTAAAAATATTCTTCAGCTGGTGGAAAGCTTCGTCCGCCTTATGGTTCCACTCGAAAAAAGTGGTCTTCTTCATGAGTTGGTATAAGGGGAGAGCTTTCTCGCCCAGCCGACTGATGAATCGGCTGATGGACGCCAAGCAGCCAGTGAACTTCTGCACATCCAGCAGTCGGCTAGGTACCTCCATTCTCTCGATGGCCTTGATTTTTACTGGGTTGCATTCTATGCCGCGTTCAGAGACCAGGAAACCTAGCAGTTGGCCTGCTGGTACTCTGAAGACACACTTCTCGGGGTTGAGCTTGATCTGGAACCGGCGCAGGTTCTCAAAGGTCTCCTTGAGGTCTTCCAGCAATGTTCCTCGCTTTTCCGTCTTCACCACCACGTCGTCCATGTAAACGTGGGCGTTCCTGCCGAGCTGCTTGAGGAGGCACTTCTGCATGCAACACTGAAAGGTGGCGCCGGCATTCCTCAAGCCAAACGTCATGGCGAGGTAGCAGAATGCTCCAAACGGCATGATGAAGGCGGTCTTCAATCTGTCAGCCGGGTTCAGCTTGATCTGGTGATATCCTGAGTACGCATCCAAGAAACTCAACACCTTGCATCCGGCTATGGAGTCTATCACCTGATCAATTCTCGGCAGAGCCAACGGGTCCTTGGGGCAGGCCTTGTTGAGGCTCATGTAGTCAATACACATTCGCCATTGTTTGTTCTTCTTTAGCACCAGGACTGGATTTGCCAGCCACTCCGGGAAGAAAACTTCCATAATGAAGCCGGCTGCTAGGAGTCGGGCTATCTCTTCGCCGACAACTCTTCTCTTCTCTTCTCTTGTGATAAGCGGCGCAGGGGCTGCCTGACCGGCTTTGCATCAGATCAGACGTGTAACTTGTGCTCGGCGAAATCCGTCGGTACACCTGGCATGTCCTTGGGAGACCATGCGAAGATGTCCCGATTCTCACGGAGGAAATCGATGCGCTCGCCTTCCTATTTGCTGTCGAGGTTTGCACCTACGACAGTGTACCTCTCTGGGTGCTCTAGATCCAAGGGTATCTTCTTTGTCTCTTTGGCTGGCTTGAACGAACCTTCGGCTTCCGACTCCTTTGGGTCGGGCAATATCTCCGGCTGCTTGCCGACCATCGCCATAACTCGCTCAAGGAGTCGCTTCTCAGGTGCAATCACCAGGGACTCGGCCAGCCGACTACTCTCGGACGCGCAAGCGGACGACTTTCGGTAGTCGCCAGCCATAGTCAGAATTCCCCTGGAACTGGGCATCTTCATCTTGAGGTAGGCGTAGTGGGGGACCGCCATGAACTTGGCCAAGGCGGGCCGGCCAAGTAGCGCATGGTATGGGCTCTCAAGGTCCACTACCTCAAACCAAACAGACTCTCTTCGGAAGTGATATTTGTCCCCAAAGAGGACGCCAATCAGGATCTTGCCGATTGGTGAGCAGGAAAGCCTAGGAACAATGCCGTGGAACACAGTCCGGCTTTTCTGAAGCTGTCTCTGCTTGATTCCTAACTTCTCCATTGTGTCCTTGTACAGGATGTTGATGCTGCTGCCCCCATCTATCAGAACTCGTGAGAAACGCGCGGCCCATTTGTCTGTGGCAAATGTGGCGTCCAGGACGAAGGCATAGGATCCCGGACTCGGCATCACTTCTGGGTGGTCAGCCCTGCTCCAGCTGATGGGCCTCTCAGACCAGTGCATGAACTGTAGCGTCTCTGAGGCTACTGCGTTCACCTCTTGTCGCTGTAGCCGCCTGCTGAGTCGATCATCAGCCACACTGGTGAACACCATGTAGGCTCTGTGCTCTTTAGGGTATTCATCTTGTATTGCGCCGACTGGCCTGACTGCCGGCTGCTAGGGTGGAGGCAGAGGCGGCTGCCCAGCAGGCGGGGGTGGCAGGAGGCCATCTCCCTTGGCGATCCTGGTGAGCCAGTGGCACTTCCGGGTGGTGTGATTCGACGGCTTCGCGCTGCTATGGAACTTGCAAGGTCCATCCAAGGTCTGCTCGTAGGAGAAGGCCGGCAACCAGTTCGGCTTCCCGCCTTTCTGTTGCTTGGGCGGAGGCTGCTCTTCTGGCTACTGGGCTTCAATGGTCGCGACCTGCTGGCTGCTGGAAGCCGGCTACGGGGCCTTGCGCTTGTTGTCGCCCTGCTGTTGTCACCGGCCGGCGTCCGCCGCCGGAGTTCTTGGAGCCGGAGGAGCTACTTTGCCAGTCGTGCTGATTTGAATTTCCGTCTTCATGGAGGAGTCGGCCGTAGCGTACTTGTCCGCTATGATCATCAGCTCCTCGAGGGTTTCTGGCTCATCACAGAGGAGCTTGTGCTTGAGGAGGGTGCCTTATCGGCACCCGGCTGTGAAGTACTCGATGGCCTGCACCTCGTGCACGCCCTCGCAGGAGTTCCGGAGCTCAGCCCAACGCGTGAGGTAGTCGCGAGTCGACTCGTCAGGACCTTGCACGCACAAGGAGAGCTGACGAGGCTTGGGAGGACGCTTGTACATGCTGGTGAAGTTCCGGATGAATGCTTCAGTGAAGTCGACCCAGCTATTGATGCTGCGGGGCTTTAGGCTGTTCAGCCATGTCTGGGCTGTGCCCTGGAGCATGAGCGGAACGTACTTTACGGCGACACGCTTGTTGCCGTTTGCTATGCTGACAGCCGTGGAGTAGTCGACTAGCCAGTCTTCCGGCTTCACGGAGCCGGTATACTTGGGTGTGTCTGTTGGGAGCGTGAACCCTCTGGGAAAAGGCACGTCCCGAATGCGGGGCCCGAAACAAGGCGAACCCAGCTCATCTTCTTCTTCCAGCGCCAGGGACCGGTGAAGTCGGTCGATCCGGTGGCGGGCGTCATTCTCTCCAACTCCCTCTCGGCGGCCAAGGCGGTCACCGAGAGTCGGATGGTCAACAGGCGGCGAGGAGACTCGCCTCTCCTTGCGAGGAGGAGGAGGCGGACAGTCGTTCCGTTGTTCCACTGCTCTCGGGCGGCCGTCTCGGTTGTGTTCTATGGTAATCTGAGTTTGACTATGGCTGACAGCCGGCTCCTTGTCCTTTCTTCCTCGGGCACCGCCAGTCGGCGTCCGAGATGTCGCGCCTTGATCTCGGCGCGGGTCGTCGTTTGGCCGCTGCGGCGCCTCCGTGCGGCAGCCGGCCTCGTTCTGCGCAGCGGCCGCGTCGAGGAGCCGCTGGACTCGCTCCATCATGAGACGGCGCTCTTCGCCCTCGAAATTGTCCAGCTCATCTGCCGCTGCCTGGGCGGCTCGGATGTTCTCTGCTGGCATGGCATACACGGGGCAGTTAGCCCCAAACAGGCTGGCGATGGCTACGCCGCGCTGCTGAACCGCGCCAAGGCGGCTGGGCCCTGCCGGGGCCGGCGAGCCGCCAACAGCGCGATCCATCTCCCGCTGGTAAGCTTCTGACAAGCGTCTCATGCTGGCCAGCTTCTTCGCGCCTTCGACAAGCTGAAGGCGGCGCGCTTCTAACATCTCTGCATCAGCATCTTCCGGAATGGGCGCAGCTAGGTCTTGCAGCGCCGCGCCGAGCGAGTCGGGCGCCCCTCCGCTAGGGAACTCGTCATGACTGATGACCAGCACCTCAGTGACGGTGCTTCCGTCGTTCTCCATGTGGGGGAGGGGTTCGTCCTAGACCACCACGTTGGTGGGGAACGCGTCGACCAAGGCGGTGTCGGAGTCGACCAGCATCGGGTGGGTGGAGCCTACGGACTCCAAGTCTACGGCAGGCTCGCCGGAAACGTGGAGTTGATCGAGGAGTCCCGCGAGGAGGTTTTCGGGGCCTCCCGCGCCTGCGTTTGGACGCAGGTCCGTCGGAGAGGCGGACCTCGCCGACAATTTCGGCCAAGGAGCTGGCGGCGCAGGTGATCTCAATGCCGCGCAGCGCGTCGACGCAAACTTCGTCTGGCGTGCCTGGCTGGCTGCGCTCGCCAGGGAGGAAAAGGGTTCCCATCCAGAACAGATCCCCGGATGGCGGTGCACCATGCCCCACGGTGGGCGCCAAATGTCGGGGGTTGGGTGCGACATATGCCAATGGATGGCTTATCATGGTGGGGGCGAGTAGAACATCGCCGGTGCCTGGAAACAGGATGAGGCGAAGACATGCACGCCGGCGAATCTTACCCAGCTTCGGGGCTCTGCGGGGAGATAACACCCCTACTGCTGCTCTGTGGGGTCTCCGCATGATCACTATGGTCAAGTGTTTGCACGGTTGCTCCTTGAGTTGGGTCTGGTGCTGGGAGAGGGCAAGGCTAGCTCTCTCCCTCTATCTGGTGTGGTATAGAACTACTAGGATCCAACCCTTTGCATGGGTGCCCTGGGGGGTTTATATAGGCCTACCCCCCAGGGGTACAATGGTAATTCGACTGGGCACGACCCCAGCCGTCAGTGCATCCGACCTCTGGCTTCTCCGCCGACTGCTGGGGCCCGCCGACTGGTCTGGTATGGAGCTGACAGGCCGCGTCCGCCGCTGGCGGGTCTTGCTGGCTGCTGATTACTGTAGCCGTGCTCCTGATGACGCAAGCTCGGTCATGGGGTCGTGGCAACAGCCCGCCGCCTGGCGGGTGATCACTGTGGCCACTCCCCTAATCTTCTTGATTAATGGCGCGTGGGCCCCGGGGGAGGGCTCGGCCGACTCCCCCGGGCCAACTCCCGATGGGTCCGACTGGCGGTTCTCCCGCCGTCTCCCGAGGTCTCGCTGACTGGTGGGCCCCGCTGCCTCCAGGCCGTACAGACAAGCCGTCGTGTGTGCATGACCCGGTATAGTGATGCTGATGTCAGGGCTGACTGGGCAATAGTGCCACGCCGCAGGGGGATCTTCCCTAGTATTGCGCGCTGTAGCCATGCCTGCCCTTGGTAAGGGGCGGGGAGCGGGCTTCATTGTAGCTACGCCCCTGCCCCGTCCCCCTCGATGTGGTCATGGTTTGTTGGAGTCGCCGGCCGACTCCCCAAAGCCGGCTTCTCTGGAAGTCGCCCCTAGGACTCGGCCGTGAGCGGGCAGTCGGCCATCTTGCCGTAGACTCCCAAGGAGACGGCTCTTCGACCTGTGGTCTTGAGGGGCGCAGCCTGCCCCGATGTCTCGAAAGGTTGTGGGCTTCGGGTTGGCCTACCCGTGGCCCATTACTCCGACACCCACTGTGCTTTACAGAAGAAATAATGGATCATCAAATCCCCAAGGGTTTCAAACCCGTAAACATCGAATCATATGATGGCACAACAGACCCTGCGGTATGGATCGAGGATTATCTCCTTCATATCCACATGGCCCGCGGTGATGATTTTCACGCCATCAAATACCTCCCACTCAAGCTTAAAGGACCAGCTCGGCATTGGCTCAACAACTTGCCAACAGGATCAATCAGTTGTTGGGAGGACCTGAAGCCGCATTCCTCGACAATTTCCAGGGCACTTATGTGCAACCCCCAGACGCCGGTGACCTGAGTCACGTAATTCAGCAGCTAGAGGAATCAGCCAGGCAATTCTGGACACGGTTCCTAACAAAGAAAATCAAATAGTCGACTGTCCGGACGCTGAGGCCCTAGCAGCCTTCAAGCACAACATCTGTGACGAGTGGCTGGCCCGGCACCTTGGACAGGAAAATCCGAAATCTATGGCACCACTCACGACACTCATGACCCGCTTTTGCGCGGGAGAAGACAGCTGGCTTGCTCGTAGCAACAATATGACCAAGAACCCTGGTAGTTCGGACACCAGGAACATTAGTGGCAGGTCGCGTCGCAACAAGCAGAAGCGCCGCATTAACGGCGATAATGCTGAGAATACGGCAGTTAATGCCGGATTCAGAGGCTCTAAATCCGGTCAGCGGAAAAAGCCATTCAAAAGGAATCCTAGGGGCCCGTCCAGCTTGGACCGAATACTCGACCGCTTGTGCCAAATACATGGCACCCCCAAAAAGCCGGCCAATCACACCAACAGGGATTGTTGGGTGTTCAAGCAGGCTGGCAAGTTAAGCGCCGAAAATGAAGACAAGGGGCTGCATAGCGACGACGACGAGGAGCCCCGGCCGCCGAACAACAATGGACAGAAGGGTTTCCCCCCACAAGTGCGGATGGTGAACATGATATACGCCACCCACGTCCCAAAAAGGGAGCGGAAGCGCGCGTTAAGGGACGTATATGTGGTAGAGCCAGTCGCCCCAAAGTTCAACCCATGGTCCTCCTACCCGATCACCTTTGATCAAAGAGACCATCCCACTAGCATCCGTCATGGCAGATTTTCTGCATTGGTTCTAGACCCAATTATTGACGGATTTCATCTCACTAGAGTCCTCATGGACAGCGGCAGCAGTCTGAACCTGCTTTACCAGGATACAGTGCGAAAAATGGGCATCGATCCCTCGAGGATTAAGCCCACCAAAACGACCTTTAAAGGCGTAATACCAGGTGTAGAGGCCAACTGTACAGGCTCAGTCACACTTGAAGTGGTCTTAGGATCCCCGGATAATTTCCGAAGCGAGGAATTGGTCTTCGACATAGTCCCATTCCGTAGTGGCTATCATGCACTGCTCGGACGAACCGCATTCGCCAAATTCAATGCGGTACCGCACTATGCATACCTTAAGCTCAAGATGCTAGGCCCTCGTGGAGTAATTACGGTCAATGGAAACACCGAACGCTCCCTCCGTACGGAGGAACACACGGCGGCCCTTGAAGTGGATGTACAAAGCAACCTCTCTAGGTAGTTCTCCAGTCCGGCCATTAAATATCCGAACACTGTCAAGCGCGCCCGGAGTAACCTACAACAAGACCGCCTGGCACGTTCCGAGCAGGCGTAGCAATGCGGCCCCAACCCCAAACCTAGCAAAAAGGCGACACCATTACTTCGCGTACATAATTACGCTCTAGAAATACCATGGGCATAGGGGGAGGTGCACCATCACGGCACGCCCAAAACACGGCTTAGACCGCACCAGGGGCTGCCAATTTTTTACTTTTCTCTTACCTCCAGGACGCTACTCTTCGGAAGGCCTGTTCGGCAGTTCAATTGCCACACAAACGATACAAGAACTAGGGAAGCAGACAAGCCATGCCACATCACGGAAATCCCAGGTGGTCTCTATCACGAGTAGTATACCTGTTTCGCATACTATTCCACAACTTGCCCCTGGAGCAGGCATGTTAAATAGTCCAACTTTTCGTTTATCACATTACTTGTATCGTTCTGCTTTGATCACAGCTATTTCTAATAAACAATGCATAGCTTTTGTCTATTTTTGCACTATCTTCTTATAAATAAATGTTCCTTAACGACATGTTGCACCCGTATAACTTGGTACGGCCAAAATACGCCAGGGGCTTTTAGCACCCCTCAATATGGTGTGAGAAGTCCGACCACTTTCACAAGTGCGGCACCCCGAACTTATAGCATTATATGCATCGGCTCCGAATCATGTCTTGGGTCAATAGTTGGGTTTGCCCGGCTCATATGTTTTGGTGCCTTACGTTCCGCTATATCGGCTAAGGTAGCACTAGGAGAACCACTGCGATTGTGCCCCAGTTGAGCTAGGCCGAGCACCTTAGTGGAGAACGCTAAAACTGACTGTCATGATGAAGTGAGAGCTGGTCGCTGTTCGAGAGGTTTTTTCGAGTCCCTAAAGACATATGCCGCTTAGGGCGACGAGTCGGCTCTGTCCGGCCAAGTCGTGGATAGCGCCCCGAACTCGGTCTTCCGAATACTAGGGGCTTTACCGAAATTCAAAATTATAGAATTCTATGGCTAAGTGAGAGTGTTCACGCATTATAGTACGATTGCCTCGTTCGTCGGGCTGAGCGCCTCCCTCGAAGGACCCAAACATGGGAAAACGAGCGCCCAGATTTATCCCCGAACACCCCAGCACTAGTGGCAAGGGGGCAGAAGCCAACGACTCGCCATCTCTCGGTATTGATAAACAGCCGCACAAAAGGTAATATTTTAAATTCAAGCAGCATTGCTCAGCGCATATGAACAAGTTTTCAGTGTACAGGACAAAAATGAGCGAGTTTTACTCAAAATTACATCCCTAGTACATTCATCCGCCACAAGGCGGGCACCCTTCAGAACATCCTTATAGTAATTTTTGGGTTTGCGATGCTCTTTCCCCACTGGTGGCCCGTCCTTCACAAGCTTCTCCACATCTAGCCTGCCCCAGTGCACCTTAGCACGGGCAAAGGCCCTACGGGCACCTTCAATACAGACGGAGCGCTTGATGATTTCGAGCCTTGGACATGCCTCCACCAGCCGCCACACCAGCCTGAAATAGCTCCCAGGCAGGGCCTCTCCAGGCCACAGCCGAACTAGGAGGCCCTTCATGGCCTGTTTGACCGCCTTGTGGAGCTCAACCAGCTGTTTCACCTGGTCGCTCAGGGGCACGGGGTGTCCGGCCTCAGCATACTGAGACCAGAACACCTTCTCCGTCGAGCTGCCCTCCTCGGCTCGATAGAATGTGGCGGCATTGGATACACTCCGGGGAAGATCTGCAAATGCCCCTGGAGAGCTCCGGATTCGGGTAAGTACCCAGTAACTCACGTTTATGTGTTTACTTGTCATAGAGAATGCCTTACCCGCCGCTATCTTCTTCACCTCATCCAACTCCTGGAGGGTTTTCTGGGATTCGCCCTTGGCAGACTTGGCATTTTCAATAGCCGCCGCAAGCTCGGACGCTCGCGTCTTTGAGTCAAGCTCCAAACTCTCATGTTTCTTCATGAGAACCTGGAGCTCTTGCCGCACCTTGCCAACCTCGGCCTCATACCTCTCCTGCTCGGTGCGCTCCGCGGCCGCACTCTTCTCGGCCTCGAGCAGCGCTTGCTTAAGGGTCGCCACCTCAGATGTGGCCCCTACAATAGCCATGTTAATCCTATCATTTCCTGCAATTGCACCTCTTTTATATACATATTCAACCAAGGTATTTCTTACCTTCCTTCTCCTCGAGCTGCTTCTTGGCACGCCCGAGCTCTTGCTCGGACTTCTCGAGGCTGTGCTTCAGCGTGTCCACTTCCGTAGTGAGACTACGGACGCCAGCAGAGAAGCCTGCACATGCATATTGACTCCTTTTGTTAGACTCCTGCGAATTTTTTGATCCTCTATTCGGCTTTTCTTCCCGAACGCCCAACAGAGCATCAGGGGCTACTGTCTATGCGGTAATATCATTTACACATTATTTACTTGCCTCAAAGCCTGTCAAAAGGCTAGTACAAGCTTCAGTCAGTCCGCTCTTGGCGGACCGAACCTTCTGGACCACCGCACTCATAATAGCGCGGTGCTCCTCGTTGATGGAGGCACCTTGGAGCGCCTCCAACATATTGTCCGGCGCCTCCGGGTGGACGGGGGTCGCCGGCACGGTGGAATTGCTCCTCTTGGAAGGAAGTCCCCTGCCGGTCTGGAACCCTTGAAGGTTCCGGAGCAGTGTCCGGCCTAGAGCCGGACTTGGAGCCCTGGGGGGGTTCATCCCCTTTACTCCTGGAGTCCGGGAGGTCGCCTTGCGGCGCCTCCGGGACCATATCCTCCCTACTTGGAACCTGTTGGGACAACACCTCGGTGTCGTCCATAGGGAGGGGGAGGAAGTCATCGGAAGCGAGTTCACATCCGACGAGTCCAGTGAGCCGCTCGACGACGTGTCGAGCCGGTCTTTGGGTGGGCTGCATAAGCATATTCGACATAAGGGAAAGCTGTGCAATAAATGAATACTATGAATTACTCTGGTATCCAGATACTTACGATTTTGCCAGGGGCTAGGCCCTGGGCTGCCACTCCTCTTCGCCGTCGTCGGCGTCGTTGGAGTAGTCCGGAGGAAGGGTTTTCCCCTTATTGGACCCTCCGGCCTCCTCAGAGAGGGCAGCCTTCCGTTTCTTCTCTCCTCCCGCTGGAGGGGGAGAGGTCTCTTCTTCTTCCTCCTCATCTTCACAAGAGGAAGGCGCTTCGGGACCGTCGGATGACGAATCCGACACCTCCTGGCGCCGGGCACTCTTTCGAGTCCCCGTGGCCCTTTTCATGGCCTTCTTCTCTGGCACCACATAGGGCGCCGGAACCAGCAGCCTCGCCAAGCGAGCGTCCGCTGGGCCTACGGCAATGGAGCTGGACAGTTGATCTGTCCGGATGTCACCTCCCAATCCTATCATAGATAAGGGAACTTAGATCCTGCATAGATTCAAACTATGAAAACTGATACCCTGTAAAAGGACAAAAATAGCTTACCGCATGAGCGTGATGCTGAGTACTGAATCCGCGATCCTCGGTAGTGGATGCGGGAGCCTCGGCGCCCTTGAAAAGCATCCTCCAGGCATCTTCGTACATCGTGTCAAAGAACCTGTTTAAAGTTCGGTGCTGCGCCGGGTCGAACTCCCACAGGTTGAAGGCCCGTCGTTGATACGGGAGGATCAGGCGGATGAGCATAACCTGGACTACGTTGACAAGCTTGAGCCTCTTGTCCACCAGGGTTTGGATGCATGTTTGGAGTCCGGTCAGCTCTCCTTTTTTACCCCAAGACAGTCATGTCTCCTTCCAGGAGGTGAGCCGCGTAGGGGGCCGGATCAAAACTCAGGGGGTGCGACCCATTCGGCGTCGCGCGGCTCGGTGACGTAAAACCACTATGATTGGCACCCCTTCAGGGTCTCCACAAAGGAGCCCTCGAGACACGGGACGTTGGCCATCTTGCCAACCATGGCACCGCCGCACTCCGCCTGGCTGCCGCGCACCACCTTTGGCTTGACGTTGAAAGTCTTAAGCCATAGGCCGAAATGGTGGCGGATGCAGAGGAACGCCTCACACACGACGATAAACGCCGAGATGTTGAGGACGAAGTTCGGGGCCAGATCGTGGAAATCCAGGCCATAGTAGAACATGAGCCCCCGGACAAATGGATGCAGAGGGAAGCCCAGTCCGCGGAGGAAATGGGGGAGGAATACCACCCTCTCATGGGGCCTAGGAGTGGGGATGAGCTGCCCCTTTTCGGGAAGCCGGTGCGCGATGTTGCTAGCCAGTTATCCGGCCTTCCTCAGGTTTTTGATGTGTCCCTCCATGACGGAGGAGACGATCCACTTGCCTCCCGCTCCGGACATGACTGGAGAAGGTTGAGGTGGTAGTGCGGACTTGGGCGCTGGAGCTCGAGTGCGCAAGAATGGATAGGCAAAGGAGGAAGAAGGCGTGGGTGAAAAGGTGGATCCTTATCCCCTTATATGGGTGGACGCAACTACATGTCCCCACCAGCCTGGTAAAACTCGCTTATCTCCAAGCGCCATAATCAAAGGTGCGGTTGGGTTACCCACGCCCGTATTGATGAGAATCCGGAATAAGGGGGCACGATCTCTGCTTTGACAAGACGTGCCAAGGAAACCGCCTCGCATAACGTGCTGAGGTGGGATACTGAAACAACTCGGATAAAGGCTTGGCCGTGGTGAGTCACGCTATGGAATACGTCAGCAGATTAGATTTGTGTAAATATTATTCTCTCTATGGCAATATGTGGAAACTTATTTTGCAGAGCCGGACACTATGTTTGTGTTCAAAATCTTCTATGATGTACTTGGAGGAGGAACCCGCCTTGCAATGCCGAAGACAAACTGCACGCCGGACTTGTCGTCATTGAAGCCTGGTTCAGGGGCTACTGAGGGAGTCCTGGATTAGGGGGTGTTCGGATAGCCGAACTATACCTTTAGCCGGAGTCCTGGACTATGAAGATGCAAGATTGAAGACTCCGTCCCGTGTCCAGAAGGGACTTTTCTTGGCGTGGAAGGCAAGCTTGGCGATACGGATATGAAGATCTCCTACCATTGTAACCGACTCTAGGTAACCCTAACCCTCTCCGGTGTCTATATAAACCGGGGGGTTTTAGTTCGTAGGATAACATACACATCAACAATCATACCATAGGCTAGCTTCTAGGGTTTAGCCTCTCTAATCTCGTGGTAGATCTACTCTTGTACTACCCATATCATCAATATTAATCAAGCAGGACATAGGGTTTTACCTCCATCGAGAGGGCCCGAACCTGGGTAAAACTTCGTGTCCCTTGCCTCCTGTTACCATCCGGCCTAGACGCACAGTTTGGGACCCCCTACCCGAGATCCGCCGGTTTTGACACCGGCAATGCCAATTTCTTTACCACGTACAAAATAAAATAAATTAAATGTCTTCTAGATGTAGTTCAAACCGTTTTGGTTAGGCGTTGTATCTAGATGACCCCTAGAATTTTCAAAAATTTCACATTACAGTTGTAGTAGTGCATGTTAGACGTAGAAAAAAAATTGAAGGCCGTAAGAGGAAGCTCTCTCCTGTTCGTCATCAAACATGCATTGTTCCCTCTCGGAACCACGAGCCTTCTAGTGAGTTGCTCCGGTTTGTGAGGGGTGTGTGTCCAAACTTTCGTCAAACATGCCAATTTCTTTACCACATCATCTTTGGGTGGCATGACATTATATCAACCAAGGTTTCATGTGTTCCTGATTTTTTTCATTTTTTAGAATTAAAATGCCATGTCACTCCATGCTTAATTGTGTCATAGCCGTTAGACCAATATGTTTGAAAATTCCTTCCTATTTACTGCACATGGAATTAAATTGCACACAAGTACATGAAATATGAGTTTTCAAACCGTTATGGTTAGCTGTTGCATGTACATGTAGTTCAAATTTCAATTACGGTCATTAAATGGCTAGAAAATCACTTAAATAAAAGGTCAAATGACCACTGAAATTTTCCAAATTTTTTGCATGAGAGTTGTATTAGTACTACAAAATTTCTCATTCATTTAAAACACCATCAGTTTCCACTTTACTCCAAATTCTCCTTTCACAGCTAATAAAAATTATCTACAACATCACACACAGTTGTTTTTTAGGAACCGTTTGTGATGAAAATATCTGGGTCTATTTAAGTCTCCCTCCTTAAGCTTCGTCGGCTCGTCTGCACTAGTGTCGGCAACCCTCGAGTCCACGAATCCCAATCCCCATTCCCGCACCCCTCCTTGCAAAGATGACGCCATGAAAACGCTTTGTGAAGGCCCGTACGATGGCCGCCGTGCTGCCGTCCATGCCGCTGATGTCATCCTGGCCTGGGTCGAGGCCATCCATGCCAAGATCGAGGATGCACACGCCAAGATATTCCAGGCCACCTCGGACTCTAGCATGCAACCCACGTCTGAAAAGGCGGCGGTGGCCATGGAGCACCTGCGTCCTCATGAGGCCGCCAAGCGGGAGTTGGAGATGTAGGAGGCAGCGGAGATCGAGGAGCGCCGGGAGGAGTTGCACGTGGCCTAGGTCGAGGTAGAGAAGAGTCTGTCCATCGAGGAATCAATGGTGGAGTACCAATGCAAGCTCTAGTGTAGCCACTACTACGAGTACTAAAAACCATGAGGTTGGCACCGAGGACGAGGATGAGGACGCGGTCGACTTCAGCAGGGGGACGCTGAGTCCACCAACGGCGGCAGGTCACCACGACAAGTCATCGACGTCTCATCTCACACCGGCGATGAATAGGCCGGCACGGCGGCGGATTTGTTAAAATTATGCGTACTTGGGCTTTATTTTTAATGCTGGTCTTTTGTTAGAGAAATGTTTAGGCCAACTGGCTCTATATAATTAATAAAATTGCTCGATTCAGTAAGTGTGTTCTGTCAGTTGTACGCTCTTTTGTGTGCCCAAATTAGCAAGCAATGTTAAATTATCTAATGACGTACCAGGGGAACTTTCCACCAAAATTTGAATTATCAAACTCATCCCATGCGCATAAAGCAGAAGAATCGTTTGTGATGCACACAATCGTTCAAAGTGAAAGGTCTGGCGGCACCACGCGCAAAGTTTCCTTCCACATTTCCAAAATTTTGGCCTACCGCAAAAATATCTACCCCCGCCCCCCTTCCCCACCCCCTTTTCTCCCTGACCACAAGTCACATTTCCCCTGTTTCCTCCTTCCTTCCTTCCTTCCTTCCTTGCTAAGCTATAGCCGGTTCCTCGCTCTCGCCATCTCACATCCTACCGCCGGGGTCGCCATTGTCTTCTTCAAAGACCTCTCCAGCGGTTCCTCCTCCGACGACGACTCCTTCACCACCCGGGTATGCCTCTCTTCTCTCTCTCGGGCTATGACTTGGAATGAAGGATTTATACCCGGCGGTCGATCAGTGGAAACGAATGGAGTGGGGTGGCTTAAGATTTATCTGCTTGTTGTCACCATCAATCACCATGAGTGAAGCTAGTTTCGTTTAATTCTGTGGACAGTGGGAGGAAGTTTCTGGCATGTGCAGAGAAGGTTAGAACCTCTTTCGTTGTTACAAATCATTTGTTAGATATGATTCAGACACTTTCATGGTCCCGACCCATTAATAACACATCGTCAACCAAACACATCCTAAGACAGTGTCACAGTTTGTACCTAGTATCTTAAATTGTTGCCATCTCATCAGCGGTGCCATTAGAAAATTATTTGGCACTGCTTCAGCAGTTTGTGCAGCCAACTTTGGTCCACTCATCCAAGCAGCCAAGCAGTAAAATACTAAATCTTAATAGCACGAAGGAATTGGGCATCGGAGCAACTACGTGCTCCAAAGTATGGGTCCCTGATTTTTTTCTGCTGCATCGGCTTGCTAGTGCAGGGCACCAGTGCGAGATGTAGCAACAGTTGTCTTTACCCCAATTTTGGCATACATAGTGGACGGCCTTAGTGATATTATTTCTATGTTACTAAATTTGTGCATGTACACACCTGTTAGTATCAATTTGCTGTCATCCACACACTATCGCTATGTTGTTGTAGTTATATTTACCTTCCTCATAAAATGTTTAATTTGTTATTTATTGTACATGAGTAAGAACTTGTAGCGTCATTGTAGTTAATTATAGCTTCTGATGTTCCAGAATTTGGTTGTTGTCTCAGTACAAATTATTTCATTTGCGCATTGATCTTTTTGAGAAGATATATCATGATTAACATGTTTCTTCAGTTTTTCAAAATAAGCATTGCTGATTTTCTATGTTTCTATAAACCCCTTTCCCCTACAATTATTACTGATCTAGTTTTAAATATATAGGATGGACGGAAGTGTTCTTACTTGGAGTGGGTTCATCAAGAGTGGCCACAGTCTTTGAAGATGTTCCTAGCGAAGTTCTGAAGCATGTATGAGTAAGAGAACAGATGTAGGCTTAGAGAAACTATTGTCAACACTGAAGAATATTTGAAGATGCGGGATAAAAAGTTGAAGGTGGAGAATGAGCTCAGCTTTTTTACATCAGACTTTGCTAAGATGGTGTTGGCGAAGGAGGAGGCACTTTCCTAGTTGGCCCATGCAAAACAGGTTCATACTGAACTGAAAGCAGAGGTGGATATGACGAGCCTGGATGATCTCGATTAGGGAAATGAATATATTGTTCTTATGAAGTTGAACTAGCTATATGTTGTACCGTGTTCTTTTCATGTAGCTACTGCACTGTGATGTTATAATACATTTATGTGCCTGATATGAAATTGGCAAACGGTTGTTCGATATGAAATGTGAATTTGCGTAATACTAGAATTATTAATTGTAAACTAATAAACCTGCTAAATGTGTCATGTACCTTTGCAAACGGTTCTAGCAGTAAAAGCGCTTGTATGGATACCCCAATGCCACACAGTTTTCTTCATCAAATCGTGTGTGATATAGTTGATAAAAGCAAACAGTTAACCAAGGAAGACTGTGTGTGATAGTTACACCTTTCACACATGAGCCTACAAATAAAACTGTGTGGGATGTACGTACGAACGGAAATGTTTTCCCTGGATTGATTGTGTGGGATGTACATAAGAACGGAAACGTATTCCTTGGATTGACTGTGTGTGGTATACACACGAACGGAAATGTTTTTCTGGGATTCACCGTGTGGGATGTACATACCTACGGAAATAATTTTCTCGGATTACCGTGTGGGATGTACATACCTACGAAAATGATTGGGTTTTGATGCCTCGCCCGATCGCACACGGTCCCAGCCTGTGTCCTAGGAGGGCCTATCCCTGATGATTTCTGGGTCGTGTGGGAAGGACCCCCTATCACCCACACTCAGTTGGCGACGATTCCAAATGCCATTGCGGAAAGGGGTTAAAAACCATATGTTTAGCACCGACGTGCACCGGTGATAGCAGTTGAACACGCAAGGAGCTATATTTCAAGCAGTGGCAACAACATCTGCCTCGGGGATAGCAACTGGAGAGAGCGGCACAACAGCTGTCCGTTTCACAGAGGCGGCCTTAGCCCTGATGGAGGCCGCCCACGGCCATGTCGAGGCCGTCCACGCCCAGTTTATGGTGGTCACCGCACAAATCGAACGAAGCTTCTCTGACAATGGTCGGCAACCGACGTCTGAAGAGTTGGAAATCACCGAGAGCGCTCGAGCAACCATCCGTTCCTGTGCGGCATACCTTGCAACGATGGAGCCCGCCAAAGCCCAGATCGCGGCCGCCCATGCCCAGCTCGTGGCGGCCTATTCCAAAGATATGGCGGACACAGATGGCGAGATGCTTCCCGAGTATGCTGCGATTGATGCCATGGAGCCCCTTCCCCAGGAGACCATCGGGCACGAGCTGGACATGGAGGCGGCGGCGAAGATCGACCAGCGCCAGCCGTACTAGTACTCTTTCTTTTGTTTAATTAAGAGTGATCAGTCTTTAATTTGTTAGAGTAATGTTTAGGTCAGCTAGCTCTGTTTAATTGCTGAACTTGCTCGATTAAGAAGTGTGGGTGTGTTGTAGTCTCCTTTGTGTACCCAAATTATGCATTGACGTGGATGACCACTGTAACTAGGGAAATTTGAACCAAAAATTTTGACGTTCAAATTCATCTCACACGGGTTATGCTATCTGAATCATTTGTGATGTTCACATATCGTACATAGTTTTGAATAAGGGACCGTGTTTGATGACACTTTGTGCGCCAGTTTTTTCACTGAAGCGATTCCAAATTTTCGGCTTCCGCGGAAATATCTACCTCCCCGCCCCCTCCCCTTACAAAAGTCCACATTTCCCCTATTTCTGCCTTCCTTTCCAAGTTCAAACCTTCACTCCTTGCTTGCAGCGTCGCCTCCTCGCCGGTGACCCTCCTTCACGTTGCTCGGCCTCGCCTATCCAGGCATGTAATCCACACCCGACCCCCATCCTCCTGCTCCGTCCACATGCCCCAACCGCCAGCGCAACACCTTCCACCCAAATCACCGACCCCTCCACCAAATAAGTGTTGGGGAACGCAGTAATTTCAAAAAAATTCCTATGCACACGCAAGATCTATCTAGGTGATGCATAGCAACGAGAGGGGAGAGTATGTCTATGTACACTCGTAGACCGAAAGCGGAAGCATTATGAAATGCGGTTGATGTAGTCGAACCTCTTCGCGATCCAACCGATCAAGTATCGAACGCATGACACCTCCGCGATCTGCACACGTTCTGGTCGGTGACGTCCCTCGTACTCTTGATCCAGTTGAGGCCGAGGGAGAGTTTCTTCAGCACGCCGACGTGATGACGGTGGTGATGAAGTTACCGATGCAGGGCTTCGCCTAAGCACAACAACGATATGACCGAGGTGGAAATCCATGGAGGGGGGCACCACACACGGCTAAACAATTAATTGTGTGTCTATGGGGTGCCCCCTCCCCCGTATATAAAGGAGTGGAGGAGGGGAGGGCCGGCCCTCTCTATTGCGCGCCAAAGGGGGATTCCTACTCGTAGTTGGAGTAGGTTTCCCCCATTTTCCTAGTTGGACCAGGAGAAGAAGGAAGAGGGAGAAGGAGAGAAGGAATGGGGGGCCGTCCCCCCTCCCAATTAGGATTGGGCTTGGGGGGCGCTGATGATCCACAAGTGTAGGGGATCTATCGCAGTCCTTTCGATAAGTAAGAGTGTCGAACCCAACGAGGAGCAGAAGGAAATGATAAACAGTTCCCAGTAAGGTATTCTCTGCAAGCACTGAAATTATCAGTAGAGAATAGTTTTGTGATAAGGTAATTTGTAATGGGTAAAGTAATAAAAGTAAATAAGGTGCAGCAAGGTGGCCCAATCCTTTTTGTAGAAAAGGACAAGCCTGGACAAATTCTTATATAAAGGAAAGTGCTCCCAAGGACACATGGGAATTATCGTCAAGCTAGTTTTGATCACGTTCATATGATTCGCGTTTGGTACATTAATAATTTGATATATTGGTGGACCGATGCTTGGGTACTGTCCTTCCTTGGACAAGCATACCACTTATGATTAACCCCTATTGCAAGCATCCGCAACTACAACATAAGTATTAAGGTAGACCTAACCATAGCATGAAACATATAGATCCAAAGCAGCGCCTTACGAAGCAACTCATAAACTAGGGTTTAAGCTTCTGACACTCTAGTAACCCATCATCTACTTATTACTTCCAAATGCCTTCCCCTAGGCCCAAACAATGGTCAACTGTCATATTGTCGACGTTCACATGACAGTACTAGAGGAAAGATAACATACATCTCATCGAAATATCGAATGAATACCAAATTCACATGAGTACTTATAGCAAGACTTCTCCCATTTTCTCAGGAACAAACGTAACTACTCACAAATCATATTCATGTTCATAATCAGAGAGGTATTAATATGCATAAAGGATCTGAACATATGATCTTCCACCAAATAAACCAACTAGCATCAACTACAAGGAGTAATCAACAGTACTAGCAACCCACAGGTACCAATCTGAGGCTTTGGGACAAAGATTGGATACAAGATATGAACTAGGGTTTGAGATGACATGGTGCTGGTGAAGATGTTGATGGAGATTGACCCCCTCCCGATGAGAGGATCGTTGGTGATGATTTCCCCCTCCTAGAGGGAAGTTTGCCCGGCAGAACAGCTTCGCCGGAGCCCTAGATTAGTTCCGCCAAGGTTCCGCCTCGTGGCTGCGGAGTTTCGTCCCGTGAGCTTGCTTATGATTTTTCTTAGATGAAAGACTCCGTATAGCCAAAGATGGGCATCAGAGGGCTGCTAGGGGGGCCATGAGGCAGGGGGTAGGGCGCGCCCTCCACCCTCGTGGATGGTGGGTGGCCCCCCTCTGGTACTTCTTTCTCCCAATATTTTTTATATATTGCGAAACTTGCTCCCGTGAAGTTTCAGGACTTTTGGAGTTGTGCAGAATAGGTCTCTAGTATTTGCTCCTTTTCCAACCTAGAATTCCAGCTGCCGACATTCTCCCTCTTCATGTAAACCTTATAAAATAAGAGAGAATAGGAATAAGTATTGTGACATAATGTGTAATAACAGCCCATAATGGAATAAATATCGATATAAAAGCATGATGCAAAATGGACATATCAACTCCCCCAAGCTTAGACCTCACTTGTCCTCAAGCGAAAGCTGATATCGAAAAATATGTCCACATGCTTAGAGAAAGAGGTGTCGATAAAAACAAAATACGGACATGAGGGCATCATGATCATTCTTAGAACAACAACATATACATATATTATCATATGATCTCTTATGCTAAACTAACAATTCAATCACAATTTCAAGTATGAATCAGAAACTTCATTGAGAACCAACAAACTATAATCTTAGTCATTAAAGCGATTGCAATTTATCACAACATAGGAAAGAGTCAATATAAGAGCTTTTCAGCAAGTCCACATACTCAACTATCATTTAGTCTTTCACAATTGCTAACACTCACGCCATATTTATGGTTATGAAGTTTTAATCGGACACAGAGAAAGATAGGGGCTTATAGTTTTGCCTCCCAACCTTTTACCTCAAGCGTAATGTCAACAATAATAGTTCATGAAAACTCACATCCAATTAGCTATATATATCGGGATCTTTCCAACACATTGTTCTTGCCAAAGGATAAAATGTAAAAAGGAAAGGTGAAGATCACCGTGACTATCGGTGTACAAAAGTAGGGGATCTCCTTTTGCACCCCTTTACTTGTGCATGGGCAGTCAGAGCCGCGCCCACGACCACACTGAGCAGGGCAGAGGAGGGATGCCGGAGCGCAAGACGACCAAAGCAACACCTAGACCAGGGGCGCAAAGAGAGCAAGAGGGTGAGGTGGACTCCCCCGGCAAGACTTTTGCTGGGGCAACTTGCCTGACACCAGCAGAGCACGCCACCCTTGAGCCCAAGGGTTTCCGACGCCATCAACCACATTGCAACCAAGGCTCGGGAGGCACCTCTATCGTGGCATGCATATCTTTGTAGAGATCATAAATACACAAGATCAGACGTGAACCAGAAGACAACGATCCTTGGCGATGTCCTTGCCAAGGAAATCCACGAGACCCCCGGCAAGATCCTTGCCGAAGACGACCACAGTGCTGCAGTAAAGCCCTTACCGGGCCCCCGGCAAGGCCCTTGCTGAAGACACCTATGGGGCCGCAGCCAGGCCCATGCCTGACAAGACTCCACCTCCGCTCTCACGCAGCTGCTAGCTCGACCAGCTGAGCAGGCATCTGCGTGGAGCGCACGGCCTCCACACCAACTCAGCAAGCACCTGCATGGTAGCATGCAGATCTTCGTGAAGGATCCACCAGCGCGCCAGCCCAGTAGCCAGCCAACGTGGCGCTACAACGCCTTGTCATCTTGGACGCGCGTCGGAGCCAGGTACGTTCGCAGCGCATGAAATGTATTTTTTCGACGATGCCAGAGGATAGACTCAGCCACTGTACACCTTTCCACCTCCCGTGTGCCACTGTGGCAACCCCTTTTGTCTATAAAAGGAGGTCCAAGGCGTACTAGAGAGGGATTCGGATCTTTTAGACAAGGGAGACACCGCAGCTAGTTCAAGAACACAAGAACACTCAAATATACACCAAAGCAGGACTAGGGTTTTACATGTCTCCGTGGCCCGAACCTAGGTAAATGATTTGCGTGCTAACCGCCAGACTAGCTCTTTGCACAACACCGCGCCCGCCAACCGTAGAAGGGAACCCAGTGACCCCATAGGTGTCGTTTCCCACCGACATCTCTAGCGCGCCAGGTAGGGGGTGCGCAATTGTGAAAATTCGGTTTAGCAGTTAGTTTAGCAGTTCTTCATCGCCATGGCTCCCAAGAAGAAGATGATCACAGCGATCGGTTCGTTGGGGGCCGAACGACCCGTACCAGTACGGGCGAGTGGTGGGGCGGTTGCAGACGGAAGCCGAGGCGCGGCCCAGGAACACCCGCATCGCTCTAGCAACGAAAGCCTGGCGAGCGGCATCGTTCATGCGCGAGACGACGGGCCACATGCCACCAAATCCAAAGACGGAGCCAGGCCCCCCGTAGGCGGCGCGGGGCCCTCCAGGTGCGGCGACTTCCGAGGCGCCTATGCCGACACCCCTGACGCGCTCTTCCCAGGTTGTGCGTGACGAGCAGTGTCCCCACGCCGGTGACCCTGGGCACCGTCGTGTAAAGAGTCATGTGCATCATTCGCGGGATGTAGAAGGCCGACACGCGCACCGAGGCACTGGCGAAAACGGCATACAGCCACCAGGCCGTGATAGAGCTCCTTCTAACGTGGTTAGGAGTCGGAGCGTGCCACGGTCCACGCAGCTTTCGCCACCACCCACGCCAGCAGAAGCTTTGGCACGCGTGTAGTTGCTCCTCGACTTTCCTCCTACTGTGGAAAAGCTCGACGAGTGGAGAGCCACCATCCAAAGCCTTGTCGGTGTTGCCAACAAAGATGAGCCACGACCGGCGGGGCCCTCGGGTCAGCGCTCCGTTGAGCCGCCGTGTGCCAGTGGTGGAAGAATCGGGGGTTCTGCGGCCACGATGCACTCTCCTCCTCCACGCCAGCCACTACGGGTGTCGATCCATCATGACGATGCTTGTGATAACATTTCCATAGCGTCGTCCGACCCACAGACCCACCGCAATCAGCACCAAGTTCTTTGGGAGCAAGACCGTGAAGACGCTCGAACCACCATCGAGCGCCGGCGTGATACACGCCTCCAGTCAGATAGGCGTGCGGCGCCCACTATGGACCACCCAGCACCGGGGGGCTCTTTTAACCTACCCTACGACGTGGGTTGCCTGACCTTTACTCGGGAGTTGCGGCAGTTCCAGTGGCCCTCCAACCGCACGTTCAAGCCAGACGTTGGCAAAAAGTACAATGGCAAGACCCACCCGTTAGAGTTCCTCAACATCTACACCATCGCGATGCAAGCTGCTGGAGCCTGCGACGACAAGGTGCTTGCCAATTACTTCCCGTTGGCACTTAAAACCAATGTTATGTCATGGTTGATGCACTTGCCGGTGTATTCCATTTCTTCTTGGTCGGACTTGTGCCATGAGTTCGTTGGCGCCTTCACCGAAGGCCACCAAGCTCATGGCCAGGCAAGCGATTTGCATATTATCCCCCAAAAGGAAGGTGAAACCCTGCGCAAGTACATACAGAGGTTCAGCTGGGTGCAATACAACATCCCAGATGTTCATCCCGCCACCGTGATCAGCGCATTCCATCAAAATGTATGCAACTGCAAGATACGTGAATAGTTGGCGATGAACAAGGTCAAAGATGTGGCCGAACTATATGTTCTGGCCGATAGGTGCACTCGAGCTAAAGAGGGATGGAAGTACCCCGATGAAGATGCCGGCGGGGAAACTGACTCCACAGATGAAGACACAGCCAACCCGACGAAGAAGGGTCAGCGCCGCAACAGGAAGCGTAAGGGCAAGACCATGCTTGCCGTCGAGGGATCCGAGGACACCTGTGCTGCCAAGAAGGCCAAGGCAGACGACCCCGGCAAGGAAATTGCTGGGTGCACCGCTTGCCGGGCCTTGGCGGCTGCCGACAAGCTAGGAGGCTCCGACAAGCAATATTGCAAGATCCACTGCACCAAGGGCCACGACCTCCAGAACTCCCGGCAAGTCGAGCTGCTTGCTAAGAAGCAAAAAGCTGAGTATGAGAGGCGGGACAAGGAGAAGGGCCAGGATGGTGCCGACGGATCTGGAAAGAAGTGTGGCAACCAAGGAGGTCGCCGCGGAAAGGATAACCAGCAAGAGAGGCCCGCTCGGGGCCGCGACAAGAAGCAAGGAGACGATGATCATGATGAAGATGACAAGTTCAGCGAGCATGGGTTCCAGAAGGCTACAGAGGCCATGTGCGTCGATGGTGGCTCCTCGCTGCACACCTCTCACCGCCAGCTCAAGCAGTGGGCGCGTGAGATCACAGCAGCGGAACCATCGCTCGATGCTCAGAAACCACTAAAGTGGTACGTCACACCTATCATTTTTGACACCGAGGACCACCCAGGTCGCACAACTTCGGTCGGGTGTTTGCCGTTGTTGGTCTCGCCAACAATACGCAACCTCAAGGTGACCAAGATGCTAGTCAACGGCGCGGCCGGCCTGAATTTGATCTCGCTCGTTGTGATCAAAAGGCTGCAGATTCCTGATGGAGACCTTGAAGAGACGCGCACGTTTCAAGGGGTCAACCTGGGGAGGAGTCAGCTGAAGGGTAAGGTCACGCTGCCCGTGACGTTTGGAGGTGAGTTAAACTACAGGACGGAGAGGATTGTTTTCGATGTAGCCGAGATCCCCTTGCCCTACGACAGGATCCTTGGCCGCCTGGCACTAGCCAAGTTCAAGGCGGCGTCGCATTACGCCTACAACACGCTGAAGATGCCGGGACCGATGACCATCATCACCGTCCCCTCTGACAAAAGGACGCACTGATCTGCGCCGACTAACTCTACCGGGAAGCAGTTGCAGCGACTGCAGCCAGAGCCCCGGCAGGGATGACGACCAGCAAGACCTCTCGTACCCACTCCGGCAAGCACACCTCTTCGGAGTGTTGTGCTCCCGTCGAGGACGTACCAGAGAGCTCCACTGGCAAGAGCAAGAAATCCAGAGCTGCGCCACTAGAGACCAACAGGGTGTCCGTCGAGGAGGATGGCACGGGAGGGGCTTTCACCATAAGCTCCACCCTAGATAGCAAATAGTAAAGCGCGCTCATCACCTTCCTGTGGGCGAATATTGACATGTTTGCATGGCAAGCATCCGACATCCCCGATGTTCCCAGGGTGGTGATTGAGCACCATCTTGCTATCTTTTCTCATGCGCGACCCGTCAAGCAGAAGGTCAGGAAGCAAGCTTTGGAACGACAGGAGTTCATCATGGAGGAGATCAGGAAGTTGGAAGCGTGTAACACCCCGGATGTAACTTGCCATATTTGTAACTCCGACTCTTGCCATTTTCGGCTTTAAGTTATGAGATTTAACATCGTGGTTGGGTTTTCTCTTTCGTTTTTCATTTTGTTCATGTCATGCATTTCATATCATGTCATCATGTGCATCGCATTTGCATTCGTGTTTGTCTCATGCATCCGAGCATTTTCCCCGTTGTCCGGTTCGCAATCCGACACTCCCACATGCACCGACGCACCCCTCTTGTCTCTTTTCGTGAGCGGGTGTTCAAAGTTCTTGGAATGGACAGAGATTTTCCAAGTGGCTTTGGTACATTGCCGGTAGACTGCCTGTCAAATTGCGTTCCATTCGGAGCCCGTTTGATACCCCAACGGTTAAGCGGGTAACCACAAAAGACCCTTGTGTGTTGCAGCCCAACACCCCTCCAAAACAGCCCAATAACCCATCTAAACCATCTCCATGTCCTCCACCGTCGGATCACGATCGTGTGGGCGAAAACCGCACCTCATTTGGGCACTCCAAACTCCCTCTACCTATAAATATGTGTATCTCCCCCGAATTTCGGGTCCAAACCCTAGTCTCCATCCACCTCACGCCGCCGGACAAGTCCGTCCGCGTCGGACGTGTTCGCCGGACGCGTCACCCCGGCCCATCAGAGGGCGACACCTCAGCCTCTGCCGCCCCGCACCCAATCCACTGCCGCCACATCAGCACGCCACAACCCTCTCTCTCCCCCGCGCCCGCCCGGCCTGCGTCCAGCCCCCGTGGGCCCAGCGCTGCCGCCCGCCGCTCGGGATCTCTGCCACCTGGCTCCGCCTCCCCGCGCCGCCGAACTCCCTTGCCGCGCCGCCCGGCTCCGCCTCCCCGCACTGCGAAACTCCCTCGCCGCGCCGCCCGGCTCCGCCTCCCCGCACCGCCGCTCTTCCTCGCCGCCCGCCGGCTCCACGCTTCGCCACCGACGCCTCCGGCCAGATCCGGTCGAGGATCGACCGGATCCGGCGACCACAAGCTCCGGCAAGCCCCCTTCGAGTTCCGGCCGCCGTCCCCGTTTTCTCCGGTGAACCTCGGAATCCGTGCTGCTGTCAAACCCAAGTCCGCGAGGTGAAATTTCACTAAGTCCCGAAACCTCCCTAATATTTTCAAGCCTACTTCATCACATCATATCTCGGTGACCGTAGCTCCAAATGATGCATATGATATGTTTTAATGTTCGTCTCATTGAGCTCTTCATGTTAGAAGCTTTTCCATGCATGTTAATGTCCATCATGATGCCATTTTCTTTGATGCAAGAGTGCTAAAATGTTAACTGATGGTTCTTATCAGATCATGGTGATTTGTCATTTTTGTTGCATTTGATGTGTGCATCATATGAGCATGAGGTCTACATGTGTTTTGAACTACATCATGCCATCTTTGCAGGTGTGATAGTATTGTATTTTGTGATCTATGCGGTGACTAGGACAAGCATGCAACGTAGGCTCCACAATGTTGCTGTTTTCAGGGACTTGGGATTTTGCTAAGTCTTTTCCCTGTTGTTATATTGATGCCATGTAAAATTGATGCTACATTGAGATCCATGCTTATTTTGGAATACTTCAGTAAGGATATTTTGACCATGTAGTTATGCTCTATCCATCCATGCCCCTGGTTGCAATTATGGAGTGCTCTAGAATGTCTTTTTCTAGTTCTACTTTTGCTATAAAATGTTCCTGGCAGCATGTTAACACTACTAGGAAAAGGGCTATAGATGAAATTGACACTAATGGCGCACCAGACACAAGGTGCACCACTAGTAACAATTTTTTTCATTTTTCCAAACATACTAATGGCGCATCTAGGCAAAGTGCGCCATCACTAGTTCTAACTAGTAAGTAATGGCGCACCAGCCATAGAGTGCGCCACTACTGTATTTTTTTATTCTTTTTTTGCAAAATTACTAACGGCGCACCGTGGCACAGTGCGCCATTACTAGTTTAAACTAGTAATGGCGCACTATGCCACGGTGC
>NC_041386.1:514142097-514147319 GCF_002162155.2 Triticum dicoccoides
TTTTGCAAAACTACTAATGGCGCACGGCCAGCAGGTGCGCCATTAGTATGTTGGGTTACTAATGGCGCATGGATGGGTGGTGCGCCATTAGTAACCTGGGACCAGCTAGATATTTTGGACAGCCACACCTACACACTCACTTTCCCCACTTCATTCCATCCACCTCCTTCTCCAAGCTTGTCGGCTGCCTCCTCCTCCTCACCTCATTTGCACCATAGATTCATCAAAATTAAGGGTGAAATTACCTTTTTTTGATAGGTAAGTAAGGGGAAAGCTATCTTCATGTTGTAGATCTACTTTTTTTCTCCCTAGCTAGCTCCAACAACGTGCACATGCACTTTTTGTGGCCTAGCTAGATCTATGTATGTTTGTGGTGTTGCATATATGTTTGTGTTTGCAGGTACCTGTATTTGAAATGCGATAGTTGCCAATATTTTGTCAGAATGTTGATTCATTTCTGTTTCAGCGAGAATTTTGGCACTATGCATTCTTCTTGGTCCTATTTTTAGGAAAGTCATGCCAAATTTTTTCTTGGTTCTAAAATATCGTTTTGCTCTACCCCGCAGGCGACCATGGTCCGCACGATGACCGAAGGCATCGTGAATAGGTTTTTGAGCTCCGCGAAGGCCGAGATGCTTCAAAAGAACGAGACAGAGATAAGATGTCCGTGTCGAAGATGCACGCTGAAGAGCCTTATTGCGGACCCGGATTCTGGGCAGGTGCGGGACCACCTGCTCTTGCGTGGTTTCATGGATGGCTATCGGTGGCAAGGTGATGAAGATGACTATGAAGTCTTCCATGGGGGTCGGGCAAGAAATGATGAAGGGCAGCAAGACAACCATCGTGGCTCGGGTGGGCGAGAAGACGAAGAATCTCCAGGACATGATCACGACGGTGATGCTGTACACAGTCATCATGTAGAAGATGCCGGACATGATGATGAGGAAGATGCCGGAGTAGACGAAGGGCATGATCATGAAGATGAAGATGCCGGAGTAGACGCAAGAGCTGCCGCCCGAGAGAAAGCCAAGCTGGATCAACTGGAGATAGAAACGGTTACTCCATTGTATGAAGAATGCAGGCTCGAGGATACCCGCCTGAAAGTAACGCTCATGGCTCTGGAGATGAAGGTAAAACACAAAATGACCGACGCATGCTTCGACGAGAACATGTCATTCTGGCACGAACGTCTTCCCAAGGGGAACAAGTGCCCTACCAGTTTCGAGGAGGCGAAGAAAATCGTGTGTCCTCTAGATTTACCGCACGTGAAACACTATGTGTGCATGAACAATTGCATCATTTATTGGGACGAGCACGCGGAGTCTACAATATGTCCGGTGTGCGGCGTCACTCGATACAAGAAGAGGAAGAAAGCTCCTCGAAAAGTGGTGTCGTACTTTCCGATCACTCCTTGTCTGCAGCGGCATTTCGCGGACCCTAAGGTAGCAAAGCTCCTGCATTGGCATGCGGATAGGGAGGAGAAGAAGTGAGAAGATGACGTAAATGATCCGAAGATAAATAAAAAAGACAAGATGCTGAGTCACCCTAAGGATGGGAGCCAGTGTCAAGCGTTGAACTTTGAACACCCAGAATTTGGGAAGGATCCAAGGAACATCGTGCTGGGCGCGAGCACCGATGGAGTCAATCCGTTTGGCAGCCAGAGAAGCACACATAGCACCTGGCCTGTGTTTGTGTGGATGTACAACCTTCCCCCTGGTTGTGCATGAAGAGGAAGTACATTCACATGAGTATGCTAATTGAAGGGCCCAAACAACCAGGGAACGACATCAATCTGTATCTAGGGCTGCTGAAAGAGGAGCTAGACACGCTGTGGAAAACGCCAGCCAATACGTGGGATGCCGCAGAGAAAGAATATTTCCCTAGAGAGCCGCACTGCTCATGACGGTGCACGACTATCTCGGTTACGGATATCTCGCAGGGCAGGTGGTCCACGGATTTTCTAGATGCGTCAGGTGCATGGATGACACAACGTATCGCCAGCTAGATAGAGATCCCGGGTCTTCGAAAACCGTGTTCATGGGACATCGAAGGTGGCTTCACGACGATGACCCGTGGAGGAAACGCAAGGATCTGTTCGATGGTGAAACCAAACCCCGAAGACGCCCGTGTACGAGGAGCGGCGAGGAAATAGACGAGCTGTTGAAAAATTGGAAAGATTGCCCACTGCTGGGAAAGAAGCAAAAGGCGCCAGAGCTGGGATAGAAGCAAAAGGCGCCAGAGCCGCTGCTGAAGGTATGGAAAACGAGGTCTGTTTTCTAGGACTTGCCGTACTGGCAGATCCACCGTGTGCCTCACAGCCTTGATGCCATGCATATCACGAAGAACGTGTGCGAGAGTCTGCTTGGTACCCTGCTCAACATGCCAGAGAGGACCAAAGATGGGCCGAAAGCAAGGGCATACTTGAAATCAATGGGCATCAGGCAGGAGCTTCATGCTAATGATGTTGATGATCATGATAATGATGAGGCGAAGCAGGACACAGAAAGTCGTCGCAAAGGCAAAAAGGCCAAGAAGACCGGAAATGACTACCCTCTCACGTGCTTCACTCTAAGTCAGGAGGAGATCGAGCAGTTTTTCGCCTGCCTCATAGGAGTAAAACTTCCTTACGGTTACGCGGGGAAGATAAGCAGATACCTAGACCCAGCAAAGCAGAAGTTCAGCGCGATGAAGTCTCACGACTGTCACGTGCTGATGACGCAGATACTTCCAGTTGCAATCTGTGTGATCATGGACGCGCACGTCCGTGAAACGCTATTTGGCCTATGCAACTTCTTTGACTTCATCTCTCGGAAGTCAGTTGGCGTGAGGCAACTCAGAAGGCTACAGGAAGGGATCGTGGTGATACTATGCAAGCTTGAGATGTACTTCCCGCCCGCATTCTTCGATGTTATGGTGCATCTGCTGGTCCATATCGTGGAGGATATCATCCAACTCGGGTCGACGTTCCTGCATAGCATGATGTCGTTCAAAAGGATGAATGGTGTCATCAAAGGATATGTTCGCAACATGTCACGTCCAGAGGGAAGCATAGCCAGGGGCTTTCTGACCGAAGAGTGCATCTCCTACTGCTTGAATTATCTAGGCATCGAGAACCCCGTTGGTCTGCCCGTCAACAGGCACCTCGGCAGGCTCGCTGGATGGGGTCATCGTGAGGGTTGCCGCGAAATGCATGTCGACTTCGAGGGTCGACTCGCCGACTTTGAAAGAGCAAACCTAGTCGCACTACAACACATATACATGGTCGATCCTTGGGTGGTAGAGCACAAAACCTTTATTGAGAAGACGTACAATGACCGAGGCCAACAGAGGATGGACGGAGATATAATCAAAGAGCACAACTCATGTTTCATGCGTTGTTTCAAGCAGAAGCTTCTGTCGTACCCTTTACATGAGGATTCTTACGCGGAAGAACAACTCATATTCGCCTTGTCATAGGGCGCCGAGCACAACCTGATGACCTATGAGGCATACGATATCAATGGCTACACATTCTACACCGAGGACAAGGACATGAAGAGCGATGGTTATCAGAACTCCGGGGTAACGATGGAATCCTACACCGGTAACGACAAGGACAGATACTACGGAAGGATCGAGGAGTTCTGGGAGCTGAGCTACGCTGCAGAGAAGGTCCCGATGTTCCGTGTCAGATGGGCCAAGACCTTCCTAAAACAAGACCGGTATTTCACCACCATGGTTATACCCGAAGCCAAATCCAAGACCGCGAGCGCAAACGTCACCGCGAAAAATGAGCCATGGGTACTGGCTTCCCAAGTGGACCAATGCTTCTTCATTACAGACCCGTCAAAGCCCAGTCGTGTAGTCATGAGGAGAGGCAAAAGGAAGATCATCGGAATGGATGGAGTAGCCAATGAGCAAGATTTCGACAAGTACGGCGACCCGAAGATCGAACATGACGACGATGATGAAGTAGTAGCATACACCACAAGAAGAAGCAGGACCACCCTACCTAAAGGACGTCCGTTCCACAGAAGAACTCCATTTGCGAAAAAGAAGGGCAAGAAGATTGTGAACAGATAGCTAGCTAAGATCGATTGTATTTAAATCGTAGTCTTCATTTCTCGGGCACTTTTTGATATCATGAATATTTTTAAATTTCATGGGCACTTTTTGAATTCATGAATGTTTTTTCAAATTTGATGATATTTTTCATATTCAATATGAAAAAATATTGAATATTCATGAGGACACTCGATCTCGATCCCCCTCCCTCTCGATAGCTATCCCCCTCGCTAGATCCCCCTCGCCGCCGAGCACCCCCCACACCCTCCGCCCGCTCCACCGCCGCCGAGCACCCCCCGCTCCACCGCCGCCGCCGACCCCCGCACCATCCCCCGGCCCGCTCCACCGTCGTCGCCGACACCCCGCACCCTCCCCCACTTTTTGATGATATTTTTAAATAACAAATTTGATGATATTTTTTCATACTCATAAATGTTTTACCAATTCACAAATGAATGCAACTAAAAATCCAAAAAAGACTAGTTGTGCTTGGTTATATGTTACACCCAAAAGCATATAAAGTTTGTCAAATTTGGAGCTATGGATATTTAGTTATGATTTAAACAAGTTTGAACATATTTAAACACAAATAAATATCAAACAGAATTTTAAATGTTGTTAACATGGCAACAAACTGCATATTATTTTTCTACATGAAATTCTGAGCATCTAGCATATGTGACATGTTATATTTGGATGCATGCATAAAAAGATATGTGCAAAGAAAAAAATGCATAAAAACAAAAATTGGGGAGCCTGGGAATCGAACCCAGGACCTCCCAGTGTGTGTGTTGCATGCTAACCAGTCAGGCTAGTGTGTGTATTCTGATGGGGATACCGTTAGGTGGAATATAACCTGAGTGCTCAAACTGTAATCAAAAAAAAATAATGGCGCACCGGGGGGAGGTGCGCCATTGCTGTCGTTGTACTTATGGCGCTCTATGGGGAGGTGCGCCATAGCTAACCCTCCCCCCACTCCACCTATTTCCCTCTGGCCTCTCTCCCTCCCTCGCCAGATCCCCCACTCGACCTAACCCGCCCCAACCGTACGCCGCCGCCCCGCCTTGCTCTGCCCCCTCCGTCCGCCGCATGCCGTCGGCGATGCCGCCGCCTCTCCTTCCCTGCCTTCTTCTCCACCCCGCTGCCCCGACCCCCACCGCCCCCATGCCCCTGCGCCC
>NC_041386.1:514147753-514164716 GCF_002162155.2 Triticum dicoccoides
TCCCCCGCGCCGCCGCCCCCGCGCCCCGAGCCAGAGGAGGAGGTCGAGTAGGAGGAGGAGACAGAGGCGGCCGATGCGGAGCAGGAGGCCGCAGAGGACGTGCTGCTGGACTGCGCACATGCCCTCATCTCCCGCGTCTTTGAGCAGGAGGCCAACCCCAACCCACGCCTCATCCACACCCTCGCCACCATCCGCGTCATCGAGCAGGAAGCCAGGTAGTCTGCCCATCCCCTCCCTCTCCCCCTTCCGCCCAAATTCTCAAATCAATTCCCACCCTGAACTATGAACTTGTGCTTGTTGTGTTAAGAGGATGTGGTGAAAGTTATGATAGCTTCTTCAGCAATATACATAGGACTGTTGTATTTAGCACAGGCTTCCTTGATGAATTGTTATGGCACCAGCAAGCATTTAGCAAAAAATGTGAAAAATCAAGGTTCCTCTTCAGATTAGGTTTTTTACTTTGTGTGCAAGTGAGGAATCTATTGACTGTACAAGCACAAGTTAATTTTACTCCTCCCTAATTAATAGTACTCCTGAATGACAGATATAACTACTCCTGTATTTCTTGTGGCTCTATTGTGTAATAATTGTTCTGTCATGAAAATAGAGTTTTGTCTCTCATGTTCTGAATTTCCTCTTTTCCTCAAATTTTGCTTCACAATAGTATCTCTGCGGCTGTTGTTGATCATCTTTCAAGTTTATCTTTGTACTAGTATTTGAGCTCTTTCCATCATCTAGTGTCATGTGGAACTCTTTTTACAGTTAAAATGACCATGATTTACTGTGTCCAGTAGTTGGGTTTTTTAAGTCTGTTTACAGCTCTAGTACACTTCTCTTACACTTACTGAGGACTTGTATTTCTGCTTTTTAGGTCGGCGTAAATTTGGTAGTCTCTGAGTTTTGTTAATCCTATGATCTGTCGCTCTGTCAGCCTTTGTAATTTGCACCTATATTATGTAACATTACTTGATGATGTTAAACTGTAACTCCCTTTCCTTAGAACTGTAATTACTGTAGCAACAAATCCATTTTCATCTATATGTATAGTACACACAAGGAAATGACTATTCTGTGTTTTTTTTGTTTGTTTTTTACAGTCCTCTAGTAACTGAGCTACTGTTGTGTTGTTGTTCCTATATTGTAATTGTTTCAGCGCACACTACCATGACTTAATGTTTACAATAGGTGTTTTCTTTGTATCCAATAGTCAGCGTATATTTTTCTTCAGAGGTAACTGGTCAAATGTTTAGTGTGTATGTCTGAACTTGAATGTTGCAATGTTGTTTTCTTTAGAGGCTACTGTCAAAAACTTGAGCTACTGTCTTGCAAAGATGATGATCATCTTGCTAGTTTGCTGGGTTTTGTCTCCGACCATTTGTGTCATGATGAATTTGCAGGTACCCCGAGAGGCCCTTGAGTTTGCTGGAATGTCGATTAACTTCCGTTCCGGCAAATTTGGGTACTCCGTATGTCCTATTTTCAGCAAAGGTCATGCTGAAATTTTCCGTGAATTTTAGCATGACTTTGCTAAAAATAGGACAAATGGGGTACTTGCGACTAATGCATGGGACGGGGTATCTTAGTACTTAGTTAAGTAGGATCAACTGCCCCGCCATTCTTGCTGCATTAAACCATAGGTGGCAATAGAGCCAAGTGATTAGGCCCAACTTACAATTCTCCTTAGCATCGATAAACCCTAGATGATAAACCCAACATAGGTGGCAATAGAGCTAAGTGATTAGGCCCAACCTAGGGTGCGTAGGCATCGATAAACCCTAAACGATGAAAACTTAACTTGGCTTCTATAGGGTGCCTCGGTGTCGATGAGAACCTAAATGCTATACGCTTAGGCTTTTAGGGTGCCTCGGTGTCGACAAACCCTAAATTATAAAAGCTTAGCTTTTAGGATGCCTCGGTGTCGACAATCCCTAAATGATGACACCATGATCTTGTTCCTTGACAATAACCAACTTTTTGACCAAACTTTTTTCCTATTTAGAGGGAAACATGGCCCACAACAATGAGGCCAACGGTTCAGGCGGCAAGCAATTCTGGGAGCTGTCCCAGGAGTTGGAGGAAGAACCTCACTGCTATGAGGACGCCTCGGAAGACACCGATCCTGACTACACAACCCCTAGTGGCGTTGGGGATGACACCACTGATGGTGCCGCCGAGGATGCCACCACTGATGATGGCAGCGCATGCACAAATGGCAGCCAACCGAAGAGGCAACGGAAGGACCGGTGCCCGAGCATGCTCGTCACCGTCAGGGAGGAATTTACTGAAGTGAACTCCGACGGGCATCCGACGGCGCCCATTCAAGTAGTCAAGGGGTACTCGGTTCAGCTCGGATGCATTCTCCGGAGCACCGTGTCGATCAACACCGAGAACCTAACGCATAAGGACCGAGGGAATTTGCGCAGTCTCCTCTTCACAAAGCTGCACGAACGATACAAGTTCCCCGCTGAGTTTGCAAACACATGCCTCTCAGGTAATAAAGTGAACAGTGCCACCCTCACGAGGATGAGCACGGCCCTGTCTACTTGGAGAAGCATGGTGAAGGCAATGATTCAAAAAGGTGATAGTTATGAGAAGATCAAGGCGAAATATCCTTTGATGAGCGAAGATGAGTACAAGGAGTTCAAGATCAAGTGCGAGATCCCCGCAACCTCCGAATCAAGTCAGTGGGGGAAAGAAATGCGGCAGTTGAACTTAGGGGTCCACCAACTCGGTCCCGGCGGTTACAGAGTGGCGGAGCCTATATGGGACAAGGAGGACGTGGAGCATGCCGAGCAAGGCCTACCGCCCCGCTTCGAGAAATACAGTGACAAGCAGACCAAGAACTTTCTCAGGGCCCGGTACAAGGAGGACCCGGTAACAAAGGAGCTTACCATGGATCCAAAGACCAGGGAGCTAACCTTGTTCTGGTAAGGAATGCACCCCTGCGTAATTAGCTCCATATGGTTGCATTCTAATTAATCCCCAATATTTCTAAATGGTTCACGTTCCTTCCGCAGGACAAAGAAAGCAGTAGCGCGGGGTCGTCTCAGAGCTCCCCTTTCGACACCCCTTTGAATAGGGCGTTGAACGTAATGAAAAACAAGGATAAGCTCAGTAAGCCAATGTCAGCTGGTCATGTGGCCGGCAAAGGCTTGTCCACAAAATGGTCGTCATACTATACCGCTGGTGGGCGAAAGGAGAAAAAGACCAGCTCGGAAAGCCAGTCGCGCGAGGTTGAAGCACTCAAGGCACAAGTGGCGCGGATTCCGGAGCTTGTCCAAGAGCAAGTGGAACAACAACTAGGAACGAAGCTCAACGCCATGGTGCCTACGTTGATTCATGGGCTGACGACGTGGATTGTGGGCGGCCAACAGAGGCCTCCCCCGGTTCCCAGCTTCACGGCCAGCAACTCGCACAACGCGCAGGTGGTGCCATTGGTGTCTCCGGCGCTGCCATTGGTGTCTCCGGCGGAGGCAGTATTCGTGTCTCCGGCACCGGCACGGGAATTGGAGCTTAATGCACCCGGGTGTACGCCGGTCGGCACCTCGCCAGCAAGCGGCCCCTCCGTCACTTGCCCGCCCGTCGTTAGCGGTGCCTCGACATTAGCCGAGCTCGACGGCATCACGAGAACTAAGCCTCTCGGCCGATGACTTCATCTCCTTGCCTTTGACTGGGCATCCATGACGCCCTACATGTTTTCGCAAGGCACCGCCGATGTTCCTTGCACTCTCCTGCACTTCATGGGCGGCGAGTTGGTCGATGTCGCCAAGGGCAGAATCGTTCAACCGGGCAAACCCATGTTCCACGGTAATCCGATGCCACCCACACTGTATAGGGTTGAAGTGGTTCGGGTGCTGCCAGGCTGCGACGAGCTGTTACCTCCGATTCGACCCGCTGGGGCCGACGAAGAAGATGAGATGACCCTCAGCGCCTGCGTAAGCTGGCCCCTGCTTTGGCCGAAGAGCCAGATTCGTTTGGGGGCGGGGGACACCACCCCACAGACAAGACCGCCAGTCGTGCCGGCGCCAAGCCATGGCAAGAACGCCGCAACGCTACCGGACCTACCGGACATCCCTATGGCACAGGATCCGGACATGCATATGGCACAGGATCCGGACGACGACGACAACGACGACGGTACATTTACCAACGCCGATAAGTACTTTGCCGAACATGGGTACGGTGACGAGTTCTGCGGGCCTCCTTCTCAAGAACCCAACCAAGACGACCGCGATCTAGCTGGTACGGTGGAGAAACCCAATTGCAACATGCATCGTCTGGCGTTCAATTCTCAGGAGACGCCTCTAGCTGTCGCCTTCACCGAGCCTCAGATAGCTGAGGTGCGAAATATTATCAGCCCCAACACGCTAAAGAAGGCGGTCTGTGAGCAGAACTCGGTCCCATTACAGCAGATCAAGAAGAAGGGCCGGAAACGAGAGACTAAAAAGGGCGCCGGTGCGAGCCAGCCAACACCGAGTACGATCCGTGCTCGGGATGGGCCACCTTCACCTAAGGATATCTCGAGGAGGGTGCATGTGGCGGGTAGGGCGATGCTACCGACAAATATGCTCAATGCTGCAACCGGTGCTATGCGGAGTCTGCACGACAATGTTCTTTTATTGGAGAAGCGGCGTCTCAGAGAGAATGATGTGGCATACCCGGTTTTCGTGGCCAAGGTGCCAGAGGGCAAGGGCTTTGTGGATGGCGCCATCGGGGGTACGATCATCCTGCAGTTTGATGACATCTTTGCTATGTTTAACCTTCATCCGCTGCACTACACCTTCGTTCGGCTGTTTTAGCTGAGTATGGAGATGCGGATCATTAGAGACAAGACCCCGGACATCGTGATAGTCGACCCCTTCTACATGTCTGCCAAGCTCTTGGGCAGCGCTGGGGACCGCCAAGTCACGAGTTCACACCTCAAAGGCGTCATTCTGGCAAACCCAGATAAGGATAACTTCCTTGTGGCTTACTTTCCTGAGTAAGTCATCCCTTAACCGCCCCGTAACATATGATTTCTTAGATTTCGATCGTTCTTTTTTTTCTAACATTCCGTGTTCTGTGCAGTGACACACATTGCACACTCATCCTCTTAAGCCCGAAATATTCCATGGCCACGTATTTCGACCCGAACCATGACCCCAAGATGGACTACACAAATATCAAGGAAGTTCTTGATGATGTTCTCCCCGGCTACGCCAAATCTGGAGGCACCTTCACCAGGCCAGTTCGTAGGTACGGCAGGCATTCTCCCACAATAATAAGTTCTTCTGCGTCAAGCAGCCGCCTGGCGTTCAGAAGGATGCCTACTACGCCCTCCATCACATGCAGGCGATCGTACTGGACCATCATCACCTTCTGCTACCAGATAATCTCAAAGATTGGGCCGCGAGCTTGTCAGCAATCCAGGACGCGAACATCAGACAAGAATTCTTTCGCATCCAGTCGGAGTTTGCGGACATCATACATCAAGATGTCCTTCATACCTTGGGGCAGTTCTACCTCAGATATCAACCGTCCGACAGTGAGATAGACGGAATGCTACAAATGCAGGCTGACAACGCCCGCGATTTCATGACCATCATGACAGATGGCGGCTTCATCCATGCTCCGGTCCCATGAGTCGAGTTGAAAGTAGTGATACTATGTGTAGTTCTGAAACATTGATTGGCTCATGTTGTAATTAAAATTTAATGAATTGTATGTCTCTTTGGTTTGGACAGTCGTTCAACTTAGATGTAATCGATGCTATTTATTAGTAGGACCATGAATCGTGCTATTAATGTCTTGCTTTTCTCTTCCGATCCTTTTGTTGCATACTTATATATTGCTTATGTATTGTCTGTTGTTTGGCTTGTGCATAGAGATGCCGTCATATGTCGTGTACAAGGGTAAGGTTCCCGGAGTCTAGGACGACTGGGAGGAGTGTCGGAGACAGGTTCACCGTTTCAGCGGTAACAGTTACAAAGGGTACACCACTAGGGCGGAGGCGGAATCTAGATACGCTCGCTATCTAGCGGGAGAGAGGAGGGAGAGTTGGAGGAACCGGATGAAGACCAGTTTCATCGCGATGATGCTCATCGTGATGACCGCAGCTCTCTTCTATGTGATGGTAGTTTAGATGATCGATATCGACTTGTAATGTGAAGACAAACTCGATACTCGCGGTCTCGAGACTTGTAATGTTCTATCTTTGTTCGGTCTTTTGAATTCGGAGACTAATATGATGATTTGTATTCGGAGAGTAATCTTCTATTGTATTCGATGAATCTGCTGCTGCTGTGTGGTGTTGTCTATATTCTTCCCAATAATATATTTTGTGACCTGTGCAAATATCAAAAAAGTAAAAAAAAACTAATATTCATACTAATGGCGCATCACTTCAAAGTGCGCCATTAGTTTGCCAAACGATACTAATGGCGCATCACTACACAGTGCGCCATAAGTATGCCAAAGGATACTAATGGCGCATCACCCCACAGTGCGCCATTAGTATGCCAAAGCACATGGGTAAATATGGCCCCCTGGGAGGCATACTAATGGCGCATGTTGGTCTGTACTAATGGCGCACCGCGTGGTGCACCATTAGTATACCAGATACTATTGGCGCACCAGTGGTGCGCCATTAGTATATAATACTAGTGGCGGGGTACTAGTGGCGCACCAGTAGTGCACCATTAGTAGGCAAAACTAGTCTGCCACTAGTAGGCCTTTTCCTAGTAGTGTAACATGTGAATCAATATTGCCATGGTTGTTGCTAGTGATCCATGCATCCTATAAACTTGCTCTTTCCATGGTTAGCTTCATGAACATGTCATCTTGCTATTGGTAGGCTTATGTTGTCATGCAATCCTCTGTGGTGAGTGGCATGAGCTTGCAAAGTTGCTATCGTAATTCTGTTTATGCCATGCTCTGTTTTTCTTCTGAGTCTTAAATTGTTAATAAAACTTGCTATGTTTACATGGGTGCCATCATATCTTTTGTGCCTTTTTGGCTCATGTTCAGTAAGGTACTTTTGTTCTATGCATTTAGTAAAATAATTCCATGCCTTTATATGCTATGATATGTTCATGTAGCATGTTTTTTGCTTGCTCTCAACTTTGATTCCCGATGTTGTTTTTGACATGTTAGTATTTTCACAATCTGTGAAGCTGATATCTTTTGCACTTTTCCCATGCTTGTTTGAACCTGTTCTAGTGTGGTTTAGCCGTAATTCAGTGTTCATGTTTTGTCAAGCATCGCTTTTACATCACTTCCATATGCTTTGTTGCTATGTTGGTGTGAAGTAGCTTAGTTTCCTGTTCCATTCTAAGTGTCATCTTTTTGTTACTCGCAGTTTTGCGTCATTCTTGTTTTGCTCGCCATTTGCAAACCGTGCATCCTTTTCCGGTGATCTTTATAATGATTTCGACCGAAATCATCTCATCTTTCCAGTGGCATACTTGGTTTGCCAAGTTGATGCCTTGATCATTCTTTCTCTTCCGGAGCACGCATATGCATTTCATATCATATCTCGCATATCATGCCATGTATTGCATCATGTTGCTTGTGCATTGCACCATGATTGATTGTTGTTCCATTGCTTGTGTTCTTGATTTGGGTAGAGCCGGAAGATGAGTACGTGAACAAGGAACCTGTTGAGTACTCTAACGAGGATCAAGCTTTTGACGACTCTGAGAACTTTGCAGGCAAGATGGCCATACCCTCGAAATCACTTGTATCTTTGCTTTGCTAGTTGTTCATTCTATCGCTGTGTCACGCTACCTACCACTTGCTATGTCATGCCTCCCATATTTCCATGTCAAGCCTCTAACCCACCTTCCTAGCAAACTATTGTTTGGCTATGTTACCGCTTTTGCTCAGCCCCTCTTATAGCGTTGCTAGTTGCAGGTGAAGTTGAAGTTTGTTCCATGTTGGAACATGGACATGTTGGGATATCACAATATCTCTATTTGATTTAATGCATCGATATATACTTGGTAAAGGGTGGAAGGCTCGGCCTTTTGCTTGGTGTTTTGTTCCACTCTTGCCGCCCTAGTTTCCATCATATCGGTGTTATGTTCCTTGATTTTGCATTTGCCACCTAAGCCTTGATAGTTATGGGAAACCCTTGACAGTTCTCTTTGAATAAAACTCCTCCAGCAAGGCCCAACCTTGGTTTTAACATTTGCCACTTAAGCCTTTTCCCTTGGGTTTTCGCAAGCCCGAGGGTCATCTTTATATTAACCCCCACCCCCCACCCCCCCGAGCCAGTGCTCCTCTGAGTGTTGGTCCAAACTAGAGCCCCTTGCAGGGCCACCTTGGGGAAACTTGAGGGCTGGTTTTAGTTGTACGTATTGCTCATCTAGCATTCCCTGAGAACGAGATATGTGCAGCTCCTATCAGGATTTATCGGCACAGTCGGGTGGTCTTGCTGGTCTTGTTTTACCATTGTCGAAATGTTTAGTAACCGGGATTCTGAGACTGATCGGGTCTTCCCGGGAGAAGGAATATCCTTCATTGACCGTGAAAGCTTGTGATGGGCTAAGTTGGGACACCCCTACAGGGTATAAACTTTCGAGAGCCGTGCCCGCGGTTATGTGGCAGATGGGAATTTGTTAATATCTGGTTGTAGAGAACTTGACACTTGACTTAATTAAAATGCATCAACCGCGTGTGCAGCCGTGATGGTCTCTTTTCGGTGGAGTCCGGGAAGTGAACACGGTCTTGTGTTATGCTTGAACGTAAGTAGTTTTAGGATCACTTCTTGATCTCTTCTAGCTTCTCAACCATTGCGTTGCTTCTCTTCTCACTCTTATTTGTGTATGTTAGCCACCATATATGCTTAATGCTTGCTGCAGTTGCACCTCCTTACCTTACCCTACCCATAAGCTTAAATAGTCTTGATCTTGTAGGTATGAAATTGCTAAGTCCTCGTGACTCACGGATACTTCCAAACAGTTGCAGGTGCCGAGGATACCATTGCAGGTGATGCTACCGAACTCAAGTGGGAGTTCGACGAGCATTCAGGTCGTTACTATGTTTCTTTTCCTGATGATCAGTAGTGGAGCCCATTTGGGACGATTGGGGATCTAGCATTTGGGGTTGTCTTCCTTTATTTTGGTTTCGTAGTCGGACCTTTGATTGTACTTTGGATGATGTATGGATTATCTATGTATTGTGTGAAGTGGCGATTGTAATCCAACTCTTTATCCCTTTCTATTCAGTACATGGGATTGTGTGAAGATTACTCCTCTTGCGACAAAACTACCATGCGGCTATGCCTCTAAGTCGTGCCCCAACACGTGGGAGATATAGCCGCATTGTGGGTGTTAGAAGTTGGTATCAGAGCCATCCCCGACTTAGGAGCCCCCTGCTTGATCGAATCGCTGACGTTGTTGCATCTAGAAAAAAATGTTTTGATTCTTAGGAATATATATATCGGAGAGTAGGATTCCTTTTACTGCTTAGTCCCTTCGTCGCTCTGGTGAGGCCTCCTGACGCAGAAGTTTTGACTCTTCTCTCCACAAATTTCACGAATTTTTTTAGTATCACGCGGGTATCTTGGAATCGTTCTGATAGTCTTTTGACGAGAACATTGTTCTTAGTGCCTCCTGACATTTAGGGGTTGTGGCAGTGTCCCGGGGAGTTGAGTTTTGAGGTGTTGTCGTCACAATTTTATCGTTGCAGTTCCGGAATCCCTGAGTTTGCCGACATCGAAAATCTCTTTTATGCAATTGTTGGTGAGATAATCTCGATGCCACCCAGTACTGGGGCGGGAGTTTGGGAGTATTGCCATAACTAGTATAACGGATGCTTTTCGAAGGTTGAGGTACATGATTTCCGAAGGTTTCTTGGTTATGTTATGAAGGATGGATACTGCTGGATGCAGGATTTGTTAGTTTGGGTGAGATATTATGCTTCCCCTATATCCCCAACACCTGATTGCATAACCAGAAAGTTTCGGGAGTTTTATAGGTGGGAATTCAAGTAGCTCTAGTATTTCTTCCCGCAGTTTTTGGTTCGTGATTGTGTAATCCTTACCACTTATTTGTTCATATCCGTACCTTGTTGCTTTATTCATCTACCTTTATCTAAGTGGCTTCTCACCTAATGGACGTGTGATGATTTACTTTGGAATTCATTTGTTCATCCTTGTTCGAATGTTTATTGGAAGGCTGTATGTTGCAATTTCTATCCTTTGATTCAGCTTGAATATCAGTCTTTCAAGATTCTAACGGATGTCACCCTCTTCAGGATGGCTCCTCCAACACGTCAGAATCCACCACCACCTCCACCTCCTGCGGCATGGCAAGCTGTCATGGCAGCCACCAACGCCAAAACTCAGATGCTTTTGCAACTCTTGCAAGAGCTCAAGCAAGGTCAAGGCAACCAAGGAAATCAAGGCCAAGGTAACAATCAGCCTCAGTTTGCTACCCTCAACCAGTTCCTTGCAAATCAGCCGAAGTCTTTCAGCAAATGTGTCGAGGACACAGATACCGACAATTGGCTCGTAGACATCTGCAAGCATTTTGAATGTAGCAATGTCAGGCCTGAGGACTTTGTCAAGTTTGCTTTGTTTCAACTCAAGGACCAAGCTGCTGAGTGGTATCAACAATACAGAGATTCCACAGGAGGTCGTGTGATTACTTGGGATGATTTCCGCCGAGACTTCAAAGCTCATCACATCCCAAAAAGTGTTGTTGAGAGCAAGTGTGAGGAGTTCCGCAATCTGAAGCAAGGCAGCATGTCCGTGTATCAATACAATATCCAGTTTCAAAAACTTGCTCGCTTCGCTAAACAAGATGTTCCTGATGAAAAGAGTATGATCTATCAATTCAGAGGTGGCCTTAGAGAGGATCTGCAGTTAGCTCTCGTGCTTCTTGAGCCGACTAAGTTCGATCAATTCTATAACATGGCACTAACGCAAGAAGCTGCTCAGCTCAAGTGTGAGGCATCTAAGAAGAGAGTCGGGGACGCAGTTCAGTCTTCTTCCTCATCACAAGTGGCAGCTAAGCAGCAGAAGTTCTGGTTGCCTCCTCCTCTATTTCGCCAGCCCTACCAGCAGAAGTGTAAAGGTGGCAATGGATCTTCCCACCCACCCAACCTAGGCTATCAGAACAAAGATTGGTCTCAAACTCCAAGGTCAAGTGCTCCTTACCATCGTCCGCTCTCAGAGGTTAATTGCAACAAGTGTCAGCAGAAAGGGCACTATGCAAACAAGTGCTTCAACCAAAGGTGCCTTCCGCCTCCTCATCCTATGAGATCTTCAAGAAATGAAGTGGTCAAGCATAATCCCAAGTTTGCAAAGGTGAACATGATGGATGTAGCTCAGGCAGAGGATTCTTTAAAAGTGATCATTGGTAATCTTCCTGATAATGACTTTCCAGCAAAAGTCTTATTCGATTCTGGTGCATCGCATTCTTTCATTTTAGGACCTTTTTTGGCTATGCATGATTTGGTTCATCAAGTATTGCTGAGACCTTTGTCTATTGTTTCTCCGGCTCGAGAAATGACTTCTCGAGTATTCGTTCGGGATTCCGTTATCAAGATGGGAAACTATGAATTTCTGTCTTCTCCAATTGTTCTTGGTGACTCGGATATTGATCTAATTCTCGTCATGGAATGGCTTTCTAAGCACAAGGCTCAGCTTGATTGTGCTGCCAGGGAAATTCAATTGACACACTCTTCTGAGGATGTGATCATCTATTCCGCTCGTGATGAAACCATTCGACTGTTTTCTCTCAACGATAAGGGTGAGTTGAATGCCATCTCTCAGATTCTAGTCGTTTGTGAATACCAAGACGTCTTTCCAGAAGAGCTTCCAGGAATTCCTCCTCACCAGTCAGTTGAATTCGTTATCGATCTTGATCCTGGCACGGAACCTGTTTGCAAGCGTCCTTACAAGCTTGGACCAGAGGAGTTGAAGGAGTTGAAGAAACAACTCGATGAACAAGAGCGTATGGGTCTGATCAGACCGAGTTCATCTGCATGGGGTTGTGGTGTCCTTTTTGTCAAGAAGATGGATGGAACGGAGCGACTCTGCATCGACTACCGTCCATTGAACAAGAAGACAATTAAGAACAAGTATCCACTTCCCAACATCAATGAGCTTTTCGAGCAACTTAAAGGTGCCAAGGTATTCTCTAAGCATGACCTCCGTATGGGTTATCATCAGATTCGCATTCGTGAACAAGATATCCCCAAGACAACATTCAGAACAAGCTATGGTTCTTATGAATATACTATCATGTCTTCCGGCCTTGTCAATGCTCCTCCAATGTTCTCTCGCATGATGAACTTCATCTTGAACCCTCACACAAATGATTTGTCCTGGTGTATCTCGATGATATCTTGGTCTTTTCCAAGAATAAAGAGGATCATGCCAAGCATTTGAGATTGGTGCTTGACAAACTCAGAGAGCATCAATTCTATGCGAAGTTTTCCAAGTGTGAGTTCTGGCTTGATGAAGTTCTTTACCTTGGTCATATCATCTCTGCTAAAGGCATCACTGTTAATCCCAAGAAGGTGTCTGCAATTGTGAATTGGGAACCTCCTCAGAATGTCAAACAGCTCCGCAGTTTTCTTGGGCTTGCAAGCTACTGTCAAAGATTCGTTGAGAATTTCTCTAAGATTGCAAAGGCTCTTTCCAACCTCCTCCAGAAGAATGTCAAGTATGTCTGGACACCTGAATGTAATGTTTCTTTTAACACCCTGAAAGAAAAGCTAGTCACAGCTCCTGTCTTGACTCCTCCTGATGAATCCAAGCCATTCAAAGTTTTCTATGATGCTTCCTTGAAAGGTCTCGGTGCTATGTTAATACAAGACAAGAAAGTTGTGGCTTATACCTCTCGCCAGTTAAAGCCCAACGAAAGGAACTACCCCACTCATGATCTTGAGTTGGCGGCAGTTGTCCATGCATTATTAACATGGAGACATCTCTTGTTGGGAAGGAAAGTGGACATCTTCACAGATCATAAGAGCCTCAAGTACATCTTCACTCAACCCAACCTCAATCTCGGGCAGACTTGATGGGTCAAAATGATTCAAGAATACAATATGAGTATTGAATATACTCCACGAAAGGCCAATGTCATTGCAGATGCTTTGAGCAGGAAGGCTTACAACAACAGCTTAATTCTCAAGCCCTTCCAACCGAACCTTTGTGAAGCTTTCCGCAAGCTCAATCTCCAAGTTGTTCCTCAAGGCTCTCTTGCCAACCTCCAAGTCTCTCCTACTTTGGAAGATCAAATCCGTGAGGCACAACTCCTTGATACCATGGTGAAGAAGGTGAAACATGGGATTGCCAAGAGCCAACCCAAATACAAGTGCTATCGCATTGATGACAAAGACACTCTATTCTTCGAGGACCGGATTGTGGTTCCTAAAGGTGATCTAAGGAAAGTCATTATGAATGAGGCGCACAATTCCCTTCTATCCATTCATGCTGGAAGAACGAAGATGTACCATGACCTCAAGTAGTCATATTGGTTGACTCGAATGAAGTGAGAAAGTGCTCAATTCGTGAATGAATGTGATGTTTGCAGAAGGGTGAAAGCAGAACACCAACGACCAGCTCGTCTCCTACAACCTCTTGATATTCTAGAATGGAAGTTTAACCATATTGAAATGGACTTCATGACTGGATTTCCCATGTCCAAGTGTGGAAATGATGCTATTTTCATTGTCATTGACAAGCTTACTAAAGTGGCTCATTTCCTTCCAATCAAAGAATCTATCACAGCAGCTCATTTGGCCGAGCTATACACCTCCAGGATTATCTCTTTGCACGGTATTCCACAATTGATATCTTTAGATCGTGGAAGCATTTTCACCTCCAAGTTTTGGGACTCCTTCCAGAAGGCCATGGGCACCAACATTCGCTTCAGCACAGCTTTCCATCCTCAAACTAGTGGCCAAGTCGAGCGAGTAAATCAAATCCTTGAAGATATGCTCAGGGCTTGTGTCATGTCCTTCGGTATGAAGTGGGAGAATTGTCTTCCATATGCCAAGTTCTCCTACAACAACAGCTTCCAAGCGAGTTCGGGCAAGGCCCCATTCGAAATTCTCTATGGCAGAAACTGACGTAGTCCTCTAAATTGGTCAGGGACTGGTGAACGCCAACTTCTTGGCAATGACTTAATCACAGAAGCTGAAGAAATGTGTAAAGTCATCCGTGAAAATCTGAAAGTCGCGCAATCATGCCAGAAGAGTTACTATGATAGCAAGCACCGTGACTTGGCTTTCAAGATCGGAGACCATGTCTACCTCCGCGTCTCTCCAATGAAAGGCAGTCATCGCTTCGGTATCAAAGGGAAGCTTGCCCCTTGATACGTGGGTCCTTTCAAGCTCATTGGCAAAAGAGAGGACCTCGCCTATCAACTTGAGCTTTCGTCCAACTTCGCAAACGTGCACGATGTGTTTCACATGTCACAGCTTCGCAAGTGCTTCAAGACTCCTGAGCACACTATCAACTTCGAAGAAATTGATCTCCAAGAAGATTTGTATTATCATGAGCATCTCGTTGCTATCCTTGAAGAAACCGAGCACAAGACTCGCAACAAGTCAATCAAATTCCTTAATGTGAAGTGGTCACACCATTCCGACCAAGAAGCCACCTGGGAGCGCGAGGATCACCTCCGTTCTGAATATCTGGAGTTCTTTCAGTCCTAGATCTCGGGACGAGATCCTCTTGTAGCGGTGGAGTGTTGTAACACCCCATATGTAACTTGCCATATTTGTAACTCCGACACTTGCCATTTTCGGCTTTAAGTTATGAGATTTCCCTTCGTGGTTGGGTTTTTTCTTCCATTTTGCATTTTGTTCATGTCATGCATTTCATATCATGTCATCATGTGCATCGCATTTGCATTCATGTTCGTCTCATGCATCCGAGCATTTCCCCTGTTGTTTGTTTCGCAATCTGACACTCCCACATGCACCGGCGCACCCTCTTGTCTCTTTTCATGAGCGGGTGTTAAACTTTCTCGGAATGGACCGATGTAGCGACCAGACCTCAAACGGTCCAATCTCTATGCTCAGGTGTCATTCCTGGATCAGTAATGCTGACACCACACAGTACTTGAAGGATTTATAACAGAGTAGAAATCACACACTTATTACATCGAGTGTCTCAAAAGAGAACTTATTACAATAAATATGGCTTAAGGCCATCTAATAACGATAACAGCGGAAGGCTTGGAAGATAAGTGAGTCCATCAACTCCAACGGCATCACTGAGTATAGAACCACAACCTAAAGTACCTTACTCGTCGTCTGAAAAGTCTGCAACATTAACGTTGCAGCCCGAAACGGGTCTGCACATGGAATATGATGGCAATGTAACACATAGAGAAAGATAAAAGAATAAGGCTATTCTATATGCATATTTGGTTGGTGGAAAGCTCTATGGTTACAGTTTTTGCATAAAGCCAATTTTTCCCTACTTCAAAGGAATAAATTTTGTTTAACTATCATGGTAGTTGTTAAATATTGAGAATGGTTGACAGCATTCTCAATCCCAATTAAGCATCATCATTAAAAACCCAACAAAATTAATTTTAGAGTAACATGATGAGATTCACATGATAATCCAAGTACTAGATACTGAAGATGTCCATAACCGGGGACACGGCTAACCATGATTAGTTTATACACTCTGCAGAGGTTTGCGCACTTTTTCCCACAAGACTCAATCTCCTCCGTTGGGATTCTCGCACTACATGGTGTTTGAGAAACGGATGACCGAGACATAGTCTTTCAGAAGCGCTAGCACCTTACGATTGTGTAGACCGTACCACCTACATCCCCTACATCTGCTAGTCTACCACTGTAAGAGTTCGCACGACTTAGTCAACTATGCTAGAGCCCATAGTAGCTTGTGGCTGCACACGGAAGTTTCTAGCATGAATAATCTCATGATCCCTTTGAGCCTGGGTGGCGGTCCAAAAGAAAACAGGCAATCGCTGGAATACCCAGGTGCCTCAGTCCACCCAGATGTGTAATTAAGTTGCCACCTTAGATAAACCATTAAATTATCAAACTCACATCTGTCATGGATTTCACTCACCCAATCCACGTCTACTAGCATAGCATAACATAAGCAACGTAGAAGTAACTCCCAAAGGTTTGATAATAAACAGGTAATAGGTTCTACCTCAACTACTTCCCAACCCACAATTTAATTAGATCCTAATCATGCAATGTGTGAGGATTTATCTAATGCAATAAAAACTGGGTAGTAGGAGGTATGATCAAAGTGTTACTTGCCTTGCTGATGATAGGTGAAACCTAGCGATTCGAAGTAGCAAGCCGCGCACTCCGGGTACTCTATCACAAACAAACAAGCATACAATAAGTACTCATCTAATGCACAAGTAAAACTTGAATAAGAGATCTAACCAGAAAGTTCAACTTAAGAACTCCGGTTGGCAAAAAGAACCAAATCGAACGAAGCAACGAAAGACAAACGGCAAAAGAAATAAGCTTCATTTACTAATCTGAAACTAGGGAAAATTTTTACTGAGGCAAAAACTTGTTTGAGTTGGTTAAAAGGAAAGAGGGTTTTGAGACGAGACTCCAGGCGCTTGAATCGCCTGATTACGACAAACGAGCGAAAAGTTAAACTAAAACGAACATCGGATCAGAAATCACGATCAGAAGAATCGCGGATTTAATCCGAGAAAAAGAAAACGACGAACAGGTTAACGAACGAACGTTCGTTAATAGGAACTAAACGAAAAACGCGTTCGTTAAAACGAACGGACGAGCGAACGCTCGCTAAATAAATAAACCGGAGAGAAACCAATCTATTTAAAAAAACAAAAACTAGGGTTTTCAAAAAAACCGAAATGGCTTTTTCTCAAAAACCGGACGGCGGCTACCTCGGCGGCGGCGCTCCGGCGAGACTCCGGCAGGGCGACGGGTGGCGCAAAGCGGCGTGGCGACGGCTCCGGGCGGCGTGCGGCGGCGGCGAGCGATGCGG
>NC_041386.1:514165002-514171630 GCF_002162155.2 Triticum dicoccoides
CGGCGGCATGGGGCATTGGGGCGTGTGGCGGCGGTGGCGGTTGGTGCTGCAGGGGGGCAGCGACGGTTATAAAGGGGGCGGGGAGAGGCGACTTGGGGGAGGGGTCGGCCTTGGGAGGCGGAGTGCTCCCCGGACTCGGGCGGCAGCGGCGCTGGTCGGGACTCTGTCCCGACCCGGCGAGAGGCGGCGGCGGCTGGCTGGGCCGGCCCGCTCGGCTGGGCCCTTGGCCCAGTCGGGCGCGGGGTCTCGCTTTTTTAACAGTTTCACTGCGACTAAAGAAATTCTAGAAAAATAAATAAAATTCTAAAAATGCCAAAACAAATTTTCTTCGTCTAAATAAAATATTTAGAACAGGATGAACATTTTTTGGCTCTAAATGCAATTTTTGAAAACGTGCATTTTTTCCTAAATTCAAATAAAATAGCAAATAAAACCAAAATAAAATCTTATTTGATTTTTTTATTAAACCTTCAATATTTCTTTATTTTGGGAAAGTCATTTTATTCCCTCTCTCGTATTCTGATAATAGAAATAACTAAAGATAAAATAAATAAAATCAAACGATCCTATTTTCAAAATTTGAGAAAACTCAAATATGAAAATAACGAAATCCCCAACCCTCTCCGAGGGTCCTTGAGTTGCGTAGAATTTTCTAGGATCAACCAAAATGCAATGAAATATGATATGCAATGATGATCTAGTGTATAACATTCCAAATTGAAAATTTGGGATGTTACAAACCTACACCCCTTAAGATGAATCTCGCCCTCGAGATTCGGGTTGGCTAGAAAATAGGTGAGGGTGGTCCTTCAGCAAATCTTCATCTCATTCCCAGGTGGCTTCATCTTCCGTGTGGTGGCTCCACTGAACTTTGCAAAACTTGATAACCTTGCTGCGGGTGACTCGACTGGCATACTCTAAAATCTTGCCTGCTTTCTCCTCATAGGTCAAATCACTGTCCAACTGAATCGCTTCCAGTTGCACTGTATCTCTCAGCGGTATATTAGCCATCTTGGCGTGGCACTTCTTCAACTAGGAAACATGGAACACATCGTGAACTCCTGACAATCCTTCGGGCAATTCCAACTTGTAGGCTACTTCTACCATACGCTCCAAAACTTTGTATGGTCCTACAAAACGTGGAGCTAACATTCCCTTAACTACAAAGCGCTTAACTCCTCGAAGTGGAGATACTCGGAGATAAACTTGGTCACCGACTTCGTAAACTGTCTCCTTGCGTTTATAATCTGCGTAGCTCTTCTGCCTGGATTGAGCTACCTTGAGCCTATCACGAATCAATTTCACTTTCTATTTAGACTCATTAATCAGATCTGGTCCAAACAACTGGTGGTCAACAACTTCATCCCACGACAATGGGGTCCTCCACCCCCTTCCGTACAAGGCTTCAAATAGGGCCATCTTCAAACTGGATTGATAACTGTTGTTGTAAGAGAACTCTGCATAAGGCAAATTCTCGTCCCAACTAGATCCATAATCTAGCGCACAAGCTCTTAGCATATCCTCCAAAATCTGGTTGACTCTCTCGGTCTGTCCATCTGTCTGCGGATGGAAAGTTGTAGTAAACTCCAGTCTGGTACCTAAAGTTTCATGCAACTGATTCCAGAACTTTGAGGTAAATTGGGTTCCTCTATCTGATACAATTCTCCTTAGAACTCCATGCAGACATAAAATTCTGGTCATGTATATCTTTGCCAACTTTGCACTGGTATAGGTAGTCTTCACTGGAATGAAATGAGCTACCTTCGTCAAACGATTGACTACAACCCATATTGAGTCATAGCCTGAACGAGTTCTGGGTAGACCCGTAATAAAATCCATGCCTAACTTATCCCACTTCCATTTGGGTATCGGCAATGGCTGTAGCAATCCTGCTGGCTTCTGATGCTCTGCCTTTACTCTCTAACATACATCACAAACTGCTACATACTCCGCAATATCCTTCTTCATTCCGGTCCACCAGAAAATATCCTTCAAATCCAGATACATCTTGGTATTTCCTGGGTGAATCGAATAGGGTGAATCATGGACCTCTTGCGGAATTAACTTCCTGATCTCCGAATCATTAGGCACATAAACACGGTCTTCAAACCATAAGGTATCATGCTCATCTTCACGAAATCCCTTAGCTTTTCCTTTGCTCATTTTCTCCTTTATAGAGGCAATCTCCTTGTCAGTCTTCTGGGCTTCTCTGATCTTATCCATCAAAGTAGACTGAATCTCCAATGCTGCTACATAGCCTCTCGGAACTATCTCCAAACATAGCTCACGAAGATTCTCGGCTAACTCTCTTGGTAAACCTCCCGTCATTAAGGTGTTGACATGACTTTTACGGCTCAACGTGTCAGCTACTACGTTAGCTTTTCCAGGGTGATAATGCAATCTCATATCATAATCCTTGATGAGTTCCAACCATCTCCTTTGCCTGAGATTTAACTCCTTTTGCGTGAAGATGTACTTCAAACTCTTGTGATCCGTGTACACCTCACAATGATTTCCAATGAGAAAATGTCTCCAGGTCTTCAACGCATGCACTACGGCTGCTAACTCCAAATCATGTGTGGCATAATTCAACTCATGAGGCTTAAGCTATCGTGAGGCATATGAAACAACTCATCCTTCCTGCATAAGCACTACTCCAAGTCCTCGACGTGAAGCATTGCAATACACCTCATAATCCTTGGTCTGATCTGGCAAAATCAACACAGGTGATGTAACCAAATGTTTCTTTAACTCCTGGAAACTAATCTCACATTCCTCAATCCATATGAACTTGGTATCCTTTTTCAACAACTCCGTCATAGGCTCCGCAATCTTCGAGAAATTTTCAATGAATTTCCGGTAGTATCCTGCAAGTCCAAGAAAACTCCGGATTTCTCCAACTGTTGTTGGGGCTTCCCAATTTGTCAAAGTGTCAACCTTGGTGGGATCTACTTCTATACCTTCTCCGAATATAACGTGTCCGAGAAATCCAACTTCCTTCAAGCAAAACTCACATTAGCTAAACTTGGCATATAACTGATGTTCTATGAGCTTTCCAAGTTCCAAACGCAAATGCTCCTTATGCTCCTCTTCATTCTTCGAGTAAACTAGGATATCATCAATGAACACTACGACGAAATTATCCAAAAACTCCATAAACACTTTGTTCATCATGTTCATAAAATATGCAGGTGCGTTAGTCAGACCAAATGACATAACGGTATACTCATATAGCCCATACCTGGTGGTAAAAGTTGTCTTGGGTATATCATGTTCTCGAATCTTCAACTGGTGGTACCCTGATCATAGGTCGATCTTGGAAAATACCTTACCTCCTTGCAATCGATCAAACAGATCATTGGTCATCGGTAGTGGGTACTTGTTCTTGATGGTTACTTCATTCAATCCTAGATAATCGACAATCATCCTTAACAATCCATCCTTCTTCTCCACTAGAAGTACTGGCGATCCCCAAGGTAAAGAACTTGGGCGAATATAACCTTTATCCAGTAACTCCTTAATCTGCTTCTTAATCTCCACCAAATCTTTTGCGGGCATCCTATATGGTCTCTTAGATATTGGCCCTGTGCCTGGCAAAAGCTCAATCAAGAACTCAATATCTCTATCCGGTGGCATGCCTGGCAATTCTTCTGGAAATACATCAGGGAAATCTTTTACCACTGGTACTTCCTCCTGCACAACTCATGTTAAGCAATTTACGTGAGTCCTTTTCGGCACATGCCGGGATACATACTTGATCCTTCTCCCTTCTGGCGTGGTAAGCAAAATTGACTTACTGGCACATTCAATATTTCCTTCATACTTTGATAACCAATCCATGCCTAATATCACATCCAATCCTTGAGATTCCAATACTATTAGGTCTGAGGGAAATACGTAGTTACCAATCCTTAATGGTAACCGATCACACCATAGACTAGCCATATACTATGCTCCAGGCGAGGTTATTATCATGGGTGATCTAAGGGCTTGGGTTGGTAGTTTATACTTATCCACAAATCCCCTTGATATGTATGAATGCAATGCACCAGTATCAAAAAGAACGAGTGCAGTAAATGACTTAACTAAAAACTTACCTATTACTGCATCGGGCTGGGCTTCAACTTCCTCCACATTTACGTGGTTCACATGTCCCCTGTTGAAAGGGTTCGGCTTCTTCCCAGAGCTTCCATTGCCATTTCCATTCGGTGCTTCAGGACATTCATTGGCATAATGTCCGGTCTTCTGGCACTTAAAGCAAGTGACTTGGCTCAGGTCTCTCTTGGCTGGGGTTGATGGGTTTGTACGGTTCTGGCCGTTGCTTCCTCCATTCCCATTACCAGTCTTGGTGCCATTATGATTGTGCGAGCTACCTCCTCCATGGATATGCTGAAAATGTCCTCCCGGTCTAGGGGTAAAATGTGGCTTCTACTGAGCTCCAGAATTGTACTTCCCTTGTCCATACTTCCTCTTACGGTTCTCAATCTACTGTTGCTTCCCTTCAATCATGAAAGCACGATCTACCAACTCCTGGTAGTTGTTGAAGGTTGCTACCATCAACTCCAAGCTCAACTCATCATTCAGTCCTCCCAGAAACTTCTCCTGGTTGGCCGCATCCGTGGCAACGTCGTCTGGGGCATAACGTGCTAGCTTACTAAAATCCTCCACATACTGGCCAACTGTCCTTCCTCCTTGGCGCAAATTGCGAAACTCTCGCTTCTTCATGGCCATAGCTCCTGCTGAAACATGGGCAGTACGGAAAGCCTGCTGGAACTGGTCCCATGTTACGGTGTCGACAGGGAAAGTGGCTGTGAAATTCTCCCACCATGATGCTGCGGGTCCTTCAAGCTGATGTGCGGCAAACTTCACCTTTTCCGCATATGTGCATCCTGCTGTGGTCAACTCCCTTGCTGTCTTGCGGATCCAATCATTAGCTACTATCGGCTCGGTGCTACTAGAAAACACCGGCGGATTCAGCCTAAGAAAATGGGCTAAGTGATCAACGGGAGGTGGTGGCGGTGGTGGTGGGTTGTTGTTGTTCCCCTGATTCTAATTCTGGACTAGCAACTGCATCAATGTGTTCTGCTGCTGGATCAACTGGGTGAGCTCCGGTGGGAAGGTGAAACCGGGGTCACGTCTCGGAGGCATCTGAGGGTTTAGAAAGGATGAGATTTAAGAATAGAGAGGGGTCTAGAGAGAAAACACTACCCATATGCACATGAGGCAAAAGCAAACAATTCCCTTCATCTAATCAAACAAGGGCATACAATCAATCTAACTATCGCGAAAGTGCTCGGACTACTATATTTACATGGTGGACTACTACTACTGATGGGGTGGTCTACTAAAAATATTCTTCGGTTGCAGTCTCCATGATATCTGCTCTAGCTTCATCAACATAGTCATCATCGCTATCATCTGGATCCGAGTCGGTGTCGTCGATGATGATGTAGTCTTTCGGGCGAATCTCCTTGGGTTCTTCGTCTTCTTCTACCGGTGTAGGGCCTCCCATAAATATTCCGATCTTCTTGATCAGATTGTCATTCTTCTCCACTAATACTTCGATTTCCTCTTCATAATCTTCACGTGTAGCCTTGAGTTCTTCCTCTAGTTCCTTGATTCTTGTGCTTGCCTTCTTCAGATCTATCATGTCGGTGCACATCTGGTTCTCCTGACATCGAATCACTAGTAGAAAAAGGGTCAAATGTGAAGCACATTAGTGCCGGTTTGAATTTGAGCCGGCACTAATGTGACCATTAGTGCCGGTTCCAACGGCTAGGCGGGCGGGCATCATTAGTACCGGTTCGTGGGCAACCTTTAGTACCGGTTCATGCCATGAACCGGTACTAATGAGGATGTGTCAGGCTATGGTCAGGCTGGGGCCCCCACGAAGACCTTTAGTACCGGTTCATGCCATGAACCAGTACTAGAGTTTCTTAGTAAGCTGATTTTTAGTCCCACCTCGCCAAGAGAGAGGTAGTATGAGCGGTTTATAAGCCGTGAGTGCACAGACAATGATGAAGAGGCGCAATGCTCACCTGCATGTTAATTAGCTTCAAGCCTTTCGGAATAGCATAGATTGCACTGAGCTATGTGCAGTGCAGTCTACACTATTCCGAAAGGCTTGAAGAAAATTAACCAGCATTGCACCTCTTTTTTATTTTAGTAACTTATTTGAGCTCCGCACTTCTTTTGTGTTCAGTATGCAGCATTCAAAGCGACGTCATCAATTTCCAACATGTTCTAACATCATTTGTTGTTTTTCGGTCATTTACCTAATTGTTTAGAGAGGTAAATGACCGTGAAATTGAAAATCACTACAAAATGAATCCTGAAAATGTTGAAACTTGGCATGGTATCATCATTTCACCCGCATAGCATGCGCGAAAGAGTAGAGAGGGTCACGGCAAAAACTGGACGCACTTCGTGTACAAACTGGACAAACTCTTTCGGAGTATCAGGGTTTCGAACGAGAACTCATCTGTTACCCAGCCACTTCAATGTTTTTTAAACTTATTTGAACTCCGGACTTCATTTGTGTTCAGTATGCAGCATGCAAAGCGACGTCACCAATTTCCAACATGTTCTAACATCATTTGTTGTTTTCGGTCATTTACCTAATTGTTTA
>NC_041386.1:514171647-514174918 GCF_002162155.2 Triticum dicoccoides
GATGAGAACTCATCTGTTACACGGCCACTTCAATGTTTTTTAAACTTATTTGAACTCCGGACTTCTTTTGTGTTCAGTATGCAGCATTCAAAGCGACGTCATCAATTTCCAACATGTTCTAACATCATTTGTTGTTTTTCCGTCATTTACCTAATTGTTTAGAGAGCTAAATGACCGTGAAATTGAAAATCACTACAAAATGAATCCTAAAAATGTTGAAACTTGGCATGGTATTATCATTTCACCCGCATAGCATGTGCGAAAGAGTAGAGAGGGTCACGGCAAAAACTGGACGCACTTCGTGTACAAACTCGACAAACTCTTTTGGAGTATCAGGGTTTCGGACGAGAACTCATCTGTTACATGGCCACTTCAATGTTTTTTAAACTTATTTGAACTCCGGACTTCCTTTGTGTTCAGTATGCAGCATTCACAGCGACATCATCAATTTCCAACATGTTCTAACATCATTTGTTGTTTTTCAGTCATTTACCTAATTGTTTAGAGAGCTAAATGACCGTGAAATTGAAAATAACGACAAAATGAATCCTGAAAATGTTGAAACTTGGCATGGTATCATCATTTCACCCGCATAGCATGTGCGCAAGAGTAGAGAGGGTCACGGCAAAAACTGGACGCACTTCGTGTACAAACTGGACAAACTCTTTCGGTGTATCAGGGTTTCGGACGAGAACTCATCTATTACACGGCCACTTCGATGTTTTTTAAACTTATCAGGACTTCTTTTGTGTTCAGTATGCAGCATTCAAAGTGACGTCATCAATTTCCAACATGTTCTGACATCATTTGTTGTTTTTCAGTCATTTACCTAATTGTTTAGAGAGCTAAATGACGGTGAAATTGAATATCACTACAAAATGAATCCTGAAAATGTTGAAACCTGGCATGGTATCATCATTTCACCCGCATAGCATGTGCGAAAGAGTAGAGAGGGTCACTGCAAAAACTGGACGCACTTTTTGTACAAACTGGACAAACTCTTTCGGAGTATCAGGGTTTCGGATGAGAACTCATCTGTTACACAGCCACTTCAATGTTCTTTAAACTTATTTGAACTCCGGACTTCTTTTGTGTTCAGTATGCAGCATGCAAAGCAACGTCATCAATTTCCAACATGTCCTAACATCATTTGTTGTTTTTCGGTCATTTACCTAATTGTTTAGAGAGCTAAATAACCATGAAATTGAAAATCACTACAAAATGAATCCTGAAAATGTTGAAACATGGCATGGTATCATCATTTCACCCACATAGCATGTGCGAAAGAGTAGAGAGGGTCACTGCAAAAACTGGACGCACTTCGTGTACAAACTGGACAAACTCTTTCGGAGTATCCGGGTTTCGGATGAGAACTCATCTGTTACACGGCCACTTCAATGTTTTTTAAACTTACTTGAACTCTAGACTTCTTTTGTGTTTAGTATGCAGCATTCAAAGCGACGTCATCAATTTCCAACATGTTCTAACATCATTTGTTGTTTTTCCGTCATTTACCTAATTGTTTAGAGAGCTAAATGACCGTGAAATTGAAAATCACTACAAAATGAATCCTAAAAATGTTGAAACTTGGCATGGTATCATCATTTCACCCGCATAGCATGTGCGAAAGAGTAGAGAGGGTCACGGAAAAAACTGGACGCACTTCGTGTACAAAGTGGAAAAACTCTTTTGGAGTATCAGGGTTTCGGACGAGAACACATTTGCTACACGGCCACTTCAATGTTTTTTAAACTTATTTGAACTCCGGACTTCCTTTGTGTTCAGTATGCAGCATTCACAGCGACGTCATCAATTTCCAACATGTTCTAACATCATTTGTTGTTTTTTGTCATATACCTAATTGTTTAGAGAGGTAAATGACCGTGAAATTGAAAATAACTACAAAATGAATAATGAAAATGTTGAAACTTGGCATGGTATCATCATTTCACCCGCATAGCATGTGCGAAAGAGTAGAGAGGGTCACGGCAAAAACTGGACGCACTTCGTGTACAAACTGGACAAACTCTTTCGGAGTATTAGGGTTTCGGATGAGAACTCATCCGTTACACGGCCACTTCAATGTTTTTTATACTTATCCGGACTTCTTTTGTGTTCAGTATGCAGCATTCAAAGCGACGTCATCAATTTCCAACATGTTCTGACATCATTTGTTGTTTTTCATTCATTTACCTAATTGTTTAGAGAGCTAAATGACCGTGAAATTGAATATCACTACAAAATAAATCCTGAAAATGTTGAAACTTGGCATGGTATCATCATTTCACCCGCATAGCATGTGCTAAAGATTAGAGAGGGTCACGGCAAAAACTGGACGCACTTTTTGTACAAACTGGACAAACTCTTTCGGAGTATCGGGGTTTCGGACGAGAACTCATCTGTTACACAGCCACTTCAATGTTTTTTAAACTTATTTGAACTCTGGACTTCTTTTATGTTCAGTATGCAGCATGCAAAGCGGCGTCATCAATTTCCAACATGTCCTAACATAATTTGTTGTTTTTTGGTCATTTACCTAATTGTTTAGAGAGCTAAATGACCATGAAATTGAAAATCACTACAAAATGAATCCTAAAAATGTTAAAACATGGCATGGTATCATCATTTCACCCACATAGCATGTGCGAAAGAGTAGAGAGGGTCACGGCAAAAACTGGACGCACTTCGTGTACAAACTGGACAAACTCTTTCGGAGTATCAGGGTTTCCGATGAGAACTCATCTGTTACACGGCCACTTCAATGTTTTTTAAACTTATTTGAACTCCGGACTTCTTTTGTGTTCAGTATGCAGCATTCAAAGCGACGTCATCAATTTCCAACATGTTCTAACATCATTTGTTGTTTTTCCGTCATTTACCTAATTGTTTAGAGAGCTAAATGACCGTGAAATTGAAAATCACTACAAAATGAATCCTAAAAATGTTGAAACTTGGCATGGTATTATCATTTCACCCGCATAGCATGTGCGAAAGAGTAGAGAGGGTCACGGCAAAAACTGGACGCACTTCGTGTACAAACTCGACAAACTCTTTTGGAGTATCAGGGTTTCGGACGAGAACTCATCTGTTACATGGCCACTTCAATGTTTTTTAAACTTATTTGAACTCCGGACTTCCTTTGTGTTCAGTATGCAGCATTCACAGCGACATCATCAATTTCCAACATGTTCTAACATCATTTGTTGTTTTTCAGTCATTTACCTAATTGTTTAGAGAGCTAAATGACCGTGAAATTGAAAATAACGACAAA
>NC_041386.1:514174962-514183291 GCF_002162155.2 Triticum dicoccoides
GAAAATCACTACAAAATGAATCCTAAAAATGTTGAAACTTGGCATGGTATCATCATCTCACCCGCATAGCATGTGCGAAAGAGTAGAGAGGGTCACGGCAAAAACTGGACGCACTTCGTGTACAAACTGGACATACTCTTTTGGAGTATCAGGGTTTCGGACAGGAACTCATCTGTTACACGGCCACTTCAATGTTTTTTAAACTTATTTGAACTCTGGACTTCCTTTGTGTTCAGTATGCAGCATTCACAGCGACGTCATCAATTTCCAACATGTTCTAACATCATTTGTTGTTTTTCGGTCATTTACCTAATTGTTTAGAGAGCTAAATGACCATGAAATTGAAAATAACTACAAAATGAATCCTGAAAATGTTGAAACTTGGCATGGTATCACCATTTCACCCGCATAGCATGTGCGAAAGAGTAGAGAGGGTCACGGCAAAAACTGGACGCACTTCATGTACAAACTGGACAAACTCTTTCGGAGTATCAGGGTTTCTGACGAGAACTCATCTGTTACACGGCCACTTCAATGTTTTTTAAACTTATCCGGACTTATTTTGTGTTCAGTATGCAGCATTCAAAGCGACATCATCAATTTCCAACATGTTCTGACATCATTTGTTGTTTTTCAGTCATTTACCTAATTGTTTAGAGAGCTAAATGACCGTGAAATTGAATATCACTACAAAATGAATCCTGAAAATGTTGAAACTTGGCATGGTATCATCATTTCACCCGCATAGCATGTGCGAAAGATTAGAGAGGGTCACGGCAAAAACTGGACGCACTTTTTGTACAAACTGGACAAACTCTTTCGGAGTATCGGGGTTTCGGACGAGAACTCATCTGTTACACAGCCACTTCAATGTTTTTTAAACTTATTTGAACTCTGGACTTCTTTTGTGTTCAGTATGCAGCATGCAAAGTGACGTCATCAATTTCCAACATGTCCTAACATAATTTGTTGTTTTTCAGTCATTTACCTAATTGTTTAGAGAGCTAAATGACCATGAAATTGAAAATCACTACAAAATGAATCCTAAAAATGTTAAAACATGGCATGGTATCATCATTTCACCCACATAGCATGTGCGAAAGAGTAGAGAGGGTCACGGCAAAAACTGGACGCACTTCGTGTACAAACTGGACAAACTCTTTCGGAGTATCAGGGTTTCGGATGAGAACTCATCTGTTACACGGCCACTTCAATGTTTTTTAAACTTATTTGAACTCTGGACATATTTTGTGTTCAGTATGCAGCATTCAAAGCGACGTCATCAATTTCCAACATGTTCTAACATCATTTGTTGTTTTTCCGTCATTTACCTAATTGTTTAGAGAGCTAAATGACCGTGAAATTGAAAATCACTACAAAATGAATCCTAAAAATGTTGAAACTTGGCATGGTATCATCATCTCACCCGCATAGCATGTGCGAAAGAGTAGAGAGGGTCACGGCAAAAACTGGACGCACTTCGTGTACAAACTGGACAAACTCTTTTGGAGTATCAGGGTTTCGGACAGGAACTCATCTGTTACACGGCCACTTCAATGTTTTTTAAACTTATTTGAACTCCGGACTTCCTTTGTGTTCAGTATGCAGCATTCACAGCGACGTCATCAATTTCCAACATGTTCTAACATCATTTGTTGTTTTTCGGTCATTTACCTAATTGTTTAGAGAGCTAAATGACCGTGAAATTGAAAATAACTACAAAATGAATCCTGAAAATGTTGAAACATGGCATGGTATCACCATTTCACCCGCATAGCATGTGCGAAAGAGTAGAGAGGGTCACGGCAAAAACTGGACGCACTTCGTGTACAAACTGGACAAACTCTTTCGGAGTATCAGGGTCTCTGACGAGAACTCATCTGTTACACGGCCACTTCAATGTTTTTTAAACTTATCCGGACTTATTTTGTGTTCAGTATGCAGCATTCAAAGCGACATCATCAATTTTCAACATGTTCTGACATCATTTGTTGTTTTTCAGTCATTTACCTAATTGTTTAGAGAGCTAAATGACCGTGAAATTGAAAATCACTACAAAATGAATCCTACAAATGTTGAAACTTGGCATGGTATCATCATTTCACCCGCATAGCATGTGCGAAAGAGTAGAGAGGGTCACGGCAAAAACTGGATGCACTTCGTGTACAAACTGGACAAACTCTTTTGGAGTATCAGGGTTTCGGACGAGAACTCATCTGTTACACGGCCACTTCAATGTTTTTTAAACTTATTTGAACTCCGGACATCCTTTGTGTTCAGTATGCAGCATTCACAGCGACGTCTCAATTTCCAACATGTTCTAACATCATTTGTTGTTTTTCGGTCATTTACCTAATTGTTTAGAGAGCTAAATGACCGTGAAATTGAAAATAACTACAAAATGAATCCTGAAAATGTTGAAACTTGGCATGGTATCATCATTTTACCCGCATAGCATGTGCGAAAGAGTAGAGAGGGTCACGGCAAAAACTGGACGCACTTCGTGTACAAACTGGACAAACTCTTTCGGAGTATCAGGGTTTCGGATGAGAACTCATCCGTTACACGGCCACTTCAATGTTTTTCAAACTTATCCGGACTTCTTTTGTGTTCAGTATGCAGCATTCAAAGCGACGTCATCAATTTCCAACATGTTCTAACATCATTTGTTGTTTTTCAGTCATTTACCTAATTGTTTAGAGAGCTAAATGACCGTGAAATTGAATATCACTACAAAATGAATCCTGAAAATGTTGAAACTTGGCATGGTATCATCATTTCACCCGCATAGCATGTGCGAAAGATTAGAGAGGGTCACGACAAAAACTGGACGCACTTTTTGTACAAACTGGACAAACTCTTTCGGAGTATCGGGGTTTCGGACGAGAACTCATCTGTTACACAGACACTTCAATGTTTTTTAAACTTATTTGAACTCTGGACTTCTTTTGTGTTCAGTATGCAGCATGCAAAGCGACGTCATCAATTTCCAACATGTCCTAACATAAATTGTTGTTTTCGGTCATTTACCTAATTGTTTAGAGAGCTAAATGACCATGAAATTGAAAATCACTACAAAATGAATCCTAAAAATGTTAAAACATGGCATGGTATCATCATTTCACCCACATAGCATGTGCGAAAGAGTAGAGAGGGTCACGGCAAAAACTGGACGCACTTCGTGTACAAACTGGACAAACTCTTTCGGAGTATCAGGGTTTCGGATGAGAACTCATCTATTACACGGCCACTTCAATGTTTTTTAAACTTATTTGAACTCTGGACTTATTTTGTGTTCAGTATGCAGCATTCAAAGCGACGTCATCAATTTCCAACATGTTCTAACATCATTTGTTGTTTTTCCGTCATTTACCTAATTGTTTAGAGAGCTAAATGACCGTGAAATTGAAAATCACTACAAAATGAATCCTAAAAATGTTGAAACTTGGCAGGGTATCATCATCTCACCCGCATAGCATGTGCGAAAGAGTAGAGAGGGTCACGGCAAAAACTGTACGCACTTCGTGTACAAACTAGACAAACTCTTTTGGAGTATCAGGGTTTCGAACAGGAACTCATCTGTTACACGGCCACTTCAATGTTTTTTAAACTTATTTGAACTCCGGACTTCCTTTGTGTTCAGTATGCAGCATTCACAGCGACGTCATCAATTTCCAACATGTTCTAACATCATTTGTTGTTTTTCGGTCATTTACCTAATTGTTTAGAGAGCTAAATGACCGTGAAATTGAAAATAACTACAAAATGAATCCTGAAAATGTTGAAACTTGGCATGGTATCACCATTTCACCCGCATAGCATGTGCGAAAGAGTAGAGAGGGTCACGGCAAAAACTGGACGCACTTCGTGTACAAACTGGACAAACTCTTTCGGAGTATCAGGGTTTCTGACGAGAACTCATCTGTTACATGGCCACTTCAATGTTTTTTAAACTTATCCGGACTTTTTTTGTGTTCAGTATGCAGCATTCAAAGCGACATCATCAATTTCCAACATGTTCTGACATCATTTCTTGTTTTTCAGTCATTTACCTAGTTGTTTAGAGAGCTAAATGACCATGAAATTGAAAATCACTACAAAATGAATTCTACAAATGTTGAAACTTGGCATGGTATCATCATTTCACCCGCATAGCATGTGCGAAAGAGTAGAGAGGGTCACAGCAAAAACTGGACGCACTTCATGTACAAACTGGACAAACTCTTTTGGAGTATCAGGGTTTCGGACGAGAACTCATCTGTTACACGGCCACTTCAATGTTTTTTAAACTTATTTGAACTCCGGACTTCCTTTGTGTTCAGTATGCAGCATTCACAGCGACGTCTCAATTTCCAACATGTTCTAACATCATTTGTTGTTTTTCGGTCATTTACCTAATTGTTTAGAGAGCTAAATGACCGTGAAATTGAAAATAACTACAAAATGAATGCTGAAAATGTTGAAACTTGGCATGGTATCATCATTTTACCCGCATAGCTTGTGCGCAAGAGTAGAGAGGGTCACGGCAAAAACTGGACGCACTTCGTGTACAAACTGGACAAACTCTTTCGGAGTATCAGGGTTTCGGATGAGAACTCATCTGTTACACGGCCACTTCAATGTTTTTCAAACTTATCCGGACTTCTTTTGTGTTCAGTATGCAGCATTCAAAGCGACGTCATCAATTTCCAACATGTTCTGACATCATTTGTTGTTTTTCAGTCATTTACCTAATAGTTTAGAGAGCTAAATGACCGTGAAATTGAATATCACTACAAAATGAATGCTGAAAATGTTGAAACTTTGCATGGTATCATCATTTCACCCGCATAGCATGTGCGAAAGATTAGAGAGGGTCACGACAAAAACTGGACGCACTTTTTGTACAAACTGGACAAACTCTTTCGGAGTATCGGGGTTTCGGATGAGAACTCATCTGTTACACAGCCACTTCAATGTTTTTTAAACTTATTTGAACTCTGGACTTCTTTTGTGTTCAGTATGCAGCATGCAAAGCGACGTCATCAATTTCCAACATGTCCTAACATAAATTGTTGTTTTTCGGTCATTTACCTAATTGTTTAGAGAGCTAAATGACCATGAAATTGAAAATCACTACAAAATGAATCCTAAAAATGTTAAAACATGGCATGGTTTCATCATTTCACCCACATAGCATGTGCGAAATAGTAGAGAGGGTCACGGCAAAAACTGGACGCACTTCGTGTACAAACTGGACAAACTCTTTCGGAGTATCAGGGTTTCGGATGAGAACTCATCTGTTACACGGCCACTTCAATGTTTTTTAAACTTATTTGAACTCTGGACTTATTTTGTGTTCAGTATGCAGCATTCAAAGCGACGTCATCAATTTCCAACATGTTCTAACATCATTTGTTGTTTTTCCGTCATTTACCTAATTGTTTAGAGAGCTAAATGACCGTGAAATTGAAAATCACTACAAAATGAATCCTAAAAATGTTGAAACTTGGCAGGGTATCATCATCTCACCCGCATAGCATGTGCGAAAGAGTAGAGAGAGTCACGGCAAAAACTGTACGCACTTCGTGTACAAACTGGACAAACTCTTTTGGAGTATCAGGGTTTCGAACAGGAACTCATCTGTTACACGGCCACTTCAATGTTTTTAAAACTTATTTGAACTCCGGACTTCCTTTGTGTTCAGTATGCAGCATTCACAGCGACGTCGTCAATTTCCAACATGTTCTAACATCATTTGTTGTTTTTCGGTCATTTACCTAATTGTTTAGAGAGCTAAATGACCGTGAAATTGAAAATAACTACAAAATGAATCCTGAAAATGTTGAAACTTGGCATGGTATCACCATTTCACCCGCATAGCATGTGCGAAAGAGTAGAGAGGGTCACGGCAAAAACTGGACGCACTTCGTGTACAAACTGGACAAACTCTTTCGGAGTATCAGGGTTTCTGACGAGAACTCATCTGTTACATGGCCACTTCAATGTTTTTTAAACTTATCCGGACTTTTTTTGTGTTCAGTATGCAGCATTCAAAGCGACATCATCAATTTCCAACATGTTCTGACATCATTTCTTGTTTTTCAGTCATTTACCTAATTGTTTAGAGAGCTAAATGACCATGAAATTGAAAATCACTACAAAATGAATCCTACAAATGTTGAAACTTGGCATGGTATCATCATTTCACCCGCATAGCATGTGCGAAAGAGTAGAGAGGGTCACGGCAAAAATTGGAAGCACTTCATGTACAAACTGGACAAACTCTTTTGGAGTATCAGGGTTTCGGACGAGAACTCATCTGTTACACGGCCACTTCAATGTTTTTTAAACTTATTTGAACTCCGGACTTCCTTTGTGTTCAGTTTGCAGCATTCACAGCAACGTCTCAATTTCCAACATGTTCTAACATCATTTGTTGTTTTTCGGTCATTTACCTAATTGTTTAGAGAGCTAAATGACCGTGAAATTGAAAATAACTACAAAATGAATCCTGAAAATGTTGAAACTTGGCATGGTATCATCATTTCACCCGCATAGCATGTGCTAAAGAGTAGAGAGGGTCACGGCAAAAACTGGACGCACTTCGTGTACATACTGGACAAACTCTTTTGGAGTATCAGGGTTTCGGACGAGAACTCATCTGTTACACGGCCACTTCAATATTTTTTAAACTTATTTGAACTCCGGACTTCCTTTGTGTTCAGTATGCAGCATTCACAGTGATGTCATCAATTTCCAATATGTTCTAACATCATTTGTTGTTTTTCAGTCATTTACCTAATTGTTTAGAGAGCTAAATGACCGTGAAATTGAAAATAACTACAAAATGAATCCTGAAAATGTTGAAACTTGGCATGGTATCATCATTTCACCCGCATAGCATGTGCGAAAGAGTAGAGAGGGTCACGGCAAAAACTGGACGCACTTCGTGTACAAATTGGACAAACTCTTTCGGAGTATCAGGGTTTCGGACGAGAACTCATCTGTTACACGGCCACTTCAATGTGTTTCAAACTTATCCAGACTTCTTTTTTGTTCAGTATGCAGCATTCAAAGCGACGTCATCAATTTCCAACATGTTCTGACATCATTTGTTGTTTTTTAGTCATTTACCTAATTGTTTAGAGAGCTAAATGACCATGAAATTGAATATCACTACAAAATGAATCCTGAAAATGTTGAAACTTGGCATGGTATCATCATTTCACCCGCATACCATGTGCGAAAGATTAGAGAGGGTCACGGCAAAAACTGGAGACACTTTTTGTACAAACTGGACAAACTCTTTTGGAGTATCAGGGTTTCGGACGAGAACTCATCTGTTACACAGCCACTTCAATGTTTTTTAAACTTATTTGAACTCCGGACTTCTTTTGTGTTCAGTATGCAGCATGCGAAGCGACGTCATCAATTTCCAACATGTCCTAACATCATTTGTTGTTTTTTGGTCATTTACCTAATTGTTTAGAGAGCTAAATGACCATGAAATTGAAAATCATTACAAAATGAATCCTGAAAATGTTGAAACATGGCATGGTATCATCATTTCACCCACATAGCATGTGCGAAAGAGTAGAGAGGGTCACGGCAAAAACCGGACGCAGTTCGTGTACAAACTGGACAAACTCTTTCGGAGTATTAGGGTTTCGGATGAGAACTCATCTGTTACACGGCCACTTCAATGTTTTTTAAACTTATTTGAACTCTGGACTTATTTTGTGTTCAGTATGCAGCATTCAAAGCGACGTCATCAATTTCCAACATGTTCTAACATCATTTGTTGTCATTTACCTAATTGTTTAGAGAGCTAAATGACCGTGATATTGAAAATCACTACAAAATGAATCCTAAAAGTTTTGAAACTTGGCATGGTTTCATCATTTCACCCGCATAGCATGTGCGAAAGAGTAGAGAGGGTCAAGGCAAAAACTGCACGCACTTCGTGTACAAAGTGGACAAACTCTTTTGGAGTATCAGGGTTTCGGACGAGAACTCATCTGTTACACGGCCACTTCAATGTTTTTTAAACTTATTTGAACTCCGGACTTCCTTTTTGTTCAGCATGCAGCATTCACAGCGACGTCATCAATTTCCAACATGTTCTAACATCATTTGTTGTTTTTCGGTCATTTACCTAATTGTTTAGAGAGCTAAATGACCGTGAAATTGAAAATAACTACAAACCGAATCCTGAAAATGTTGAAACTTGGCATGGTATCATCATTTCACCCGCATAGCATGTGCGAAAGAGTAGAGAGGGTCACGGCAAAAACTGGACGCACTTCGTGTACAAACTGGACAAACTCTTTCGGAGTATCAGGGTTTC
>NC_041386.1:514183394-514185246 GCF_002162155.2 Triticum dicoccoides
GAGAACTCATCTGTTACACGGCCACTTCAATGTTTTTTAAACTTATCCGGACTTCTTTTGTGTCCAGTATGCAGCATTCAAAGCGACGTCATCAATTTCCAACATGTTCTGACATCATTTGTTGTTTTTCAGTCATTTACCTAATTGTTTAGAGAGCTAAATGACCGTGAAATTGAAAATCACTACAAAATGAATCCTGAAAATGTTGAAACTTGGCATGGTATCATCATTTCACCCGCATAGCATGTGCGAAAGATTACAGAGGGTCACGGCAAAAACTGGACGCACTTTTTGTACAAACTGGACAAACTCTTTCGGAGTATCAGGGTTTCGGACGAGAACTCATCTGTTACACATCCACTTCAATGTTTTTTAAACTCATTTGAACTCCGGACTTCTTTTGTGTTCAGTATGCAGCATGCAAAGCGACGTCATCAATTTCCCACATGTCCTAACATCATTTGTTGTTTTTCGGTCATTTACCTAATTGTTTAGAGAGCTAAATGACCATGAAATTGAAAATCACTACAAAATGAATCCTAAAAATGTTGAAACATGGCATGGTATCATCATTTCACCCACACAGCATGTGCGAAAGAGTAGAGAGGGTCACGGCAAAAACTGGACGCACTTCGTGTACAAACTGGACAAACTCTTTCGGAGTACCAGCGTTTCGGATGAGAACTCATCTGTTACACGGCCACTTCAATGTTTTTTAAACTTATTTGAACTCTGGACTTCTTTTGTGTTCAGTATGCAGCATTCACAGCGATGTCATCAATTTCCAACATGTTCTAACATCATTTGTTGTTTTTCGGTCATTTACCTAATTGTTTAGAGAGCTAAATGACCGTGAAATTGAAAATAACTACAAAATAAATCCTGAAAATGTTGAAACTTGGCATGGTATCATCATTTCACCCGCATAGCATGTTCGAAAGAGTAGAGAGGGTCACGGCAAAAACTGGACGCACTTCGCGTACAAACTGGACAAACTCTTTCGGAGTATCAGGGTTTCGGACGAGAACTCATCTGTTACACGGCCACTTCAATGTTTTTTAAACTTATCCGGACTTATTTTGTGTTCAGTATGCAGCATTCAAAGCGACGTCATCAATTTCCAACATGTTCTGACATCACTTGTTGTTTTTCAGTCATTTACCTAATTGTTTAGAGAGCTAAATGACCGTGAAATTGAAAATCACTACAAAATGAATCCTGAAAATGTTGAAACTTGGCATGGTATCATCATTTCACCCGCATAGCATGTGCGAAAGATTAGAGAGGGTCATGGCAAAAACTGGACGCACTTTTTGTACAAACTGGACAAACTCTTTCGGAGTATCAGGGTTTGGACGAGAACTCATCTGTTACACGGCCACTTCAATGTTTTTTAAACTTATTTGAACTCCGGACTTCTTTTGTGTTCAATATGCGGCATTCACAGCGACGTCATCAATTTCCAACATGTTCTAACATCATTTGTTGTTTTTCGGTCATTTACCTAATTGTTTAGAGAGCTAAATGACCGTGAAATTGAAAATAACTACAAAATGAATCCTGGAAATGTTGAAACTTGGCATGGTATCATCATTTCACCCACATAGCATGTGCGAAAGAGTAGAGAGGGTCACGGCAAAAACTGGACGCACTTCGTGTACAAACTGGACAAACTCTTTCGGAGTATCAGGGTTTCGGATGAGAACTCATCTGTTAAATGGCCACTTCAATGTTTTTTAAACTTATCTGGACTTCTTTTGTCGTCCGTATGCAGCATTCAAACCGGCGTCATCAAGTTCCAACATGTTCTAACATCATTTGTTGTTTTTCGGTCATTTACCTAATTGTTTAG
>NC_041386.1:514185507-514186756 GCF_002162155.2 Triticum dicoccoides
GTCATCAATTTCCAACATGTTCTGACATCATTTGTTGTTTTTCAGTCATTTACCTAATTGTTTAGAGAGCTAAATGACCGTGAAATAGAAAATCACTACGAAATGAATCCTGAAAATGTTGAAACTTGGCATGGTATCATCATTTCACCCGCATAGCATGTGCGAAAGAGTAGAGAGGGTCACGGCAAAAACTGGACGCACTTTGTGTACAAACTGGACAAACTCTTTCGGAGTATCAGAGTTTCGGACGAGAACTCATCTGTTACACGACCACTTCAATGTTTTTAAAATTATTTGAACTCCGGACTTCTTTTGTGTTCAGTATGCAGCATGCAAAGCAACGTCATGAATTCCCAACATGTCCTAACATCATTTGTTGTTTTTCGGTCATTTACCTAATTGTTTAGAGAGCTAAATGACTATGAAATTGAAAATCACTACAAAATGAATCCTAAAAATGTTGAAACTTGGCATGGTATCATCATTTCACCCACATAGCATGTCCGAAAGATTAGAGAGGGTCACGGCAAAAACTGGACGCACTTCGTGTACAAACTGGACAAACTCTTTTGGAGTATCAGGGTTTCGGACGAGAACTCATCTGTTACACGGCCACTTCAATGTTTTTTAAACTTATTTGAACTCTGGACTTATTTTGTGTTCAGTATGCAGCATTCAAAGCGACGTCATCAATTTCCAACATGTTCTAACATCATTTGTTGTCATTTACCTAATTGTTTAGAGAGCTAAGTGACCGTGAAATTGAAAATCACTACAAAATGAATCCTAAAAATGTTGAAACTTGGCATGGTATCATCATTTCACCCACATAGCATGTGCGAAAGAGTAGGGAGGGTCAAGGCAAAAACTAGACGCACTTCGTGTACAAAGTGGACAAACTCTTTTGGAGTATCAGGGTTTCGGACGAGAACTCATCTGTTACACGGCCACTTCAATGTTTTTTAAACTTATTTGAACTCCGGACTTCCTTTTTGTTCAGTATGCAGCATTCACAGCGACGTCATCAATTTCCAACATGTTCTAACATCATTTGTTGTTTTTCGGTCATTTACCTAATTGTTTAGAGAGCTAAATGACCGTGAAATTGAAAATAACTACAAAATGAATCCTGAAAATGTTGAAACTTGGCATGGTGTCATCATTTCACCTGCATAGCATGTGCGAAAGAGTAGAGAGGGTCACGGCAAAAACTGGACGCACTTCGTGTACAAACTGGACAAACTCTTTC
>NC_041386.1:514186998-514190281 GCF_002162155.2 Triticum dicoccoides
GAAGTATCAGGGTTTCGGACGAGAACTCATCTGTTACACGGCCACTTCAATGTTTTTTAAACTTATCCGGACTTCTTTTGTGCTCAGTATGCAGCATTCAAAGCGACGTCATCAATTTCCAACATGTTCTGACATCATTTGTTGTTTTTCAGTCATTTACCTAATTGTTTAGAGAGCTAAATGACCGTGAAATTGAAAATCACTACAAAATGAATCCTGAAAATGTTGAAACTTGGCATGGTATCATCATTTCACCCGCATAGCATGTGCGAAAGATTAGAGAGGGTCACGGCAAAAACTGGACGCACTTTTTGTACAAACTGGACAAACTCTTTCGGAGTATCAGGGTTTCGGACGAGAACTCATCTGTTACACAGCCACTTCAATGTTTTTTAAACTTATTTGAACTCCGGACTTCTTTTGTGTTCAGTATGCAGCATGCAAAGCGACGTCATCAATTTCCAACATGTCCTAACATCATTTGTTGTTTTTTGGTCATTTACCTAATTGTTTAGAGAGCTAAATGACAATGAAATTAAAAATCACTACAAAATGAATCCTAAAAATGTTGAAACATGGCATGGTATCATCATTTCACCCACATAGCATGTGCGAAAGAGTAGAGAAGGTCACGGCAAAAACTGGACGCACTTCGTGTACAAACTGGACAAACTCTTTCGGAGTACCAGGGTTTCAGATGAGAACTCATCTGTTACACGGCCACTTCAATGTTTTTTAAACTTATTTGAACTCTGGACTTCTTTTGTGTTCAGTATGCAGCATTCAAAGCGACGTCCTCAATTTCCAACCTGTTCTAACATCATTTGTTGTTTTTCCGTCATTTACCTAATTGTTTAGAGAGCTAAATGACCGTGAAATTGAAAATCACTACAAAATGAATCCTAAAAATGTTGAAACCTGGCATGGTATCATCATTTCACCCACATAGCATGTGCGAAAGAGTAGAGAGGGTCACGATAAAAACTGGACGCACTTCGTGTACAAACTAGACAAACTCTTTTGGAGTATCAGGGTTTCGGACGAGAACTCATCTGTTACACGGCCACTTCAATGTTTTTTAAACTTATTTGAACTCCGGACTTCATTTGTGTTCAGTATGTAGCATTCACAGCTACGTCATCAATTTCCAACATGTTCTAACATCATTTGTTGTTTTTCGGTCATTTACCTAATTCTTTAGCGAGCAAAATGACCGTGAAATTGAAAATAACTACAAAATGAATCCTGAAAATGTTGAAACTTGGCATGGTATCATCATTTCACCCGCATAGCATGTGCGAAAGAGTAGAGAGGGTCACGGCAAAAACTGGACGCACTTCGTGTACAAACTGGACAAACTCTTTCGGAGTATCAGGGTTTCGGACGAGAACTCATCTGTTACACGGCCACTTCAATGTTTTTTAAACTTATCCGGACTTCTTTTGTGCTCAGTATGCAGCATTCAAAGCGACGTCATCAATTTCCAACATGTTCTGACATCATTTGTTGTTTTTCAGTCATTTACCTAATTGTTTAGAGAGCTAAATGACCGTGAAATTGAAAATCACTACAAAATGAATCCTGAAAATGTTGAAACTTGGCATGGTATCATCATTTCACCCGCATAGCATGTGCGAAAGATTAGAGAGGGTCACGGCAAAAACTGGACGTACTTTTTGTACAAACTGGACAAACTCTTTCGGAGTATCAGGGTTTCGGACGAGAACTCATCTGTTACACAGCCACTTCAATGTTTTTTAAACTTATTTGAACTCCGGACTTCTTTTGTGTTCAGTATGCAGCATGCAAAGCGACGTCATCAATTTCCAACATGTCCTAACATCATTTGTTGTTTTTTGGTCATTTACCTAATTGTTTAGAGAGCTAAATGACAATGAAATTGAAAATCACTACAAAATGAATCCTAAAAATGTTGAAACATGGCATGGTATCATCATTTCACCCACATAGCATGTGTGAAAGAGTAGAGAAGGTCACGGCAAAAACTGGACGCACTTCGTGTACAAACTGGACAAACTCTTTCGGAGTACCAGGGTTTCAGATGAGAACTCATCTGTTACACGGCCACTTCAATGTTTTTTAAACTTATTTGAACTCTGGACTTCTTTTGTGTTCAGTATGCAGCATTCAAAGCGACGTCATCAATTTCCAACCTGTTCTAACATCATTTGTTGTTTTTCCATCATTTACCTAATTGTTTAGAGAGCTAAATGACCGTGAAATTGAAAATCACTACAAAATGAATCCTAAAAATGTTGAAACCTGGCATGGTATCATCATTTCACCCACATAGCATGTGCGAAAGAGTAGAGAGGGTCACGATAAAAACTGGACGCACTTCGTGTACAAACTAGACAAACTCTTTTGGAGTATCAGGGTTTCGGACGAGAACTCATCTGTTACACGGCCACTTCAATGTTTTTTAAACTTATTTGAACTCTGGACTTCATTTGTGTTCAGTATGTAGCATTCACAGCGACGTCATCAATTTCCAACATGTTCTAACATCATTTGTTGTTTTTCGGTCATTTACCTAATTGTTTAGAGAGCTAAATGACCTTGAAATTGAAAATAACTACAAAATGAATCCTGAAAATGTTGAAACTTGGCATGGTATCATCATTTCACCCGCATAGCATGTCCGAAAGATTAGAGAGGGTCAAGGCAAAAACTGGACGCACTTTTTGTGCAAACTGGACAAACTCTTTCGGAGTATCAGGGTTTGGACGAGAACTCATCTGTTACACGGCCACTTCAATGTTTTTTAAACTTATTTGAACTACGGACTTCTTTTGTGTTCAGTATGCGGCATTCACAGCGACGTCATCAATTTCCAACATGTTCTAACATCATTTGTTGTTTTTTGGTCATTTACCTAATTATTTAGAGAGCTTAATGACCGTGAAATTGAAAATAACTACAAAATGAATCCTGGAAATGTTGAAACTTGGCATGGTATCATCATTTCACCCACATAGCATGTGCGAAAGAGTAGAGAGGGTCACGGCAAAAACTGGACGCACTTCGTGTACAAACTAGACAAACTCTTTCGGAGTATCAGGGTTTCGGATGAGAACTCATCTGTTACATGGCCACTTCAATGTTTTTTAAACTTATCCGGACTTCTTTTGTCTTCAGTATGCAGCATTCGAAGCGACGTCATCAAGTTCCAACATGTTCTGACATCATTTGTTGTTTTTCGGTCATTTACCTAATTGTTTAGAGAGCTAAATGACCGTGAATTTGAAAATAACTACAAACT
>NC_041386.1:514190573-514193856 GCF_002162155.2 Triticum dicoccoides
TTTTTTAAACTTATTAGGACTTCTTTTGTGTTCAGTATGCAGCATTCAAAGCGACATCATCAATTTCCAACATGTTCTGACATCATTTGTTGTTTTTCAGTCATTTACCTAATTGTTTAGAGAGCTAAATGACCGTGAAATAGAAAATCACTACGAAATGAATCCTGAAAATGTTGAAACCTGGCATGGTATCATCATTTCACCCGCATAGCATGTGCGAAAGAGTAGAGAGGGTCACGGCAAAAACTGGACGCACTTTGTGTACAAACTGAACAAACTCTTTCGGAGTATCAGGGTTTCGGACGAGAACTCATCTGTTATACGGCCACTTCAATGTTTTTAAAATTATTTGAACTCCGGACTTCTTTTGTGTTCAGTATGCAGCATGCAAAGCAACGTCATCAATTTCCAACATGTCCTAACATCATTTGTTGTTTTTCGGTCATTTACCTAATTGTTTAGAGAGCTATATGACTATGAAATTGACAATCACTACAAAATGAATCCTAAAAATGTTGAAACTTGGCATGGTATCATCATTCACCCACATAGCATGTCCGAAAGATTAGAGAGGGTCACGGCAAAAACTGGACGCACTTCGTGTACAAACTGGACAAACTCTTTTGGAGTAACAGGGTTTCGGACTAGAACTCATCTGTTACACGGCCACTTCAATGTTTTTTAAACTTATTTGAACTCCGGACTTCTTTTGTGTTCAGTATGCAGTATTCAGAGCGACGTCATCAATTTCCAACATGTTCTAACATCATTTGTTGTTTTTCGGTCATTTACCTAATTGTTTAGAGAGCTAAATGACCGTTAAATTGAAAATAACTACAAAATGAATCCTAAAAATGTTGAAACTTGGCATGGTATCATCATTTCACCCGCATAGCATGTGCGAAATTGTAGAGAGGGTCACGGCAAAAACTGGACGCACTTCGTGTACAATCTGGACAAACTCTTTCGGAGTATCAGGGTTTCGGACGAGAACTCATCTGTTACACGGCCACTTCAATGTTTTTTAAACTTATCTGGACTTATTTTGTGTTCAGTATGCAGCATTCAAAGCGACATCATCAATTTTCAACATGTTCTGACATCATTTGTTGTTTTTCAGTCGTTTACCTAATTGTTTAGAGAGCTAAATGACCGTGAAATTGAAAATCACTACAAAATGAATCCTGAAAATGTTGAAACTTGGCATGGTATCATCATTTCACCCGCATAGCATGTGCAAAAGATTAGAGAGGGTCGCGGCAAAACTGGACGCACTTTTTGTACAAACTGGACAAACTCTTTCGAAGTATCAGGGTTTCGAACGAGAACTCATCTATTACACGGCCACTTCAATGTTTTTTAAACTTATTTGAACTCCTGACTTCTTTTGTGTTCAGTATGCGGCATTCACAGCGACGTCATCAATTTCCAACATGTTCTGACATCATTTGTTGTTTTTCGGTCATTTACCTAATTGTTTAGAGAGCTAAATGACCGTGAAATTGAAAATCACTACAAAATGAATCCTGAAAATGTTGAAACTTGGCATGGTACCATCATTTCACCCGCATAGCATGTGCGAAAGAGTAGAGAGGGTCACAGCAAAAACTGGATGCACTTCGTGTACAAACTAGAAATAGAAGAAAATAAATAGAAGAAAAGAAATAATGCAAAAAAGAAAAAAACTATACAAAAAAATTACTCAAAAATAAATAGAAGAAAATAAATAATGCAGAAAAGAAAAAAACTATATAAAAAACTACTCAAAAATAAATAGAAGAAAATAAATAATGCAGAAAAGAAAAAAATATAAAAAATTTGTTGGCGCGCTGCCCAGTGGGCCTGCCGGACCTTGGGTGTGCAAATGCAGGCCCAGAAGGGCCAGCAGACTCATAGGGCAGCGCGCCCTAGTTAATTAGGCCTAGAAGCCTGCTATATAGAGAAGCTCGAAGGAGCAGCCGCGGCTGGGTTTATAAACCAGTGCGGCTGCCCTTCGCTCGGCGAGGTGGTAAACATTGTGCACCGCCGGTGGCAGCGCACAACCTTTAGTACCGGTTGGTGGCTCCAACCGGTATTAAAGGGGGGGGGTCTTTAGTACCGGTTCGTGGCACGAACCGGTACTAAAGGGGCCGTTTCCCGCCCCTTGGCCTGGCGAAAATTGGCCTTTAGTACCGGTTGGTGGCTCCAACCGGTTCTAAAGACCCCACCTATATATATGGCACCTATGAAAAAATCAGTTTCATCGACCACCAGTACTTCTTCTCGATCCAACTTCTTCGCCGCGCCCGTCACCCATCACGCGCCGCCCCCGCCGCCCGTCGTCGCCGTCACCACCGTCGCCCCCGCCGCGCCCCCATCGCCGCCGCCTCTCGCCCGCCGCGCCCGTCCCCGTCGTCGCCCGCCGCCGCCCGTACGCCGTCGCCCCCCGCTCATACACACACACACACGCACACCACACACACAGACATACACACACACACACACATACACACACACATACACATTGTTTTTACTTATTTTCTATTTTCTATTGTTTAGATTAATGTTAGATAAATTACGTAGATAATAATGTTAGAATGTTAATGTTAGATGAATTAGGTGGAAAAGATGTTAAATATTAATGTCAAATATATTTTACATGAATTAGAACAAGTTGAACTAGTTGAAGTAGTATAGCTAGATATTAATTAGGTATATATATGAGATTTGAACTAGTTGAATTAATATAACTAGTTTATTTTAATATGAAAATTAATAGAGGTCTTTTGAATTCGGAGACTAATATGACGAATTGTATTCAGAGACTAATCTTCTATTGTATTCGATAAATCTGATGTTTATATGTTGTGATGTTTATATTCTGTGCTGTAATGTATTTTGTAACATGTGCAAATAACAGAAAAGCAAAAAATAATAATATTCATAGTAGTGCCGCACCTTGTTGAGCATTAGTGGCGCACCAGGGCTAAATACCAGTGGCGTGTTATGGGGTATAGTAATGGCGCACTTGGGGGCATATGTGAAGGTAAATATGGCCCCCTAGGAGGCATAGTAATGGTGCACCGTTTGACATAGTAATGGCGCACTGCCAGGTGCGCCACTATTGTCTGGTATACTAATGGCGCACCAGGGGTGCGCCATTAGTACTTGTTACTAGAGGCGTGATGATAGTGGCGCACCTATAGTGCGCCATTAATGGCCAAAATAGGTGCGCCACTAACAGGCCTTTTCCTAGTAGTGGAGGCAGGGGGCTACGACGACGAAGGGGGTGGGGCAGGGCGAT
>NC_041386.1:514194014-514213916 GCF_002162155.2 Triticum dicoccoides
GTCGGGCGATGGGCGCGGGCAACGGCGAGGGCGCGGGCGACAGTGATGACGGGCGGGGGCGACGGCAACGACGAGCAGGGCGTCGGGGCAGAGGACGGCGTCGGCGTCGGGGAGAAACTGCTGAAAATTTGCAAAGTGTTGTCATATATAGCCAGCCCTTTGGTCCCGGTTCATAGCACCAACCGGGACCAAAGCACCCCTTTAGTCCTGGTTGGTGCCACCAACCGGGACCAAAGGTATCTTTTCAGCAGCCCAAAGGGCGGGAAGCAGAGACCTTTGGTCCCGGTTGGTGGCACCAATCGGGACTAAAGGTGGGCATTAGTCCCGGTTTGTGCCACCAACCGGGACCAAAGGTGGGTATTAGTCCCGGTTGGTGCCACCAATGGGGAAGAAAGGGGGTGCTGCTGCCGTGGCCAAAACTTTAGTCCCACCTCGCTAGCTAAGAGGCTTCCGCACCGGTTTATAAGCGCGGCTCTGCCTCCCCTTTCGACCTCCACTGTATTGCAGGCTTACGGGCCTAAACACACTGTATCTGCCTGTGGGCCTACTGGGCCTTCTGCGGGCCTGAATCCTGGCCCATGGGTGGGTTTCTAGTCATATTCAGGCCGTGGTGGCCCAGTAGGTGGCATTTTATTTTTTTCTAGTTTTTTCCTTTGTTGCTTTTTTTTTAATTTTGTTTCTACTTACAACAAAATACTTACTGTTGCTATTTCTATTTATTTTCTTAAAGTTTATTTATTTTATTTTATTAAAGTTTATTTTATTTTATTTGTTTTATTTTGTTTTGTTTCTACTTATTTATTAAAGTTTATTTTGTTTCTACTTATTTATTTTATTTATTTATTTTATGAACATTCTATTTGCTTTTAATGTTTTGTACAGAAAATACTTTGATAATTTTAGTTGCATAAATTTTATATAATTTTAGTTTCAATAATACTAGAGGTTTATAAAACTTTTCAGTTGATTCCTTTAGCTATTAGAGTTCCATTAAAGTTTTCTAGTTCATTATTTTTTCTATTATAGGTTTATTAAAGTTTTCTAGTTCATTCTTTTAGTTTACTATTTTTGCTATTAAAGTTTCATAATAGATTTCCAGATCATTCTTTTTATATTAGTTCATTCTTTGAGCTAAATGATCCTGAAATTGAAAAGCACTACAGATGAACTCTGAAGAGATTGAAAATTGGCATGGTATCATCATTTCACCCACATACCATGTGCTAAAAATTTTAGAGGGTTAAGGCAAAAACTGGATGCACTTCGTGTACAAAATGGACAATCTCTTTCGAAGTATCAGCATTTTGGACGAAAACTCATCTGTTACAAAGGGTTTCATTTTTTTGAACTTACTTGAACTCCAGACTTTTTGTGTGTTCAAAATGCACCATTCAAAGCCACATCATCAATTTTCAACCCTTTCTGACTTCATTTGTTATTTTTTTCATGCATTTATTGATTTTTTTAGCTATATGACCCTGAAAATGAAAAGCACTACAAATGAACTCTGAAAAGGTTGTGAAGTTGGCATGGTATCATCATTTAACCCAAATAGCATCTGCTAAAAAGTTGAGAGGGTTACGGCAAAAACTGGATGCACTTCATGTACAAAATGGACAATCTCTTTCGAAGTATCAGGGTTTCAGACGAAAACTTATCTGTTACAAAGGAATTTCATTTTTTTGAACTTATTTGAACTCCAGACTTTTTGTGTGTTCAAAATGCACCATTCAAAGCCACATCATCACTTTTCAACCCTTTCTGACTTCATTTGTTATTTTTCATGCATTTAGTGATTTTTTTGAGCTATATGACCCTGAAAATGAAAAGCACTACAAATGAACTCTGAAAAGGTTGAAAGTTGGCATGGTATCATCATTTCACCCAAATAGCATGTGCTAAAAAGTTGAGAGGGTTACGGGAAAAACTGGATGCACTTCGTGTACAAAACGGACAATCTCTTTCGATGTATCAGGGTTTAGGACAAAAGCTCATCTATTACAAAGGGATTTCTTTTTTTTGAACTTATTTGAACTCCAGACTTTTTGTGTGTTCAAAATGCACCATTCAAAGCCACATCATCAATTTTCAACCCTTTCTGACTTCATTTGTTATTTTTCATGCATTTACTGATTTTTTGAGCTATATGATCCTGAAAATGAAAAGCACTACAAATGAACTCTGATAAGGTTGAAAGTTGGCATGGTATCATCATTTCACCCAAATAGCATATGCTAAAAAGTTGAGAGGGTTACGGCAAAAACTGGATGCACTTCATGTACAAAATGGACAATCTCTTTCGACGTATCAGAGTTTCATATGGAAACTCGTCCGTTACATGGATATTCTAGATCAAAGGTATCATCATAATAGTTGTGGAGAAAAAGTCTTCACTTTTTCTTTGCTTGTGTCCTTTGCTTATTGCGCTGTAACCATGGATAATCTTCATCATTTAACAGGGTGCTTGGGTCATCCTTGAATTTGAAGGGAGGAATTTCATGAAACAATTCATAATCTTCAGACATGTTTGTCTTGCCCTCCACTCCCACAATGTCTCTTTTTCCTGAAAGTACTATGTGGCGCTTTGGCTCATCGTATGATGTATTCGCTTCCTTATCTTTTCTTGTTCTTGGTTTGGTAGACATGTCCTTCACATAGAAAACCTGCGCCACATCATTGGCTAGGACGAATGATCGGAGTAAGACTTCGTGTTCCCACAATTAGGGCATGGACAACACATAAAACCATTCTGCTTGTTTGCCTCAGTCACTTCGAGAAAATTATGCAGGCCCTTAATGTACTCAGAGGTGTGTCTGTCACCGTACATCCATTGTCGGTTCATCTGCGTGCATTATATATACTTATGTGTGTCAAAAACCATTACAGATTCACACGGATAGATAAGTGACCAAATTAATAAAAGTTCATCATCACATTAAAACCAAAGTACATACATAGTTCTCATTGAACAACATATAACTCTCCAGAGCATCTAGTTAAACCATACATTGAAACTATGTAAAACCTTTAAATGCAACAACGAATGCGATCATAATCGCAACCAAGGTAACAATTGGTCCAACGGCATAATGATACCAAGCCTCGGTATGAATGGCATATTTTCTAATCTTTCTAATCTTCAACCGCATTGCATCCATCTTGATCTTGTGATCATCGACGACATCCGCAACATGCAACTCCAATATCATCTTCTCCTCCTCAATTTTTTTATTTTTTCCTTCAAATAATTGTTTTCTTCTTCAACTAAATTTAACCTCTCAACAATAGGGTCGGTTGGAATTTCCGGTTCAACTGCCTCCTAGATAAATAAAATCTATGTCAACTTGATGGGCATAATTTGTTGGGGAACATAGTAATTTCAAAAAAATTCCTACGCACACACAAGATCATGGTGATGCATAGCAACGGGAGGGGAGAGTATCGTCTACATACCCTCGTAGACCGTAAGAGGAAGCGTTATGAGAACGCGGTAGATGTAGTTGAATGTCTTCACGATCTGACCGATCCAAGTACCGAACGCACATCACCTCCAAGTTTAGCACATGTTCAGCTCGATGACGTCCCACGAACTCCGATCCAGCGGAGCTTCACGGGAGAGTTCTGTCAGCACGAGGGCGTGATGACGGTGATGATGTTGCTATGGACGCAAGACTTCGTCTAAGAACCGCTACGATATGATCAAGGTGGATTATGGTGGAGGGGGGAACCACACACGGCTTGGAACAATCAACATGTGTGTTCTGGGGGTGCCCCCCTGCCCCCGTATATAAAGGATCAAGGGGGAGGCCGGCCGACCCCTGTAGGGCGCGCAAGGAGGAGGAGTAGGACTCCCCTTTCCTACTCCTCCTGTCCTACTCCTACTAGGAGGAGGAAAGGAAGGAGGAGAGGGAGAAGGAAGGAGAGGGAGGAAATGAGGAAAGGGGGGTTGGCTCCCTAGTCCAATTCGGTTTGGGCTAGGGGGGTCGCGCGCCCTGCCTCCTCTCTTCCACCACTTGGCCCATGAGGCCCAATACTTCTTCCCCATATTCCCATAACACCTCGGTACTTCGAAAAATACCCGAATCACTCGGAACCTTTCCGATGTCCGAATATAGTCGTCCAATATATTGATCTTTACATCTCGACCGTTTAGAGACTCCTCGTCATGTCCCCGCTCTCATCTGGGACTCCGAACTACCTTCGGTACATCAAATCACATAAACTCATAATACCTATTGTAACCGACCATTAAGCGTGCGGACCCTACGGGTTCGAGAACTATGTAGACATGACCGAGACACGTCTCCAGTCAATAACCAATAGCGGAACTTGGATGTTCATATTGGCTCCTACATATTCTACAAAGATCTTTATCGATCAAACCGCATAACAACATACGTTGTTCCCTTTGTCATCAGTATGTTACTTGCCCGAGATTCGATCATCGGTATCTCAATACCTAGTTCAATCTCATTACCAGCAAGTCTCTTTACTCGTGTCAGTAATGCATCATCCCACAACTAACTCATTAGTTGCATTGCTTGCAAGGCTTATAGTGATGTGCTTTACCGAGAGGGCCCAGAGATACCTCTCTGGCAATCGGAGTGACAAATCCTAATCTTGATCTATGCCAACTCAATAAGTACCCCCGGAGACACCTATAGAGCACCTTTATAATCACCCAGTTACGTTGTGACATTTGGTAGCACACAAAGTGACAATCAGAGTGACAAATCCTAATCTTGATCTATGCCTACTCAACAAGTACCATCGGAGACACCTGTAGAGCACCTTTATAATCACCTAGTTATGTTGTGACGTTTGGTAGCACACAAAGTGTTCCTCCGGTAATCGGGAGTTTCATAATCTCATAGTCATAGGAGCATGTATAAGTCGTGAAGAAAGCAATAGCAGTAAACTAAAATGATCAAGTGCTAAGCTAACGGAATGGGTCAAGTCAATCACATCATTATCCTAATGATGTGATCCCGTTTATCAAATGACAACTGATGTCTATGGTTAGGAAACATAACCATCTTTGATCAATGAGCTAGTCAAGTAGAGGCATACTAGTGACACTCTTTTTGTCTATGTATTTACACATGTATTATGTTTCCGGTTAATACAATTTTAGCATGAATAATAAACATTTATCACGAAATAAGGAAATAAATAATAACTTTATTATTGCCTCTAGGGCATATTTCCTTCAGTCTCCCACTTGCACTAGAGTCAATAATCTAGATTACATAGTAATGATTCTAACACCCATGGAGCCTTGGTGTTGATCATGTTTTGCTCGTGAGAGAGGCTTAGTCAACGGGTCTGCAACATTTAGATCTGTATGTATCTTGCAAATCTCTCTGTCTCCCACCTGGACTTGACCGCGGATGGAATTGAAGCGACTCTTGATGTGTTTGGTTCTCTTGTGAAATCTGGATTCCTTTGCCAAGGCAATTGCACCAGTATTGTCACAAAAGATTTTCATTGGACCCAATGCACTAGGTATGACACATAGATCGGATATGAACTCCTTCATCCAGACTCCTTCATTTGTTGCTTCCGAAGCAGCTATGTACTCCGCATCACACATAGATCCCGCCACGACGCTTTGTTTAGAACTGCTCCAACTGACAGCTCCACGATTCAATATAAACATGTATCCGATTTGTGATTTATTTGTCCGGATCAGAGTCAAAGCTTGCAGTGACGTAAGCATTTATGACGAGCTCTTTGTCACCTCCATAAACGAGAAACATATCCTTAGTCCTTTTCAGGTATTTCAGGATGTTCTTGACCGCTGTCCAGTGATCCATTCTTGGATTACTTTGGTACCTCCCTGCTAAACTAATAGCAAGGCACACATCAGGTCTGGTACACAGCATTGCATACATGATAGAGCCTATGGCTGAAGCATAGGGAACACTTTTCATTTTCTCTCTATCTTCTGCAGTGGTCGGGCATTGAGTCTTACTCAACTTCACACCTTGTAACACAGGCAAGAACCCTTTCTTAGCTTGATCCATTTTGAAAATTTTCAAAACTTAATCAAGGTATGTGCTTTGTGAAAGTCCAATTAAGCATCTTGATCTATCTCTATAGATCTTGATGCCCTATATAAGCAGCTTCACCGAGGTCTTTCATTGAAAAACTCTTATTCAAGTATCCTTTTATGCTATCCAGAAATTCTATATCATTTCCAATCAACAATATGCCGTCCACATATAATATTAGGAATGCTAGAGAGCTCCCACTCACTTTCTTGTAAATATAGGCTTCTCCAGAAGTCTGTATAAATCATATACATTGATCACACTATCAAAACGTTTATTCCAACTCCGAGAGGCTTGCACCAATCCATAAATGGATCGTTGGAGCTTGTACACTTTGTTAGCACCTTTTGGATCGATAAAACCTTCTGGTTGCATCATATACAACTCTTATTCCATAAATCCATTTAGGAATGCAGTCTTTACATCCATTTGCCAAATTTCATAATCATAAAATGCGGCAATTGTTAACATGATTCGGACGGACTTAAGCATCGCTACTGGTGAGAAGTTCTCATCGTAGTCAACTCCTTGAACTTGTCGAAAACCTTTCACAACAAGTCGAGCTTTGTAGACAGTAACGCTACCGTCGGCGTCAGTCTTCTTCTTGAAGATCCATTTATTCTCGATGGCTTGCCGATCATCGGAAAAGTCAACCACATTCCACACTTTGTTCTCATACATGGCTCCCATCTCAGATTTCATGGCCTCAAGCCATTTTGCGGAATCTGGGCTCATCATCGCTTCCTCATAGTTCGTAGGTTCATCATGGTCAAGTAACATGACCTCCCGAACAGGATTACCATACTACTCTGGTGTGGATATTACTCTGGTTGACCTACAAGGTTCGGTAGTAACTTGATCTGAAGTTTCATGATCATCATAATTGGCTTCCTCACTAATTGGTGTAGGTGTCACAGGAACCGGTTTCTGTGATGGACTACTTTCCAATAAGTGAGCAGGTACAGTTACCTCATCAAGTTTTACTTTCCTCCCACTCACTTCTTTCAAGAGAAACTCTCTCTCTAGAAAGGATCCATTCTTAGCAACAAATGTCTTGCCTTCGGATCTGTGATAGAAGGTGTACCCAACAGTGTCCTTTGGGTATCCTATGAAGACATTCTCCTATTTGGGTTCGAGCTAATCAAGTTGAAGCTTTTTCACATAAGCATCGCAGCCCCAAACTTTAAGAAACGACAACTTTGGTTTCTTTCCAAACCATAGTTCATAAGGTGTCGTCTCAACGGATTTAGATGGTGCCCTATTTAACATGAATGCAACTGTCTGTAAAGAGTAACCCCAAAACGATAGCGGTAAATCAGTAAGAGACATCATAGATCGCACCATATCTAGTAAAGTACGATTACGACGTTCGAACACACTATTATGTTGTGGTGTTCCGGGTGGCGTGAGTTGCAAAACTATTCCGCATTGTTTCAAATGAATACCAAACTCGTAACTCAAATATTCACCTCCACGATCAGATCGTAGAAACTTGATTTTCTTGTTACGATGATTATCCACCTCATTCTGAAATTCTTTGAACTTTTCAAATGTTTCAGACTTATGTTTCATCAAGTAGATATACCCATATCTGCTCAAATCATCTGTGAAGGTGAGAAAATAACGATACCCGCCGTGAGCCTCAATATTCATCAGACCACATACATCAGTATCTATGATTTCCAACAAATCTGTTGCTCGCTCCATAGTTCCGGAGAACGGCGTTTTAGTCATCTTGCCCATGAGGCATGGTTCACAAGTACCAAGTGATTCATAATCAAGTGATTCCAAAAGTCCATCAGAATGGAGTTTCTTCATGCGCTTTATACCAATATGACCTAAACGGCAGTGCCACAAATAAGTTGCACTATCATTATCAACTCTGCATCTTTTGGCTTCAACATTATGAATATGTGTATCAGTACTATCGAGATTCATTAAAAATAGACCACTCTTCAAGGGTGCATGACCATAAAAGATATTACTCATATAAATAGAACAGCCATTATTCTCTGATTTAAATGAATAACCATCTCACATCAAACAAGATCCAGATATAATGTTCATGCTCAATGCTAGCACCAAATAACAATTATTCAGGTCTAATACTAATCCCGAAGGTAGATGTAGAGGTAGCGTGCCGACAGCGATCACATCTACTTTGGAACCATTTCCCACGCGCATCGTCACCTCGTCCTTAGCCAATCTTCGCTTAATCCGTAGTCCCTATTTCGAGTTGCAAATATTAGCAACAGAACCAGTATCAAATACCCAGGTGCTACTGCGAGCTTTAGTAAGGTACATATCAATAACATGTATATCACATATACCTTTGTTCACCTTGCCATCCTTCTTATCCGCCAAATACTTGGGGCAGTTCCACTTCGAGTGACTAGTCCCTTTACAGTAGAAGCACTCAGTCTCAGGCTTAGGTCCAGACCTGGATTTCTTTTCTTGAGCAGCAACTTGTTTGCCATTCTTCTTGAAGTTCCCTTTCTTCTTCCCTTTACCTTTTTTCCTTGAAACTGGTGGTATTGTTGACCATCAACACTTGATGTTCCTTCTTGAATTCTACCTCCGAAGCTTTTAGCATTGCGAAGAGCTCGGGAATCGTCTTATCCATCCCTTGCATATTATGGTTCATCACGGAGCTCTTGTAGCTTGGTGGCAGTGATTGAAGAACTCTGTCAATGACACTATCAACAGGAAGATTAACCCCCATTTGAGTCAAGTGGTTATAGTACCCAGACATTCTGAGTATATGTTCACTGACAGAACTATTCTCCTCCATCTTGCAGCTATAGAACTTATTGGAGACTTCATATCTCTCAATCCGGGCTTTTACTTGAAATATTAACTTCAACTCCTAGAACATCTCATATGCCCCGTGACGTTCAAAACGCCGTTGAAGTCCCGGTTCTAAGCCGTAAAGCATGGCACACTGAACTATCGAGTAGTCATCAGCTTTGCTCTGCCAGACATTCATAACATCTGGCGTTGCTCCTGCAGCGGATTTGGCACCTAGCGGTGCTTCCAGGATGTAATTCTTCTATGCAGCAATGAGGATAATCCTCAAGTTACGGAACCAGTCCGTGTAATTGCTACCATCATCTTTCAACTTTGCTTTCTCAAGGAACACATTAAAATTTAACGGAACAACAGCACGGGCCATCTATCTACAACAACATAGGCAAGCAAAATACTATCAGGTACTAAGTTCATGATAAATTAAAGTTCAATTAATCATATTTAAGAACTCCCACTTAGATAGACATCCCTCTAATCATCTAAGTGATCATGTGATCCATATCAACTAAACCATGACCGATCATCACGTGAAATGGAGTAGTTTTCAATGGTGAACATCACTATGTTGATCATATCTACTATATGATTCACGCTCGACCTTTCGGTCTCAGTGTTCCGAGGTTATATCTGCATATGCTATCCTCGTCAAGTTTAACCCGAGTATTTCTGCGTGTGCAAAACTGGCTTGCACCCGTTGTATGTGAACGTAGAGCTTATCACACCCGATCATCACGTGGTGTCTCGGCACGACGAACTTTGGCAACGGTGCATACTCGGGGAGAACACTTGTACCTTGAAATTTAGTGAGAGATCATCTTATAATGCTATCATCAATGAAGCAGAATAAGATGCATAAAGGATAAACATCACATGCAATCAATATAAGTGATATGATATGGCCATCATCATCTTGTGCCTGTGATCTCCATCTCCAAAGCACCGTCATGATCACCATCGTCACTGGCTCGACACCTTGATCTCCATCGAAGCATTGTTGTCTTCACGCCAACTATTGCCTCCACGACTATCGCTACCGCTTAGTGATAAAGTAAAGCAATTACATGGCGATTGAATTTCATACAATAAAGAGACAACCATATGGCTCTTGCCAGTTGTCGATAACTGTGTTAGAAAACATGATCATCTCATACAATAAAATTTAGCATCATGTCTTGACCATGTTACATCACAACATGCCCTTCAAAAACAAGTTCTACGTCCTCTACTTTGTTGTTGCAAGTTTTACGTGGCTGCTACAGGCTGAGCAAGAATCGTTCTTACCTACGCATCAAAACCACAACGATATTTCGTCAAGTTAGTGTTGTTTTAACCTTCAACAAGGACTGGGCGTAGTCACACTCGGTTCAACTAAAGTTGGAGAAACTGACACCCGCCAGCCACCTATGTGCGAAGCACGTCGGTAGAACCAGTCTCGCGTAAGCGTACGCGTAATGTCGGTCCAGGCTGCTTCATCCAAGAATATCACCGAACCAAAGTATGACATGCTGGTAAGCACTATGACTTGTATCGCCCACAACTCACTTGTGTTCTACTCGTGCATATAACATCTACGCATAAACCTGGCTCGGATGCCACTGTTGAGGAACGTAGTAATTTCAAAAAAAATCCTACGCACACACAAGATCATGGTGATGCATAGCAACAAGAGGGGAGAGTATCGTCTACGTACCCTCGTAGACCGTAAGCGGAAGCGTTATGAGAACGTGGTTGATGTAGTCGAACGTCTTCACGATCCGACCGATCCAAGTACCGAACACACGTCACCTCTGAGTTCAGCACACGTTCAGCTCAATGACATCCCACGAACTCCGATCCAGCAGAGCTTCATGGGAGAGTTCCATCAGCATAACGGCGTGATGACGGTGATGATGTTGCTACCGACGCAGGGCTTTGCCTAAGAACCGCTATGATATGATCGAGGTGGATTATGGTGGAGGGGGGCACTGCACACGGCTTGGAACAATCAACTTGTGTGTTCTAGGGTGCCCCTGAGCAAGGGGAGGCCGGCCGGCCCCTGTAGGGCGTGCCAGGAGGAGGAGTCCTCCTCCTAGAAGGAGTAGGACCCCCCTTTCCAACTCCTACTAGGAGGAGGAAAGGAAGGAGGAGAGGGAGAAGGAAGGAGAGGGAGGAAAGGAGAAAGGGGGGCCACCCCCTAGTCCAATTCGGTTTGGGCTAGGGGGGCGCACGCCCTGCCTTCTCTCTTCCACCACTTGGCCCATGAGGCCCAATACTTCTTCCCCGTATTCCTGTAACTCCCCGGTACTCTGAAAAATACCCGAATCACTCGGAACCTTTCCGATGTCCGAATATAGTCGTCCAATATATCAATCTTTACGTCTCGACCGTTTCGGGACTCCTCGTCATGTCCCCGATCTCATCCGAGACTCCGAACTACCTTTGGTACATCAAATCACATAAACTCATAATACATATCGTCACCGAACGTTAAGCTTGCGGACCCTACGGGTTCGAGAACTATGTAGACATGACTGAGAAATGTCTCCGGTCAATAACCAATAGCGGAACATGGATGTTCATATTGGCTCCTACATATACTAAGAAGATCTTTATCGGTCAACCGCATAACAATATACGGTGTTCCCTTTGTCATCGGTATGTTACTTTCCCGAGATTCGATCGTCGGTATCTCAATACCTAGATCAATCTCGTTACCGGCAAGTCTCTTTACTCGTTTCCGTAATGCATCATCCCTTAACTAAATCATTAGTTGCATTGCTTGCAAGGCTTATAGTGATGTGCATTATCGAGAGGGCCCAGAGATACCTCTCCAATAATAGGAGTGACAAATCATAATCTCGATCTATGCCAACTCAACAAGTACCATCGGAGACACCTGTAGAGCACCTTTATAATCACCCAGTTATGTTGTGATGTTTGGTAGCACACAAAGTGTTCCTCCGGTAATCGGGAGTTGCATAATCTCATAGTCATAGAACATGTATAACTCATGAAGAAAGCAATAGCAGTATACTAAAACGATCAAGTGCTAAGATAACGGAATGGGTCAAGTCAATCACATCATTCTCCTAATGATGTGATCCTGTTTATCAAATGACAACTCATGTCTATGGTTAGGAAACATAACCATCTTTGATCAACGAGCTAGTCAAGTAGAGGCATACTAGTGACACTCTTTTTGTCTATGTATTCACACATGTATTATGTTTCTGGTTAATACAATTCTAGCATGAATGATCAACATTTATCATGAAATAAGGAAATAAATAATAACATTATTATTGCCTCTAGGGCATATTTCCTTCATAATTATCATAAACAGTAAATGAACCAAACAGTTATAAAAGATAATATATACCACATCCGAATCATAGCCAGGACGAGGGCCGACGGGGGCGAATACCAAAACCATCGTACTATATAATAACAAGCAATAATAAAAGTAAGAAAATTAGACAAGTATCTATCTAAAGTAAGAATTTTTTTTCTTTCAGAAGAAGATAATAACAAGAGGCTCACCACGGTGGTGCAGGTGACGAGATCGGCGCGGGCGATCGACGGCGGTGAAGATGGGGACAGGACGGGACGAACCGCTAAACCTAGACAAATCTCATGGAAAATGGAGCTTGGAGGTTGAGCTTCGAGAGGAGAAAGCTTAACTAGTGTGGCTCGGGCATTTCATCGAACACCTCATGTGGATAGGAGGTGAGCTAGAGCACCACAAAGCTCTCCCCTCGCCGTCCAGAAAACACAGAGCAGTGTGGAGTGCTATGCTCGCAGGCGAGGGGTATATATAGCCACCTCATTGGTCCCGGTTCGTGGCTGGAACCGGGACTAAAGGCCCCCCTTCTGTCCCGGTTCTAGGCACGAACCGGGACCAATGGATGTGGGCCAGGAGAGAGGCCCATTGGTCCCGGTTCGCGCCTAGAACCGGGACAAATGGGTCCACATAAACCGGGACAAATGCCTGCCGAGGCCCGGTCAGGCCCCTGGGCGCACGAACCAGGACGTAAGCCCCCCATGGGTCTCGGTTCTTGACTAAACCGGGACTAATGAGCTTGGCAAGCTCCAACCGAAGCCCCGTTTTCTACTAGTGCAAGTACCTGATTACACATAGTGTTTCCGCTTGAGGTGGTAGCCATGTCTCATGTATAGAAAGTGCTAGTTCGGAGAGGAGCGGGTTCACCTTATCCTCGATATCCTTTGCTCGGTCTCTTGTCATTGGTCCAAGTGGTGTCGTAGGGGACGTAGGTAGTTCCATGGGGATGACCTTGGGATGCTCCGCATCATATATTTTTTGGATACTCACTAGTCGTAGTAGGCAACTTAGCAATTGCAATTTTGACAGTCATGATGGACAACTTTGGAGGTCATTTAGCTAATTGACAGCCATGATAGGTAACCAAATAGAAGTTTCTACATGCAACACTAAAAACAAATAAAGTTGCTTTCTATAGTACCAAAGTTGCTTAGGAAAATAATTATCGAAACATATACAAATGGCTCTAGTTTTAAAGAGCTTGTGGCGAGAAACCTAAGTGCAAAACCTGATATCAATTTCGACTTTCCTTTCAAAAAAATTAGTTTTTTTAAGCTTTGCAAAATGAAACTAGATTTTTTAGCATTAAACCAAGTTTTATTAAGCAAACTCCACAGAGAGTGGGATACATCTCACATCGTGGGGCTGGTCTAACCAAACATGGCGGCCCAACCCCAGCAAGAGAGCGAACTTGGCTAGACTGTGTGCCTCAGTGTTTACAGCACGACCCTCAAAAGAAAAATTACACATAAAAGAAGAAGCTAAAGTATTAATCTCACTTATGATTGCACTGTTTTCTCCTCTGGCTCCCATGTTGATTGCACCGACCACCCCCTTTGAGTCTGAAGTGATCAATAAGTGATGCATGTTTAGGTCTTGTGCCAACGCAAGTGCTTCCCTGCATGCTATAGTTTCCAAACTTGCCGGATCATCCACTCCCCCGATTACTAGCACCGAGCTTTCCAGGTACAGCCCGTTTGCGTCCCTGCACACCGCTGCCGCTGTGCCTCCAACTCCCTTGCGACAAGCAGCATCAACATGTATTTTTACGTATCCCACCGGTGGCGCCTTCTGTCGCTGACCTGTGGTATTCGAGGAACTCGTCCGATGGTTTAGTGTGCGTGTGGGTTCTGTCAGCATATTCAGCTCCTCAATGTATCTGCTGATAAATCCATGGATAGTCTGCGGGCTTTGAAATATACCCTCGTGGATGGCCTTTCTCCGTGAAGCCCATAGCGCCCAGAGAGTGACTGCCAGCTTCACAAACATGGCATGTGATAATGAGCTCATGAGGGAAAACAACCACTATTTTGCATCCGGCTCTGTGATTGTTGCCATAGTTTGTGCCAGCTCCTCATCTACTAAGACCCACGTACATGTTGACATCGTACACTCCAACAGGGAATGCCTCCATGAATCAGGTGATCCACACATATTGCATGCGCTCGAACTTGCCATGTGCTTGTGTGCCCGAACATCATTTGTTTGTATTGATTGTTTTGACAACCTCCATAGGAACATTCTGATTTTTCCGGGTACTTGGGTTTTCCACAACTTCTTCCAATCTCCTTACTCTCTGGCCGAGCTAGACGGGCCTGCCCGGTTCTCTAACCATGCCTCTTGATGTTGCCGTGTGCTGACAAGCATTCGGTATGCTGACTTTACGGAGAAAACTCCATTCTTTTCATGAGCCCAGCCCCAAAAGTCTTCTACGTTGCTCATACATATGGGGATGCCCAATATAACTGCAGCATCCATTGGCCAAAAGCAAGCCCACACCCTCTGTATATTCCATGACACGGACGTAACATCAATGAGTTCTGAAACAAGAGCAGGTGGGTTATTACACTTACAGTCGTAGGGCTTCATCATCTCTGGCCTCGGCAACCAATTATCGGCCCATATAGCCATCCCGGCTCCATTGCCAATGCGGCGAATCAGACCTTGCTGTAGCATGTCCCTTCCCTTGCAGATCGCTCTCCATATCTGACTAGGATTGCTACCAAGGGGGCATCCAGAATTGAGCCATTTGGATAATATATGCTTCTAAGCAGACGCGCACATAAGCTCTTAGGATTTTGCAGAAGTTGCCATGCCTGCCGAGCTAGCATTGCTAGGTTAAACAGCTCAAAATCCTTAAAGCCCAAACCGCCCATTCATTTCGGTTGGGTCATGTCTTTCCATGAAACCCAGTGTGGCTTCCGTTTTCCATCCTTACTTCCCCACCAAAATTTCCTGATAAGCTTATTTAGATGTTCACATAAACCCCGTGGTAGCTTGAAGCAGGACATAGAATAAACAGGTACTGCCTGAGCAACTGATTTAACTAGCACCTCTTTACCTGCTGAAGACATTGTGTTCTCTATTCGTCCTTGGACTTTGCTCCACAATTTGTCCTTTAAATACTTGAACACACCCTTTTTATTGCTTCCTATATCGGATGGCATACCAAGGTATTTTTCATTCAGTGTTCCAGTGGTTACATTAAGAAGTTCCTTGACTTCTTCACGTATGTTCTCTGGCACCCCCTTTGCTAAAGAAAATAGATGATTTGGCATGGTTGATTCTCTGGCCAGTTGCTTGACAATAGATATCCAGTACCTGGTTTACCTCAGTAGCTCCCATACTATTTGCCTTGAAAAACAGCAGGCTGTCATCAGCGAATAAGAGATGGTTTACCGGTGGCGCCAAAGGTGACACCTTCACCCCCTCCAGATTGGATGACTCACTTTTCGTTAACAGGCACGACAGGCCCTCTGCTGCTATCAAGAACAAGTACGGGGATATTGGGTCCCCCTGTCTGATTCCTAGTGAAGGTTTAAACATATCTAGTTTCTGGCCATTAAACATAACAGAGAAATTAACTGTGGTAACCAAGCTCATGACAATACTTACCCAGTTTTCTGTGAAGCCCAACTTTAACAGCATTGCCTTCAGATAGGGCCATTCTACTCTGTCATAGGCCTTCATCATATCAAGCTTAAGAGCACAAGACTGATTTTTTTTCCGCCCTATTTCGCTTCATGAAATGTAGGCATTCATATGTCGTGATGATGTTGTCACTGATCATTCTGCCAAGCACAAAGGCTGATTGTTCCTCAGAGATAATGTCAGGTAAAACCAGCTTGAGCCGATTGGAAATAACCTTTGATGCAATTTTGTAGAGTACATTACATAGGCTAATTGGACAAAATTGGGACAGAAGGGTGGGGTTTTTTACCTTCGGGATCAGCACTAAAACTGTCTCATTAATACACTCAGCTGACTCCTTTCCCTCCACAATTTTCAAAACCACACTGGTAACATCCTCGCCACATACGTCCCAATGCCGCTGAAAGAAGTGTGTCGGGAACCCATCTGGACCGGGAGCCTTGGTAGGAAACATTTGAAAAAGAGTTGTCTTGACCTCCTTTGCGCTATATGGAGCGTTCAAAATTTTGCTCATCAACGTGGTCACCTTTATTGGAACGGTCTCAAGAACCCGCTCCATCTCATTGCCCCCTTGGGATGTGTACAGCTCTTTATAGAAGTCCGTTGACATTGTCTCCATCTCTTCTTTGTCCCCGGTCAGTTGTCCATCTTGACGTTGTAGGGATTTTATTTGATTTTCCCTTCTGCGGCAACTCGCACGTAGGTGAAAAAAGTAAGTGTTTTTGTCACCATGCATTAGCCATTCAATCCTCGCCCTCTGCCTCCAAAGGATTTCCACACAGTGATATAACTCCACTAGGTGATCAATGATTTTTAGCTCTGCTAATGATGGACCAGATCTTCCTCGTGAATTGCGCATCTCCTGTAGTTGTCCTTGCAGCTGGCGAATCTGCAGTCGGACGTTGCCAAAATGGACGCGATCCCAATGTGATAGGTCACCTGCTAGGTCGTTCAGCTTGTCCCGCATCTCCACTACAGAATCACTCGAACTCCGTGTCCAACCATTCCCAACCACACCTGCTAGCGCTGGATCACGCTCCCAGCAAATCTCATATTTAAATCTCCGTGGGGCCCGCTTGCATGCATGCATGTCTTTGAGCTTGAGGAAGATTGGTACATGATATGATGAAGCCGCTTCCTTGTGCTCAGTTATTGCATTAGGAAAAGCCAAGCACCAGGCTGTGTTGGCCACACATCTGTCAAGTCGCACCTTAGTATAGGTTCCGCCCGTCACTTTTTTCTCAAAGGTCCAATTCCTCCCAATGAAGCCAATATTCGTCAAACCACACGTGTCCAGCGCATCCCTAAATGCGTCCATTTGTGCTTGTCTACGGTTCCCCACACCGTCATGTTCATGAGCATATAATACCTCATTAAAATCTCCCATTACTACCCACGACAGATTGTTTGATCCAACGATCCCTCTCATCATGTGCCATGTCTTGTGGCATTCATTAGCTTGTGCTTCTCCATAAACAAAAGTGACCCTGATTTTTGTGTCAACAAGCTCATCAATTGTCATGTCTATGTGGTACTCAGAGTAACCAATAACCTCAAGTTTTATTTCCTCATTCCAAAAAATCCCTAGTCCTCTGCTCCTACCGGAGCTACTTACAGGAAAGCTTTTATTAAAAGATAAAGTTCATACCATATTCTCTACTCGAGAGCCCTCTATCTGAGTTTCAACAATGCATACAACAGAGGGGGCAAGTTGCCTCGTGAGATCACGAAGCTCACGAACTGTCGTGGGTTTGCCAGCCCCGTGACAGTTCCAACATAGGAGACTCATTGCGCTAGGCGAGCCCCTCCATGGGAGCCCGCCACACGCGCATCAGTGGTTTTGTTAGCTTCTGTGTTCATGGCCTGGACTATTTCAAGAACTGATGGACTCGGCTTGTTCCTCTTAGGTTCCTGCTTCGGTGGGGGACTCACCGGAGTCTGTGATGGAGGCATCAGTAGTGGTAAGTTTGATTTCATGGAATACGATGGGTTGATCTGGGATGCACTAGGATTGGCAACTGTAGGCACGCCCCTCTTCCTGTTTCTCTCTCCATCTTCCATGGTTACATCATATTCTGATTCCTCGTGAGCTGCCACCTCGAACGGGTTTTGTTGGAAAGTTCCACGGCCACGGCCTTTGCCTGACCGGCCCCTACCTCTTCCTCCTCCACTGGTAGAAAAAGGGCCTATAGTCCCGGTTCGTAAGGGCCTTTAGTCCCGGTTCCTGAACCGGGACTAAAGTGTCGGTACTAATGCCCTGTACCTTTAGTCCTGGTTCAATCCAGAACCGGGACTGATGGGCCTCCACGTGGGCAGTGCGCAGAGCCCAGGCAGGAGACCCTTTCATCCCGGTTGGTGGCACCAACCGGGAGCAATAGGCATCCACGCGTCAGCATTTCTGTGGCTGGGGTTTTTGTTTTTTTAAAGGGGGGGGGGTTTGGGGGTTTTGGGGGGTTAATTTAGGTGTTTCATATATTATGTTAGCTAGCTATAATTAATAGAGAGAAGTGTCCTCTCTTACGTTCGTGCTTGGTCGACGCTACGTACTATACATACGTATAGAGAGGACTAGACACGCTAGTTAGCTAGTAAGCAAATGAAGGAAACAGAAGATCGTCATGAACATATATGCATGCAGAGAGAAGTGATATCGACCACCTCTCCTTCTCCGAGAGATTGGTCGAACAACAAGTTCTCGTATATCTATCCGACACTACCGGCTACATATATACAATAATTATCTCTTACAAATATAATCATATGGACTCATGGTCCACATAGTATTCTTCGTCTTCACCGATCACTTGGTCAAGAAAGAATGCCGCCAATTCCTCTTGAATTGCTCGCATGCGAGCTGGTGCTAGGAGTTCATCCCGCTTCCGAAACATCTAATTTGAAGAAGGGGGTCAATATATATATATATATATATATATATATATATATATATATATATATATATATATATGAATGAATGAAACTCAATACAAATGATGGTAATAAAATAAAATTGTGAATGTTGTTATTTACGTACTTCATATTGTTCGTCAGAGTACCCGCCCCGCTCACAGGTCGTGTGGCGGATGGACTCGCAGACGTAGTATCCACAGAAATCATTCCATTTTTCCTGCCACAACCACTTTACAAGAAATAGAGGTCAATCAAACTGATAAGCAAGAATGCTAAATGGTATTGATGAAACTAGCGCTTGAATCACTAGGAGATGCGCGAAACATGCTACTATAGTACTTACTTTCAGGTGTCTAAATTCCAACTAAACATGACAGATGGATATATTAGTGCCAAACGTAGAACTAGCTACCTAATCATAGTAAGCTATCGGGAGGGGGTATATATCGACAACGACGACACTACATCTATGTCCCCCGATGACCCTTTCCCGATAAAAAAAAAGAGGAAGAAGAAGAAAAAAAAGAGGAGAAGAAAGAATAGAGGAGAAGAACCCTCTATTCTTTCTTCTCTTTTTTTTCTTCTTCCTCTTCTTTTTTTATCCTCTTCTTCCTCTCATGTTCGAGAGCATCACCGAGGGGTCGGGAGGTTGCCTAGTGTCAAATGATTCAACAAAACCATGTCTTCGTCATTAGGCGCAAGTAACACGTGCACGATGGTATGAAGCTCTCCAAAGTTATTTTGGAACGGAGTCCTAGATAGGATAATTCGCTTTTTGGTACAAAGTTCAGCAAGAACCTTCCAAATATCGTTATTTGGAAGGCCTTTGCTGAAATTCATACAAGAAGGCAAATTATCCTATCCGGGACACCATTCCAAAATAATTTTGGAGGACTTCGTCATGCCCTGGTTGCTTCCGGCTAATGATGAAGCCATGGATTTCTTCAATACTATGACACTAGGAAACCTCTCTCGACCCCTCGGCGATCCTCGACCCCTCGAACCCTCAACGACCCTGGAACCCTCAACCCCTAGACGACCCTGGAACCCTCGACCCTCGAGCCTATAGAACCCTCGACCCTGAAACCCTCGACCCTTGACCCCTTAACGACCCTCGACCCTCTACCCTAGTTCCCGACCCTCGACCCCTCGGCGATCCTCGAC
>NC_041386.1:514214244-514226096 GCF_002162155.2 Triticum dicoccoides
AAGAAGAAGAAGAAGAAGAAGAAGAAGAAGAAGAAGAAGAAGAAGAAGAAGAAGAAGAAGAAGAAGAAGAAGAAGAAGAAGAAAGAGGAGAAGAAGAAAGGAATAGCTAGAGGAGAAGATCGAAGAAAAAAAGAAGAAAAAAAAGAGGAGAAGAAGAAAGGAATAGTGGAGAAGAAGAGAAAATAGAATATATTCTATTTTCTCTTCTTCTCCACTATTCCTTTCTTCTTCTCCTCTTCTTTTTCATCTTTTTTCTTCTTCTTATTTATTTCTCCTCTTCTTCCTCTCCTCTTCTTCCTCTCCTCTTCTTCTTCTTATTTAGTTCTCTCGACCCCTCGTCCCTCTCTCGACCCCTCGACGACCCTCGTCCCTGATAACATTTTTTCTCCCCTCGACACCTCTCGACCTCTCGTCCCACTCTCGACCCCTCATCATCATCTATCACCCCCTCGTTTTCTTTAGCATATATCCATGAACAAAATAATAATTCATATATAGAAAAAATGCTATATGAACATACATACATACATATGAGCATATACAGAGAGCATATACATAGCCAAATCCATATACAGAGAGCATATACATACATACATACATACATACATACATATGAACATATACATACATACATAGCCATACATACATACATAGCCATACATATGAGCCTCTCGGTGGCGATGGTCAGAGCGACAGGGATCGATGGGAAGGGGGGAGCTCACTGGGGGCGCGACGGGGAGGAGGCCGGGGACAGGGAGGAGGCCGGCGACGGCGCGGGGGAGGCCGGCGACGCGGTGCAGGGCGACGGGGAGGGGGCCGGAGATGGCACATGCAGCGACGAGGAGGAGGCCGGCGACGGCGCAAGCAGCGACGGGGACAAGGCCTGCGGCGGCGCGGGGCGACGGCGACGGGGAGCGGGCGACGACGGGCTCGGGGCGGCGACGATGACGATGAACGGCCTGGGGGCGTCGGGGGCGAATGGGAGCGGTTGGCGAAATTTTCACAAGTGCTACCTTATATACCCAGAGCAATGGTCTCGGTTCGTGGCACGAACCGTGACCAATGCCCTCCTTTGGTCCCGGTTGGTGCCACCAACCGGGACCAAATGCCAATTTTCAGCAGCCCAAAGGGCGGGAAGCGGCGGCCTTTGGTCCCAGTTGGTGGCACCAACCGGGACCAATGGCCTTGTGCTGCCCCGCGCCCAAAAGTTTAGTCCCACCTCGCTAGTTGAGAGGGCTCGGGAGTGGTTTATAAGCGTTGCTGCACCCACCCTCCCGAGCTCCTGTCAACTGCAGGCTTTCGGGCCTAATCTGTCACTGCAATGCCTGTGGGCCTACTGGGCCCGCTGCGGGCCTGAATCCTGGCCCATCGTAGGGTTTCTAGTCGTATTCAGGCCGTGGTGACCCAGTAGGTGGCATTTTTTTGTTTTTTGTTGCTTTATTTATTTTCTTTTGTTTTTTGCTTTATTTTTTAATTCTTTATGCTTTTAGTTTTAGAAAAATTATAAACTTTTTGTTAATGCCATTAGTTTTCAAATTTGAAAATAATTTTTTAGTTTTTTTGTTTTCTTTGATGCTTTATTTATTTTATTTTGTGATTAACTTTACTATAAAAATAGTTTTTTCCTGTTTTTTTGATTTGTTTTTTGCATTATTTATTTTATTTTGTTTTTTGCTTTAATTTTTAATTCTGTTTGCTTTTAGGTTAGCAAAATTATAAACTTTCTGTTAGTGCCATTAGTTTTACAAAAATTATAAACTTTTTGTTAGTGCCATTAGTTTTCAAATTTGAAAACACTTTTTTAGTTTTTTTGTTTTCTTTGTTGCTTTATTTATTTTATTTTATGATTAACTTTACTATAAAAATAGTTTTTTCCTGTTTTTTTGATTTGTTTTTTGCATTATTTATTTCCTTTGGTCCCGGTTCAAGCCACCAACCAGGACCAATGGTGGTGGGCCAGGAGCGAGGCCCATTGGTCCCGGTTCATCCCACCAACCGGGACCAAAAGGTCCAGATGAACCGGGACCAATGGCCCATGTGGCCCGGCCGGCCCCCTGGGCTCACGAACCGGGACCAATGCCCATATTGGTCCCGGTTCTAGACTGAACCGGGACTAATGGGCTGACCCGGCCTGGACCAAAGCCCTGTTTTCTACTAGTGCTTTGTTGCCACTTCCTTCTCCTGGCCCCCTGCCCGGGCCTCTGAACCAAGATGCTCTAAGGTCTCTGAAAACCATAGCCGATGGAGGATGAACACCATCCCCACACTCCTTAAAAAGGTGCCCTAGGTTTCCACACACGGAGCACCAATCAGGCAGTCTTTCGTATTTCACCCTGAAGATCTCTCTATGGATCCCATCTTTCTTCTTCACAACCAGCGAGACGACGTTTCTGAGGGGTTTGGTCACGTCGATCCTGACACGGACACGTGCAAAGTTGCCTTCGAAATCTTGAGACTTCGGTTCTGCAAAGATAAAATCTCCTATAGTTGCTGAAAGAGCTTTGATTTTGGAGAAAAATCCATCGGGTAGGTCATGGATCTGAACCCAGATTTCTATCTTCTTGAGTTCTATCAATGAGGGTTTCGTGAACCCATCATACGGTGCCAGCACTACAGCCTTTCCCTTGAAGTTCCATGGGCCCTCTTCCATCACTCGTTCCCAGTCTCCTAGGCACGAGAACTGCAGTGTATACAGATTGTCTTCGAGCGGTCGGATCTTCACTTCCTTTGCCAGGTCCCAGGCAACCCTCATGGTTTTATAAAACCAGTATTGGCTGTAGGGTTTATCCATGTGCACCCTCACAATCGCCATCCATCGCGTAGCCTCCTCTGGAAGTTCAGTGTCTTCGATCACCACATCCTGCAGATCATCTTTCGTCAAACCTAGTTCAGCCATCATTGCTTCGAGGTCGGATGAGGCCGATCCCGAAGTCGTCTTAGCAGTCACCATGAGTTCTCTAGCCCGAGGTTGTTTCTTCCGCGGGCGGTATGGTCCCAATCTAATCCCCAAGCCGGAACCCCGCCGAGGTCTTCGAGACCCCGCAGTCACCGGCGACGAGGGAGCGGGAGGGGAGATCAGATCTCTACGGGAAGCCAGTCGCCGCCGCCGAGAGGAGAGCCAAAACCCTAACGAGAGGGGATGCAACCACACATCTCTTCCATGTTTATGCCCTGCTCGTTAGAAGCACGCAGAGGCCATCTGCCAATTGGTTCACTAGTGTGTGGGCCTCCACACCAGTTGATTAGTGATTTTCTAAAAGAAAAGATAAGTGGGCCCTGCTCAAGATCAGTGCATTCATATGGCTACCTCACGCTGGTTTTGCTAAAAAAATTGCTACCTCACGCTGGGTTGTGCCATTTTGGCCAATGGGGTGGACATGTCAGGCACAAGTAGGCCCAACCACTATTCTTTCTCCCTTTCTTATCTCAATGTAGTTAGATGCAAAAAATAAAATAAAAAATCACAATGTAGTTATCCTTTTTTATACCCCTAAAAGTTATCTTTTTTATAGAGAAAAATACTCACACCAACCAAAACTATAACACCGAAACAAGTACCTACGGATGTTGTTGTTGTTGTTGTTGATGTTTTTCTCAAAAAGATGGTTTAAAACAAATATGAGTATGTTTTTGTAAATCATAAAGCACCCTTACAAAAACATCATTATAAAAAATCATGCAAATCTTTAAGGGCGAAGACTTTTTCCTTCTGCGTGAGTATAACTCGTTTTCACCTCTAGGCTTCCTTCTGAGGTCTTGTGCTACTTGCTTGTCATGCTCCTCCAGCGACTCCATGTTACGACGTCTTTCTCTAGGTAGTCGACTTTGTCTTGTTACCGATGCACTGATGTCTGCTTGTTGTCGTTGTGCTAAACGTGATGGGAGTTGTGGCCCACTGCGCACGTGCTTGACTGCCTCACCGCCTCTGCCCATGTTTTGAATAGACTTCTGATCAGACGACTGGACGATGCCCTCCATCACGGCGTGTGGCTCACATTGCCTTCGCGAGTCAAGTGTGTTCGGTGGTGGTTGTGAAGCGGATATGCTCGCAAGTTCTTTTCCGTCTTGAATGTACCCCGCTAGGTTTTTTCCCATCGTATTACGTATTACCGGTAATGTACTGATTTATTGAGCATGTGCATTGGCATTTGTCATTGATGCCGCTTGACCCAAACACACCTAAAATCACATGTGATAGGTGCGGCTATAGTTGGGCGCGGCGGAGCGCGCCATTCTATCTAGTATTATTGACAGCTTATAGACCGTGTGTTGTTTCCTCTCCCCTACATTAAATGCATGCTATACGAGACATGGTGCGCTAGCTGCGACCAGATCATGCAGCTGCACCGATAAGCATTTAGAAAAGATTATCCCAGCTTGCAAATCAAAGCATTAAAACACTACAATGAATGATTGAAAGTCTGTCACACCACAATTCCTCGTATAGTGCTCGGGCTCACCCCTGAAGGCCATAAACAGGTGGCCGGCCCACGTACGAGGCCCATCTACAAGGAAACGAAACGGAGCACAACTAGTGACGTGGCTCAAGATGAATGGGGGAGGAAGCGTCACGGCTCACGCGGCGAAGCTTCTAGCGTCTGGCGACCCGAGTCTACAAAGGGATATTTTCGCCTTGGTTTCGTTTCTGTTTCTCCTCCGTTTCATACTCGTTTGCCGTTAGCCGCCCAGGCGACACGGAACCCTAGCCGCCGCCGTATGCGGAACCCTACGCCGTACGCCTCCCTCCTCAATGACGCCCCTCCCGCCGACCTCGACGGTGCCGACGCCGACCTCGACCTCTGCCCCGACGGCGGCCTGTGCTGGCCGGACGACCCGCTAGACACGGTCATAGGCTGCGTGTCCATGCTCGACGACGGCTTCTTGGAGGGCCTCGGGCTGGGCTGCTCGCCGCCGCGGGGCCGCGTCGGCGACGGCCAAGACTCCGGGGGCGCGCTGGCGGGCATGAAGGCCGACGCGGACCTCGGTTCGCTGGCGGAGGGGAGACCTCTGTCTCTCTGTGACACCGGCGCCCCCGGCGGCCGGAAGAGGAGCGCGTTCCACGTGTTTGACAGTAAGCCGGAGGGGTTGTCGCCGGCGCGAGCGCGCTCGCTGTCGTGCAGCACGACGACAACTTCGTCGTCCACCGCGTCCGGGGCCCGCAGCCTCTCGCCCACGCCCGGCGGGACCGAGGCGCCGCGGGAGCCTGCCTCCAAGGATGATGACCTGCGTTGGACTTTGCCGAGGAAGCCGCACCACCGACGGGGCGTCCGCAGGCGCGCCGCCTCCTGGTCTTTGGCTCTCCCGCCCCAGCTCATGTCGGCTGGTGCCTATGACTGTAACGGTGACAGCAATGCCAACGACGACAAAGACAAAGACTACGTGCTCAGCCACTGCAAGAAAGGCCGTCGCAATGGTGGTCCACGCCCGGCCAGGCGGCAGCAGAAGAAAACCGAAGACAAGATTTGCACCCACTGCCGCGTGGAGGACACGCCGCAATGGCGGACCGGGCCGGCCGGGAGCGGCACGCTGTGCAATGCATGCGGCATCCGGTACAAGATGGGTAAGCTATTCCCGGAGTACCGCCCGTCGACGAGCCCAGAGTTCAGCAGCCTCGAGCACTCTAACCGCCACAGGAACGTGGAAAGAATCAGGGAGAAGAAGAAGAAGATGAAGGTGATGGCTCCTGAGGTGCCGGTGAGTCCAGACGCGGATGACAAAGTACTCCTTCGAGTCTGTAAATATGAAAGGTAGCTGGGCACCGCATGACATGCGTGCCATGTATCAGTTAGCTGCAAATTCGATTCGTCCGAATTCGTCGGACGGTCAGGTCATGGATGGATTGCTTTTTAGATTCGGGCATGTTTAATTTGATTGATTTCTTAATTAGTTTCATTCATACTCCACTCCAGGAGATGTCAGCAGTAATTTATGTAAATATCAGGAGCTCCACTCCAGGTGGGTGGATGCAACTTGGTTGCAATGTGATTGTCGCTCTCTTCAGTTTTGCTTGGAAAAATTCATGTGATATTCGGTCTAAATTTGTGTATTCTGAGCCATTTGAGAATCTAAAGCACGCTGAAAGCGTACCCTGGCGTCTACATGGCAAAATCTCCGTCTACCTTGTCAGCCACTGTATGTTTAATTATGTAAATTCTGCTGTTTTCTCAAGTTAGCTGGGAGGGGATGGCAAATCGAATGTTTTTTGCTGGGAATTTATATTGTCCCACGGATAGTACATTCAGTTTGGAAGCACGGCAAATAATGGCAAAAAACTGAATTGTCAACTAAACTTGTCATCCTCGGCCACATAAATTTCTATGCAAATCGTTCACAATTGTCATACTTCCAGGTGGTACCTTTCTGAATGCTATTTGCAGAAATTATTGTGAAAGCTATCATATTCTATTAAGAGAACCATTGTACTCCCTCTGTACCAAAAATATATGTCGTTGAAGACTATAGTTCAACTTCTCCAGCGACATATATTTCGGTACGGATGGAGTATAAGTTTATGATATTCCCATGCTATTATTTGACATGAAATTTCTGATTAGTATTTATTTTCATAATGCCATTTGCTTCGACAGTGAGATAATTTGCATACCTAATGTAAAAGCTACCAGCTTTGATTGTGTACAACTCCGGATGTGAAATTTACGGCTCAAAATTTATCTTTATCATTTTCCTATTACTCCCCGAGTTCACTTCATTCATGGAAGCAGTGCAATATTTGCTTCTTTTGTACCGAATAATACTACAGGCTTGGCTGATGGGTAATGGGTGAGATTCAGAATCTTTACAAGAAATATGGAAGGGAAGTAAATTGGAATCTGGCTGGAAGTTCTGTAGTTGGCTAAGTAATGTTTAATAACCGAGCTGTGTGTGCAATTTGAAAGCAGGACAAAGAAAATTGTTTCCGCACGTAGGTCCTCCTGTTTGATATTTAAACTGAAAACTGAGATGAAAGTGGAACACCATTCATGCTTTCAAAATAGGTATACAGTTCATGCGCAGAGAGTGCGTAATGTCAAAATTGCTTACAATTAACGTGCCGGGACAGCTGCAAAAGGGTAAAGAATCAAATTTTGAAACTGTAAACTTTCTGAGCAAAAAAACAGTTGGCACTTTGAAAGATCTTTGACCAACGGAGACAGAGTGGATATCATTCTGCCTGTAACTATAGTTTGATTGCTACTGATACAAAATGTCATTATGCTTGAAACTATGTGCCAGCAATCTTTGAGAGGTTCTGTTCATCAGTTAAGAAGAATTTTTTTAGCCCTTTCCTCAAATTGTTCGTAGCGAGACATTGAAACTTTTAGAAGCCATGGTTGTTCAATCTGATGGATTTTCTTTGGTATCTAGATTGTACTGGGTAATCATGTGGCTTCTCCGTACACCCATGCAGGGCATGCTTCAAGCTGATACTACTAGAACTATTCTCCGTGCTTAGTGGATTAGGGTGGTGTTGCATATATACGGCTGAAATTGGTATCAGGTATGTGATTGTGTCCTCCCTTAAAAAAGGTGACGAGCATGGGATATGCGAAACAATTTTCTACGTGAGTCTTGCTATTTTGCTAGCCAATCAGAAGCTACAACCTATGCATTATACTCCAACACAAATAAGATTCTTAGACCGTCTAGCGAGCAGCCATTAGCTCGCTAATGATCCCGAGCGGATCGCTCGATTCGGTAAGTTTTTGTCCCCCCTTCAATCCATATTAGGAACCCACCACCGGCCAGGTGCCACCTGGCTCTCGCGCCCCCTCCTCCCCACCCGACGAGCAAAAAGCCACAAAAAGCAAGTGGTCCTTCAATTCTACCAAGTACTAAGCTCCCGCGTCCCTCTCCTTTTTCCACGACCCCCTCCTCAGCTGTCCCATGCCCACCATCTTCTTTCCCACGAGTTCGTGGGATGGTCATGTCATGCATGGATTGCTTTTTAGATTCGGTCATGTTTGATTTGATTGATTTTTTAGTTTCATTCATAGGTCAGAAGACTTCAGTATTAATTTATGTAAATATTAGGAGCTCCACTTTAGTGGGGTGGATGCAAATTGGTTGCAATGTGATTGTCACTCACTTCAGTTTCACTTGGAAATTCATGTGATATTCGGTCTAAATTTGTGTATTCTGAACCATTTGAGAATCAAAAGCAGGCTGAAAGCAAACTCTGGAATCCACAAGGCAAAATCTCCGTTTACCTAGTCAGCCACTGTAGTTTGCTGTTTTCTTAAGTTCACTCGGAGGGAATGACAAATCAAACCTTTATAATGGGAATTTATATGGAAAATTCAGTTTGGAAGCATGGAAAATCCTAGCAAAAGTCTGAACTGAGGCGGATTTGCCATGCTTGTCAACTAAACTTGTCATTCTCAACCAACATAAATTTCCATTCAAATGGTTCGCAGTTGTCATGCTTCCCAGCTGATTTGCACTGGTTAAGATGGTCTTTTTTGAATGCTATCAACTACAGTGAGATAATTCATAGAAATTAATGTAAAAGCTATCAGCTTTGGTATCTTATTTTATCAAGAGAACCATCATATAAGTTTACGATATTCCCATGCTATTATTTGACATAAACTTTCGCCTGATTGGTATTTATTTTCATGATGCTATTTGCTTCGACAGTGAGATAATTTGCATATATAATATAAAAGCTACCATCTTTGATTGTGTACCACTCCAGATGTGAAATTTACGGCTCAAAATTTATCTATTATCATTTTCCTGTTACTCCCCGGGTTTACTAAATTCATGGAAGCATTGCTTCTTTTGTCCCATATAATACTACAGGCATTGCTGATGGGTAAGGGGATGAGATTCAGAAAATTTACAAGAAATATGGAAGGAAAGTAAATTGGATTCTGGATGGAAGTTCTGTAGTTGGCTAAGTAATGTTTAGCAACCGAGCTGTGCGTGCAATTTAAAATCAGGACAGAAAAATTTTGTTTCCACAGGAAGGTCCTCCTGTTTGATATTTAATCTGAAGGTTTAGATGAAAGTGGAACACCATACATTTTTTCAAAATAGGTATACAGTTCATGCGCAGAGAGTGTATCATGTCAAAATTCCTTACAAAAAACAGTTGGCACTTCGAAAGATTTTTGACCAACGGAGACAGGGTGGATATCATTCTGCCTCTAACTATAGTTTGATTTTTTATTTTTTTGCGGGGTAACTATAGTTTGATTTGCTACTGATACATAATGTTATCTGCCTGAAACTATGTGCCAGCAATCTTTGAGAGGTTCTGTTCACCATCTTAAGAAGCATTTTTTTAGCTCATTTCTCAAACTGTTCGTATTAAGACATTGATACTTTTAGAAGCCACGCATTTTCAATCGGACTATTTGGATTTTCCTTGGTATCCAGATTTTACTGGGTAATCATGTGGCTTTTCTGTACACCCATGCAGGGCATGCTTCAAGCTGATACTACGAGAACTATTCTCCGCGCTTAGCTACTGTCCATCTTTTTGATTCCGTGATATTTTGTCCATCGTTTGGATTTGGGTGGTGTTGTGTATATACTTCTGAAATTGGTATCCGGTATGTGATTTTGACGTCCCTTAAAAAAGGTAATGAGCATGTGATATGCGAAATAATTTTCTACCTGAGTCTTGCTACTTTGCTAGTCAACCAGAAGCTATCACCTATGCATTATTCTCCAAGACAAACAAGATTGTTAGATGCGTCTAGCGAGCAGCCATTAGCTCGCTAGTGATCCCGAGCGGATCGCTCGATTCGGTAAGTTTTTGTCCCCCCTCCCATCCATATTAGGAAACCCACCCCCGGCTAGATGCCACCTGGCTCGCGCGCCCCCTCCTCCCCACCCCACGAGCAAAAAGCCACAAAAAGCAAGTGGTCCCCGAATTCTAGCGAGTACTAAGTTCCCGCGACCCTCTCATTTTTCCACCACCTCCTACTCAGCTGCCCCACGCCCACTCTCTTTTTCTCCACGAGTTGATGGGACGGTCAGTCATGCATGGATTGCTTTTTAGATTCGGGCATGTTTGATGTGATTGACTTTTTAGTTTCATTCATAGGTCTGAAGATGTCAGTATTAGTTTATGTAAATATTAGGAGCTCCACTTTAGGGGGGTGGATGCAAATTGGTTGCAATGTGATTGTCGCTCTCTTCAGTTTCACTTGGAAATTCATGTGGTATTCGGTCCAAATTTGTGTATTCCGAACCATTTGAGAATCGAAAGCACGCCGAAAGCATCTCTGGCGTCCACAAGGCAAAACATCCTTCTTCCTAGTCAGCCACTGTATTTAATTGTGTAAAGTTTGCTGTTTTCTTAAGTTAACTTGGAGGGAATGACAAAGTGTACTTTTATTATGGGAGTTTATAACGGTAAATTTAGTTTGGTACCACGGCAAATCCTGAAAAAAAAAGTGAACTGAGACGGATTTACCATGCTTGTCAACTAAATTTGTCATTCTCGATCAACATAAATTTCCAAGCAAATGGTTCGCAGTTGTCATGCTTCCCAGCTGACGTGTACTGGTTAAGATGGTCCTTTTCCGAATGCTATTAACTACAGTCAGATAATTTGCAGAAATTAATGTAAAAGCTATCAACTTTGGTATCTTATTTTATCAAGAGAACCATCATATAAGTTTATGATATTCGCATGCTATTATTTGACTTGAACTTTCTGATTGGTATTTCTTTTCATAACTTTCGCTTGATTGGTATTTATTTTAGTGATGCTGTTTGCTTCGACAGTGAGATAATTTGCATATATAATATAAAAGCTACCAGCTTTGATTGTGTACCACTCCAGATGTGAAATTTACGGCTTAAAATTTATCTTTTGTCATTTTCCTGTTACTCCCCGGGTTTACAACATTCATGGAAGCACTGCCTCTTTTGTCGCATATAATACTACAAGCATGGCTGATGGGTAATAAGGAGAAGAGATTCAGAATTTTTACAAGAAATATGGAAGGAAAGTAAATTGGATTCTGGATGGAAGTTCTGTAGTTGGCTAAGTAATGTTTAGTAACCGAGCTGTGTGTGCAATTTAAAAGCAGGACAAAAAAACTTTTGTTTCCGCATGTAGGTCCTCCTGTTTGATATTTAATCTGAAGGTTTAGATGAAAGTGGAACACCATACATATTTTCAAAATAGGTATACAGTTCATGCGCAAAGAGTGCATAATGTCGAAATTACTTACTAAAAAAACAGTTGGCACTTGGAAAGATTTATGACCAACGGAGACAGGGTGGCTATCATTCTGCCGGTAACTATAGTTTGATTTTATTTTATTTTTTTGCGGGGTAACTATATTTTGATTTGCTACAGGTACGTAATGTTATCTGCCTGAAACTAGGTGCCAGCAATCTTTGAGTGGTTCTGTTCACCAGCTTAAGAAGCATTTTTTTTAGCTCTTTTCTCAAACTGTTCGTATTAAGACATTGAAACTTTTAGAAGCCACGCATTTTCAATCAGACTAGTTGGATTTTCCTTGGTATCTAGATTGTACTGGGTAATCATGTGGCTTTACTGTACACCCATGCAGGGCATGCTTCAAGCTGATACTACGAGAACTATTCTCCGCGCTTAGCTACTGTCCCTCTTTTTGATTCCGTGACATTGTGTCCATCGTTTGGATTTGGGTGGTGTTGCGCATATACGGCTGAAATTGGTATCCGGTATGTGATTTTGACCTCCCATAAAAAGGTGATGAGCATGTGATATGCGAAACAATTTTCTACCTGATTCTTGCTACTTCGCTAGTCATCCAGAAGCTATCATCTAGGCATTATACTCCAAGACAAACATGATTGTTAGACGTGTCTAGCGAGCAGCCATTGGCTCGCTAGTGATCCCGAGC
>NC_041386.1:514226501-514229689 GCF_002162155.2 Triticum dicoccoides
AAAAATGAGTGAACCTTCCGTCAAATGCATGCTTTGATAAAGTGGGCCAGACCCTTCCGCCGAATGCATGCTTTGCTAGGTCAGAAATTAGCAAACCTTTCGCCAAATGCAATGCCAATTAGTAGTTTTCGCCAAACATGCTAGCAACCCCCCTTAGATTCGCCACTACATGCAATGCTAATTAGTAGCTTCCACCAAAAATGAACCTTCCATCAAATGCATGATTTGATTAAGTGGGCCAGCCAAATTAGTGACCCTTCCACCAAATGCATGCTTTGCTATGTCAAAAATGAGCAAACCTTTCGCCAAACGCAGTGCCAATTAGTAGTTTTCGCCAAACATGCTAGCAACGGCTAGCAACCTTCTGCCAAACGCCAATGCTAATTGCCCATCTGGACAAAGAGGAGAAGGGAACGTGGTGGCCTTTGATTGGCTAGGCAGATGTCCGGACTCTCGCACACCATTCCTAGATTTGCTTTCTGTTTGTGGAAATTCGAACATGCATGCAGACGCGTCTGCGGACCGATGGGACACCGCTTTGGATGGCTTATATTATCTGGACACCTCGGTCCGTACGTTGCGGCCGTTTTGAGGGTCTGCATTGGAGATGCCCTTAGCTACTGTCCATCTTTTTTGGATTCCACAGTACTTGCGCTATTGTGTCCATCATTTGAATTTGAGTGATCTTGCATATATATAGCTGAAATTGGTAGCCAGTATGTGATTTTGACCATCCTTAAGAAAGGCGATGAGCATGAAATATGTGAAACACTTCTCTACCAGAGTCTTGCTAGCCAACCAGAAGCTACCACCTATGCATTATACTCCAAGATAAATAAGATTCTTAGACCCCCCCTTCCTCAACTGCCCCACACTCCTCCCCCCTCAACTTCCCCACGCGACCACCTTCTTCCCCGTGAAAAAGAGGAGACCATGAGAGCTCTCTCAAGTTGAAAATTGAGCAGATCGGAACCCAAATGGGAGCAAAGAAAAAGAGAAGAAAGGAAGAAAAGGAGGAGACTTACCAGGCTTCAAAGGAGGGAGTGAAAGAGGTGAGATTCCTCTATTTCTTAACTTTCACTGCTGATTTGGCCCTTCCCAAAACATTCTTCACTCTGGCTGCAACTTGTAAAATAGTTCATGCAACTGACTTCGTTCGTGAAATCCATAAAATCCTTCCTGTGCAAAGAGACAAAAATGTAGAACACAGAAATAACATTGTAGAATAGATTGTGATAGGTGTGCACCTTTTTGTTTTGTTTGCATGCAACTCCTCCAGGTGCTCCGTCCAACTTTTGCTTCATAGTGTGCAACACACATGCGCGCGCACAAAATTAACATAAATGCTATAAATCAAGCATATATGGTCATATATTTTGTTTGTTGCATACAATGGAGTAGATATATCCTATAAAGAAATTTTGTTCTGAGAAAGAAAGCATGACTAAAAATACAAAATAAACATGGAAGTGAATTGTTTTTGCAATTGCTTTGATCTCTCCAAAAAGTAGTACCGACTTCAGTGTTGTGAAAGAATATTATGTGTGTGGTCGTTTAAGAAACTCATCCACCCATCACCTGCATAGGGTGGAAAAAGTGAATTGATTATTCCCTTGCTTCCTACTGTTTTGTATGTTGCATCATGACAACGAAAAATAAACCTAAACCTTCCTAACAACAAAAACTGTGCGATTTGCGCCTATTTGTGCATTTGAAAAAGGACCGTGTATGCGAGCATAAAATCGCATAAAAAGCATATGATAGGAAAACCTACAAAATGCATTTATCCTTGGTTGTAATGTGAAACTTGCAGCTCCCATCCGTACGACTGCAACTGACATGTCTTCTTAATGTAACTAGCAGAATTAGCTTGTATGGTTATTGTTTAGGTTATAAATTTGTGTGAGGATCTGTGCAACTGGAATTAACCCCGTGTGTGCAAAAAGTATGAAAACCCAAAAAATGCATACGACAAAAAAAACTTTGATGAAAAGGTTGAACCTAGCAAGGTTGTAGTGTGCAACTTGTGTGTCCATAATATGCAACTAACGAAGCCCATGTGATGACAGATGCCCTTTGTACAACTACAAAAAATAGAAATTGAGAACATAAAAACAACCTGGTGACCTTACATCAAGCTTTGGATGGTTTAGCCTGAAAAACAGTGACAATTTTCTTGTTTTTAAGAAGTGTCGCCTTTAAACAGTGACAACCTGGTAACCTTAGATATTTTCTTTTAATTATTAGTTTGCATGGAGTAGCTGGTAATTAATGTGTTGGTTCCCCTTCCGATGTTGTATATGGTGGACCGAAAAAGTGTTTCTTTGGGTGTATCGCTTGGCACTGAAGGCTTATGCTGAGGCTTACCATTGCATATCCTTTGGTACAACCAATATGACTAACATGTACAATATGTCTTTTGCTTCATTCATTGAGATCAATCGGCTTGATAATTCTTTTATGTTAGGTTGCGCATTTGTGTTTCAAGAATCAAAAAGTCATAAAAGAACGAAGCTATTCCTAGGCAGACAAAAAAGACAAAAAAAATTCAAAGCGATCAAAATAAATATTGGTGAAATAAAACAACAACCATGGGCACCCACCATCTCCTGACAACTTGATGACTACGAGAATGGTTCTCCAAAAGAAACGCCTTGAAAAAGGAAACGATGGAAACGCAGCGACATAGATGGATCCAACCAACGAAGGCCAAATCGTTGGTTCCTAAGGATCAAGTTCATGCAAACTCCAAGAAATGCCTTCAACAAACACTATTGGAATCAGAGAATTTACCATCTGTCAGTTCTTTGTCATCAGCTTACGGACACAAAAAGCAAACGAGAAAGAACTGGCTGATGGCGAAGGTGCAATTTGCCGTCAGCCAATTCTTTGTCGTCTGCTAGCGGACGACAAAGAAGTTTGGTGGGGTCCATTTTAGGGAAACGCTGTAACGACCCACCCCCAACCTCTTTGTCGTCTGCTAGCGCACGGCAAAGATTTTTTGCCATCCGCTAGCTGACGACAAAGAGGTTGGCCCATCCCAACTAACGGTAACCCCCTCCCTCTTTTTTCACGGCCCCACCCCTCTCTCTCCCCCATGCCTGCACCGCCTCGCCCTGCCGCCACGTCGCCCCTATCGCGCCCAGCCGCCCCGTCGCACCCCGCACCCCCGCCGCACCACCCCGTCG
>NC_041386.1:514229996-514267056 GCF_002162155.2 Triticum dicoccoides
CCCGTCGTGCCCCCGCCGCAGCTGCGCCAGGCCGCTCCACCCCCTCCTCCATCGGCCTCCACCTCCACCACTCCGGTGAGCCTCCTCCCCCTGTTTTTTTTATTTTTTCTACGTTAGTGTAGTTAGTTTAGTTTTAGTTTTAGGTTTAGATTTAATTTAGTTTAGGTTTAGGTTTTGTTTCTGTTTTTTTGGATTAGGTTTAGATTTAGTTTAGTTCAGGTTTAGTTTAGGTTAAGAAGAAAGATGAAAAAAATAAGAAGAAGAAGAGGAAGAAGAAGATGAAAAATGAAGTAGAAAAAGTAGAAAAGGAAAGAAAAGAAGGAAAAGAAGATCGAGGGTCGCCGAGGAGTCGAGAGTCGAGGTGTTGCCAAGGGGTCGAGGGTCGAGGAACGAGCAGTGCGAATCATTTTTTTTACAACTTGGCAGTGGCATCCTATTGTAAATATTTAGTTTGGTTGAGGCAAAAACAATAATGCTATGTTACTCATCTTTCGATTTCAATGTGCAGTTGTTTCATCGCTGTGAGGGTCTGGTGTTCGACGAGCTCGACCCCTGCATTCGTGGGTGAGCACAAATAGCATCTCCTCCCCCCCTTAATTATTTGCTCTGTTCCAGCCTTCGTGCCAATGACACTAGTTAGGTAACTACAGTCACGTCACCAGTATGCATCTCCCGTCTGAAAGGGTTGCATCGATAAATATGTATTTAGTTAATGCATATTTATCACCGTAACTCATTCGGATTGTCCAGCGATTTCCACGGATAGCCCGAGGATGTGTAGATTGGGTACGTTCTCCATGCTCTACCCCGTTCCGAGACAAAATTTCGTCAACGCCTCCCTGTTGTTCTCCGAATGCACATTCTCTAGCTTTTTGCCGACATGTGTATCAAGAGAACAGCGGGGAGGTGCTACCGAAATTTTGTCTCGGAATGGGGTAGAGCATGGAGAAAGTACTCAATCTACACATACTCGGGTGGGATTAGGACCTATCTTTACCTATTGGAGTGTAGGTCGCATGGACGTAATAAAATTGACAAACTAGATTAATTGATGAATATACATGCTGAATTATATATATTTCTTGTCTGTCCAGTAGCTACGCAAGATGAGTGATCGTGCGTGGATGTACACCGGTCACACTAGTCAGAAAGAGATTACCAATGAATTATTAACAAAAAACAAGGGGTTTGTGAAAGCCACATTTGCAAATGGCTAGAGGAAAAACTGGTGCCCCTGTGTCCGGTGCAACAATTGGGAAAAGAGGAGAGAGGATGAAATGGGCAAATACCTCCAGAAGAGTGGTTTTACGCCCAGTTATACGGTGTGGACATTTCATTGTGAGTCTTCCCAACGTGCCAAAGCTGAGGTGGTTCGTCGTTGCACCGACGAGCATGGTGCCGGGATGGAAGACATGGTGCAAAACTTTGATGATGCTCGTGATTCGGACGATGGGATGGAAGAATCTGCAAAGGTCTTCAATGAAATGTTGGAGTCTTCAAAACTTCCTCTCCACAAGCACACTGAGCTTTGTCAACTGGATGCCATCTCACAAATAATGGCTCTGAAGGCTCAATTCAACTTGGGCAGCGAATGCTATGATGCGATGACACTACTAGGGAAAAGCCTATACAGAGAGTCTTACCAGCAGCGCGCTTTAAAATCAGGCGCTGCTGCTAAGTAGCAGTAGCGCGGGTTTTTAACCCTCGCTACTACTAAGTTGATAGCAGTAGTGCTGGTTTTTTACCCTCGCTACTACTAAGCGGTCTCTACCGTGCCCCCCGGGACATGCCATAGTAGTAGCGCGGGTTTTTAACCCTCGCTACTACTAAGTTGATAGCAGTAGCGCTGGTTTTTACCCCTCGCTACTACTAAGCGGTCTCTACCGTGCCCCTGGGCCATGCCATAGTAGTAGCGAGGGTTATAAACCCGCGCTACTACTAAGTTTTTACCCCTCGCTACTACTAAGAGGTCTCAACCGTGCCCCTCTGGGACATGCCATAGTAGTAGCGAGGGGTAAAATCCCTCGCTACTACTAAAGGTCCCATTTTGAAACTCTACCCCCCCCTGTGGATCGCCTTTTCGGTTTTGTAAAAAGCAAAAGAAAATGATAAAAACTTCAAAAATTAAAATCCTTCGAGATGTAGTTATGTTACTACATCTACTAGTTAGGAAAATTTAAAAACTTAAATTTGGACATGTTTTGCAAAAAGTGTAGGGAAAATGTAAAACGGCTATAACTTTTGCATACGATGTTAGAAAAAACGTATAATATATCAAAATGTTTCAAAAATTAAAATCCTTCGAGTTGTAGTTATGTTACTACATCTACTAGTTAGGAAAATTTAAAAACTTAAATTTGGACATGTTTTGCAAAAAGTGTAGGGAAAATGTAAAACGGCTATAACTTTTGCATACGGTGTCAGAAAAAAAACGTATAATATATCAAAATGTTCAGCACGAAAATCCGCATACAATGGAGACCGCCTACGGCTTGTTTGCAAATTTTTAGAATCCTCAAATTCTAAAAGGAAAAAAAGTTATGCTCAAATTTCAGTTTTTTTTAATTTTGGTCAAATCTGGTCAAACTGTGGTCAAACTACTTATTCAAGAAGTATTAGGGTTACTAAATAATTATTCAAGAATATTAGTGTTACTAAATAATTATTTCAATTTTTTGGAATTTTGGTCAAATCTGGTCAAACTGTGGTCAAACTTTGGTCAAAATGTGGTCAAACTCCTTATTCAAGAAATATTAGTGTTACTAAATAATTATGGTTTTTTAGAACAATAGTTTTAAACTCAAACAACGAAATGTATGACTTCATGCTCAAGCTAAACTCCCGAGGGTTAATAAGATTGACATCTTACTATTGTCAGGAAAACAACAAGTGCAGACTTGGAATCGAGGGAGAATAGAACCCGTAAGTTAAGCATGCTCAGGCTGGAGTAGTGAGAGGATGGGTGACCGTCCGAGAATTTAGATGATTTGGAATGATGAGGGGTGATTAGAGATTAAATTGAGCAGCGATGAGGGTGATTAGAGATTAGAGGTTAAAATAATTCAGAATTTCGAAAATTCGCGCAAAAGTTTCGAAAAAAAATTCCACGGGTTAGTAGTAGCGCGGGTTTTTACCCACGCTACTACTAACGGACGTAGTAGTAGCGCGGGTGGCACCCGCGCTGTTGCTATACGTTAGCTGTAGCGCCTTATTAGTAGCGCCGGCCCCTGCGCTGCTAATAGGCCCAAAACCCGCGGTGCTGCTAGGCTTTTCCCTAGTAGTGTGATCACAATATTTGGACGCTTTCTACCCAAAGGTCATGTAATGCCTGCAAACCTGTACCAGTCAGACAAAATCCGCTGTGCTCTTAAGATACCCTATGAGAAGACACATGCCTGTGAGGAAGGATGTGCCTTTTTAGGCTTGAGTATGCGGACTTGAACTATTGTCCAATTTGCAAGTCTTCCAGGTATGTTGTGGTAGACAACGGTATGGGTGAGAAGACGCATACCAAAATCCCTGTTAATGTTCTTCGGTATATGCCAATCGTACCAAGACTTCAATGTATTTTCATGGTCGAAGAGACGGCTAGACAGATGACATGGCACAAAACGGGCAAAAGAACCAAACTAGAGGCAGATGGGAATCTGATGATGGTACACACATCGGATGGTGAAGAGAAGCGCTTCCATGCATTACATGCGCAAAAAGCGGCAGATCCAAGGCATCCTCGAGTTGCCATTAGCACAGATGGGTTCAGTGTGTTTGGTCTAACGACAACCCAATACAGTTGTTGGCCTGTCACATCCCTAGTTCTAGTATGCACTAGGCTAGCCCTTCTTGTGTGCATCATGTTAATTTTTCAATTAAAGTTGAAATGGGGATTGCCTAAACCCTAGCATTAAAGGAATTCACTAGGTTCATCTAAAATATTTTCAGTAAGTCCAAATGGCTTTCAAAAATGTTCATAATTTATGGAAAATACTGTAAACAGTAGCCAGAGGTGATGCACATTTTTCCATGACATATTTGGGCTCTGATTTAAATCATACACTATTTGAATTTGGGCACTTAAATACTATAAAATATTTAAAATGTCCAAATAATCCTAAACTGAAATGTTCCATGTTGGATATATTACAAACACTGGCCATGAGTAGTTTGGTGATTTTTGAGTGTGTCTAAGTATTTTTAATAAAGCCAAACACAATTACAGAAAATACAAAAGAGAAATAAAAATAGGAAAAGAACAGAGGCTCACCTGGAACTTACCTTGCGCCCACCAAAGCCCACCTGGCCGGCCCGGTTGGCCAGCTCAGCCCACCTCCTCGCGTGTCGTCTTCCCCATGCCTTCTGGCATCGTGCGTGGCGCGCGCACAGCCGAGCCGCGGCCACCTCCTGCTTCCACCTCCTTCTACCTCCCTACTCACTTCCTCGACCCCCTGGAGACACCACGCGGCCCCCTCGACGCTCTCTCACTGTCCCCATGCTCATCCCCTCCTTTGGATCCCTCCCCCTCTCTTCCCCGAGCTCCGCCGTCGCCGCCGCTTGCCATAGCCGTGCCTGCTGAGCTCCCCTCGCCGCGCCGACCCACCCAGGAGAACCGCAGGGTGGTCTTCATCATCTACGAGGAGCCACGCGACGCCGGACGCCCCGCATCGCCGGCTACCTCGTCTTCTTCCTCCTCTGCCGCCGAAGATCGCCGGCGCCCGTCCGTCATCCATGGCGCCTCCCCGAGCCCGTTGAGTCCTCCGTTGGAATCCCAGTGAGCTCCTCCGTCTTCCCCATCACTCCCCGCGCTCTAACTTGCGTGCTAGAGCTAAACCCGCGAGCACCCAAGCTCCGGCCGCCGCCCGAGTCGTCGCCGCCGCCGCTACACGCTGCCCCAGCACACACCGCGACCACCACTGGATGCGCCACATCGCAGGCTTTCTAGCACGCCCAACTACTCGTCCATCCGACGCCGGAGATGGCCGGACGAGGAGCGCCGCCGCGTCTGCTTACTTAGCACTAACCACCGATTCGTAAACCCCTAGCGTCATTGACAGACGGGCCCCACCCGTTAATTAACCATAGGGTTATTCCCTGTTTAATTTAAGCTAATGCCCATGGCCCCACCGGTCTGTTTGACCTTGCCTCCTCAGCATTGACTGACCCCACTGGTCAGCCTCTGCTAGTGACGCTGTTACACTGACATGCGGGACCCACTGGTCAAGGTTGACCTGGGTCAGCGCTGTTGACCTGCTGACGTAGGCATGACATAGTGATGATGTAGTAATTGACTTTTGGGTTTTAAAATAATTCAGAAATTCCAGAAATTAGTATAAACTTCAAAAATTCATAGAAAATCAACCGTAGCTCCAAATGAAATATTTTATATATGAAAAATGATCAGAAAAATTCAATCTATCCATCTATACCATTCTCATGCATGTTTGAACAACTTACAGCCACTGTATATGACAATTTGAATTAATGGCATTTAAGAAAGCACATATGGAGTTTTAATTTGAACCTAGTGTTCAAACCAACTCCATTTAACTTGTTGCTAGTTGCATTAGCTCAATCAACAGCATATTGCCATGTCATGATCATGCATCATATTGTTGCATCGCATTGATTGTGTTCTTCATTGTTTGCTGGTAATTGTCCCCTCTTAGTAGACGACGTTCCGACGATGAGATCGATGACACCGATGAAGAACTATACTATCTTCAGAAGTGCCAGGCAAGCAAAACCCCCTTGTTCATTCTGATACAATCCCACTCTCTCGCTCCTGCTCTCTTTTTCTGCATTAGGACAACAACGATTCAACCATTACATGCTACGGTAGTTGAACCCCTTTCCTTTGCATGACCTGTCATTGCCACAGTAAATAGACAAAACCCACTAGCATGAGTAGGAGTTGTTTGAGCCCTGGTGTGCCTACTCATTCATGCTTGTTTGTCATGCATGCTATTGCTTAGAGTTGAGTCAGGTCTGATTCTTCGGGAATGAATTGGAATGGTGATGAACATGTCCTACTGTGTGTGAGCTAAGTGTGTGAACAAGATTTGGTAAAGGTAGCGGTGAGAGACCATGTAGGAGTACATGGTGGGTTGTCTCATTGCAGCTGTCCTCAGAAACTGAGTTCTGTGTTTGTGATCCATGACCAGTTACTACCACACATTGGGTTCCGATAACTCGACCCCTCTCGACTTATTAATCAACTCGTTCTCTGTCCAGGAGTTGCAACTAGTTTCTGGTGTTTGTAGGTAGTGTTAGTAGTCTACCAAGTGGCACCCGGTACATGTGGGCTTGGGACAGACTAGGCACAGTGGCACGGTGTACCAAGTGGCACCCAGATGGTGGGCTTGGGAACCCTACACACATCGTTTGGGGCCGTGAGCGACACCCCGGCCGGATCTCTTTGAGGATGGAACCCGAATAGGCGATAAACCTGGACTAGAGACTTGTTGGTTAGTTAGGTCGTGGCCGACTCCCTCGCCAGGCTTCCGCTTGAAGGTTGCCGAGATACACGATGTGTACATGGTGGTAAGTGGCGAGAGCGTGTGTGAAGAAGTACACCCCTGCAGGGTTATCATTATCTATTCGAATAGCCGGATTCCTCGGATATGGAAACTTGGACCCCTTGCATAGTTCATAGACAAGTGAATCTGGATACTCTAAAATGCGCAAGATAAGCATGAGTGCTATGGATGGCCTTCTCGTAGGGAGACGGGAGCGGATGCATAGTGGAGTATTGATATGGTGAATATGCGGACTCGTGTACGCCACCTCAAAAGAGTTACTTGCAGTCGTAGTTCAGGTTAGCCACTGAGTCAAAAGCTGGCTTGCCACAGTTAAACCCCACCATCCCTTTTGTTGATAATGATGCATATGTAGCTAGTTCTGATGTAAGTCTTGCTAGGTACATTTGTACTCACGTTTGCTTAATTTATGTTTTGTAGAGAGCGTCAGTATCACTAGTAGTTCTGCTTGGACTTCGACGTTTAGCTTGTTACCTCAGCTATGATCTTGTACCCTTGGGAGGGTCTTGTAGATAGTCAGGCTCCTCAGCCTTCTTCATTTTTAGTTGTCTGTACTCAGACAAGTTAAGCTTCCGCATGTGCTTTGACTTGTATGCTCTGAATGCTGGGTCATGAGACCCATGTTTGTAATATCTCACTCCTCGGAGCCTAATGAATAAATACTTGAGTCATAGAGTTATGTTGTGAGGCCATGTTGTATTTACACATATCGAGCATATTGTGTGTTTGATTGAAATGCTTGGTATGTGTGGGATCCGACAACCTAGTTGTTTATCCTTGGTAGCCTCTCTTATGGAGAAATGTAGTCTTGTGCTTCCATGAGCCATAGTAGTCCGCTACAGCCCGGTTCACGGGAGTCCTGCTAGCCCAGCACTACTGCTCCAGAGCACTTAACTGGCTGACAGGTGATTCACTTCGTTCCTGTGTCTGTCCCTTCAGGGAAATGTCACGCGGTGACATCCGGAGTCCTGCCTAGCCTGCTACAGCCCGGGTTCCCGGAGTCCTGTTAGCCCAGTGCTACAGCCCGGATTCACACGCTGCTGACCGACATGCTCGATGTTGATTCATGTATGCCTGTCCCCGTAAGTTAGTGCCACTTTGGGTTCACGACTAGTCATGTCGGCCCGGGTTCTCTGTCATATGGATGCTAGCGACACTATCATATACATGAGACAAAAGGCGCAAACGGTCCCGGGCCATGGTAAGGCGATACCCGTGGGAATACCGTGCGTGAGGCCGCAAAGTGATATGAGGTGTTAGATGCTAGATCGGCGTGACTTAGAATCGGGGTCCTGACAGCTTTGGTATCAGAGCCAGACTGCTTGTAGGATTACCAAGCCAAACTGGTCGAAGTCGAGTCTAGAAATGCTTTACTTATATAAGGGAATTGATTGTGGAAGGGAACTTAAGGCTCTTTTTACTCCTTTACCTTATACCCTTCTGATCTGATCCAACCTCTTCTTTTCTACGGGGTTAAGAACTATGCCTTCTCATCTATCTATCAGGATAACGTGTTACTAATCCATAGACTTATAGGATTGATAGTTTCAAGCCCCAGTTCAGTTTCTACTACTCCAGTGTGTTGTTAGTTGGACTCGGAATCTTGATATTGTGCCTTTGAGTGGTTATGCCACTATTTTTGCAGGATGTCTCAAATCATTTTGAGCATTTACAGCCGTTATGCTGTCCGAGTCATCCCAGTTTACTAAATAGTCTGATGCATTTGCAAATCCTTTCTTTCCGTTCCTGATGTCCTTTTGGGCCAGTTCAACCACACTAATCGGTCTGTTGAGGTACTCCATTGCCTTGACATATATGTTGGAGCTATTACTATGACCATAGGTGTCTTAGAGGATCACCTAGTAATCTAGCCATGTTTTGTGTTCCAGTGTGATGATTCTGGCCATTCTTCTCGAAAGCATCCCGTGATGTTATTAGTTAGTAGGTATTCTACTCCTGGGTTCCTGACCCAAGATTCACTCTACTTACTCCCTCCTTCCATCTATATAGGGCCTAATTCGTTTTTTAAGACCGCCTTTGACTATTGACAAGATTAATAGTACATGACATGCACAATGTGAAAATTATATCATTGAAAGCTCCTTTCACACACGAATTTAACGGTGTGCTTTGTGTAAGTTGCATGTCATATATTATTGCTCTAATATTTGGTCAAAGTTAGCCTCGAAAAATGCATTAGGCCCTATATAGATGGAAGGAGGGAGTACCTTGTGTTGATAGTGTTGCTCGTACCTTTAGGATATTAGTAACCTTTGCGACAGTCCTCGAGGTCCGTGGTATTCCCTTCTTCCAAATATCATGAACTGCTTATGGCAGAAGTTCTTTTGAACCAAAAGATCACAACCAGAGTGCTCTTGATGAGTTGTCCATTTTACATTGTGAATCTGCCAGTTCTACCTTTCCGCATGGATTATCCGGAAGAAATGTTGAGCTTCGCTCGACATACTAATCTATGCATCTAAAACTCAGAAAATCATATGTTCCTTGAGTTGCCCCTCCTTAGTTGTTTCTGACCTTCGTCTATCAATTGATAGTCGAGGGTATATCATTGCATTCGTTCATCAAAGTCTATTATTCTTGTGGTCTGTCAAGCCATTCTATTCCAGAATGACTAGGAGAAACAAACTCCAGAACCTCATCCATATCTAGGATTGGGTCAAAGCAATTGTATTCCGCAGATCAAAATGCCAATCCAGCTTTTGCTTTGTTCTACCTTGAAGTGTTACCATCTTATTGTCAAGAATGTCATGAGAATTGCACCACCTCTTATGAATTCTTGACAGAGTGATACTTCTCGCCATCATTATTCATTCCCCAGTCCTGTGTTGTTGTAACCGGATTGCCGACAAGTGAATTGTGATGTGTGAAATCTATACTCCTAGCAACCCTGTTGCTTGGTAGTTAATGGACAATACTCTCATTCTTAGCGTGCTGGTTATTGAGTCATCATCCTAAGAATGATCGTGCTACCTAGTCCTTATTTGTGGTGCACTCTTCGATCAATGAGTTAGGATTGTGTCAATCCCTCACCCTTTTGATCATATCATCTTGCCTCGAAAGCAAGATTGCTCCCGATCTTAATAACATTTTGGTGGTTCATGATTTTCCGGATATCTTCACGAAAGTATCACCAGGTCGTCCCCTGGCCGATATGTTGAGTTCATGATCAAGTTGGTTTTCCAATAAACCACCCTTTCTCCAAGAATCCATGTTGGATACCCCTGAGCTAGTTGGTTAAGCTGAACAACAACTTGGAGAGTTGGAAGATAAAATCTTGCCTAACTTAGTTCGTTCCAAAGGGATATCCTTGTGTGTGTGTGTGTGTGTTGAAGAAAGATGATATCTCCATCGATTGGTCCTCGTGATCAGTTGTTGGATCTATTGCCTTGTCAAAAACTTCGACTTGAGTATGGGCTATTGCCAAGTCAAGTCAGAACCAATGATGTTCGTAATGTTGTCTTACTCGTGGTTGATCCCTCGAGCATACACCATTACATCTTTTGGTCTGACCAATGCTATCACCATGTTCACATGATGGTGGAAGTCCAGTGATATGGAAATTTCGATGAGTTGTTGTTAAGCCCATCAACAACATTTTGTCTCCCCCATGATTCATGTTGAACATCAACCTAGTGTTGAAAAATTTGTAAGCAATGTCTTCGTGTTCCGTTCATGAAGCTTATGCTTGGATGGAAGAAGTGACTTCTTCGAATTCATGTGCATTTGGTGCAAGCTGTCGCCGTGAGTTCGAGAAAGATTGTTTTTGTTTCCTCTGGAATCATCCCAAGTTATTCACGCATATGTGCGAAGTACTCTATGGTTTGATAGGTTGGCCGCCTCCATTCTGTATGTGTTGCTAGCGCACCAAGCCACTGATTGATTTGTTCAAGGAGAAGAAGTTCCTTCTTAAGAGCTAATCATGACTTATGCAAGGACTTCGTTATCCACAATGATGGTTCCCCACCTGAACTCGGTAGTGTTTTATTATAAGACTACTATGTGGTCATGCTTGTCTGGGACAACGTGTTCACATGTGTAGCAGAACCACCTCGTGTTTTGGAGCTTGCTATCGTAGTTCATTCCCCGAGAATCTCGCAATGTCATCTCGTCGATTGGTGTTGCAAATTTTCATTGTCTTTCTAGACTTGATGAGTCTGGAATATAGTGTTACCAAGCAGATCTGAATCTCAGGCAGATATGATGGTTGGAACTTTTCCAAGATCTATGATGTAGGCCCCGACAAGGCTGATGTTCTGGCCGACACACCTAGCCAGAAGGTCTATCATTGTAGTAACTTGATTGAGCTATTTGACCATCTTCTCCATGAGGATTTAGTGCAACTTATTCTAGGAGTTGTTCCTTGGGGATTCTTGTGCTCTTAGTTTCTTCGGTTATTCTGTAACTACTCAAACAGTGGAATCACTTTGAGTTTTTCTCCAGTTACTAGAATCATTCCCAGCATTTGCATTTTGTTCCCAGCTTGCACCCGCCTTTGTGCCATTTTACTATGGTCTGCCTTCTCAGTAATTTTTATTTAGGATCATCCTCAAAAGTGGGCTTACCCTAGGCCCTATCCTTTCTCGATGATAAGAAGAAATCATCCATTGTGTTGTCTTCAACAAGGTAGTCCACATCATCCATTCTAGTATGAGTATACCATTTCTTCAAGCTCCTTCACACGATCGTTTGTGATTGCCTCAGGCTGGTGAGAAGAGTTTCAATGATCTATGAATCAAAAGTAATCCTTTTTGCCACTTAAGGGGATAATTCTACGAGTCGCCTCCCCTAAGGTGCCCCATTATGGAATCATGGCATTTATTCCATCGCTATCTTGAGGTCATGCACCACCCTCTTCAGCGTGGGATTTTTGCCTACCCATTAGAACCTTGTCATCTACCTTTTCCATCACTCCTAATCTGTGTCATGTTTTAGCTCAAGAGATGTTCTAATGTCTCACTCCATGAGTTGATCTTGAGTGCTCGTTCTTCGAGGAAATCGTTTCCTGTAGAGTTTCCTTCTGTCATTATCGTGTTGGATGAAGATCTCGAAAGCAAAGATGTCAAGGTCAATATGAAGCAATGAATCAACATCCTCGAGAATGGACATCTGGACCATGAAGATTGTGTTAGCTTGTGTCGCTCTATCTTTTTACCTCACGACTTGAATCTCGGGACGAGATTCTTGTTTAGTAGGGGTGAGTTGTCACATCCCTAGTTCTAGTATGCACTAGGCTAGCCCTTCTTGTGTGCATCATGTTAATTTTTCAATTAAAGTTGAAATGGGGATTGCCTAAACTCTAGTATTAAAGGAATTCACTAGGTTCACCTAAAATATTTTCACTAAGTCCAAATGGCTTTCAAAAATGTTCATCATTTATGGAAAATACTATAAACAGTAGCCAGAGGTGATGCACATTTTTCCATGACATATTTGGGCTCTGAATTAAATCATACTCTATTTGAATTTGGGCACTTAAATACTATAAAATATTTAAAATGTCCAAATAATCCTAAACTGAAATGTTCCATGTTGGATATATTCCAAACACTGGCCATGAGCAGTTTGGTGATTTTTGAGTGTGCCCAAGTATTTTTAATAAAGCCAAACACAATTACAGAAAATAGAAAAGAGAAATAAAAATAGGAAAAGAACAGAGGCTCACCTGGAACTTACCTGGCGCCCACCAAAGCCAACTTGGCCGGCCCGGTTGGCCAGCCCAGCCCACCTCCTCGCGTGTCGTCTTCCCCATGCCTTCTGGCATCGTGCGTGGCGTGCGCACAGCCCAGCCGCGGCCACCTCCTGCTTCCACCTCCTTCTACCTCCCTGCTCGCTTCCTCGACCCCCTGGAGACGCCACGCGGCCCCCTCGACGCTCTCTCACTCTCCTCATGCTCATCCCCTCCACTGGCTCCCTCCCCCTCTCTTCCCCAAGCGCCGCCGTCGCTGCCGCTTGCCATAGCCGTGCCGGTCGAGCTCCCCTCGCCGCGCCGACCCGCCCAGGAGAACCGCAGGGTGGTCTTCATCATCTATGAGGAGCCATGCGACGCCGGACGCCCCGCATCGCCGCCTACCTCGTCTTCTTCCTCCTCTGCCGTCGAAGATCGCCGGCGCCCGTTTGCCGTCCATGGTGCCTCCCCGAGCCAGTTGAGTCCTCCGTTGGAATCCCAATGAGCTCCTCCGTCTTCCCCATCACTCCCCACGCTCTAACTTGCACGCTAGCGCTAAACCCGCGAGCACCCGAGCTCCGGCCGCCGCCCGACTCGCCGCCGCCGCCGCTACACGCTGCCCCAGCACACACCGCGACCACCACTGGATGTGTCACATTGCAGGCTTTCTAGCGCGCCCAGCCGCTCGTCCATCCGACGCCGGAGATGGCTGGATGAGGAGCATCGCCGCGTCTGCTTACCGCCAGCGATTAGTTGCCGGATTAGATGACATGGCCCAGGCTTAATTAGCACTAACCACCGATTAGTTAACCCCTAGCGTCATTGACAGACGGGCCCCACCCGTTAATTAACCACAGGGTTATTCCCTGTTTAATTTAAGCTAATGCCCATGGCCCCACCGGTCTGTTTGACCTTGCCACCTCAGCGCTGACTGACCCCACTGGTCAGCCTCTGCTGGTGACGCTGTTACACTAACATGCGGGACCCACCGGTCAAGGTTGACCTGGTCAGCGCTGTTGACCTGCTGATGCAGGCATGACATAGTGATGATGCAGTAATTGACTTTTGGGTTTTAAAATAATTCAGAAATTCCAGAAATTAGTATAAACTTCAAAAATTCATAGAAAATCAACCGTAGCTCCAAATGAAATATTTTATATATGAAAAATGATCAAAAAAATTCAATCTATCCATCTGTACCATTCTCATGCATGTTTAAACAACTTACAGCCATTGTATATGACAATTTGAATTAATGGCATTTAAGAAAGCACATATGGAGTTTTAATTTGAACCTAGTGTTCAAACCAACTCCATTTAACTTGTTGCTAGTTGCATTAGCTCAATCAACAACATATTGCCATGTCATGATCATGCATCATATTGTTGCATCGCATTGATTGTGTTCTTCCTTGTTTGTTGGTAATTGTCCCCTCTCAGTAGACGACGTTCCGATGATGAGATCGATGACACCGATAATGAACTATACTATCTTCAGAAGTGCCAGGCAAGCAAAAACCCCCTTGTTCATTCCGATACAATCCCACTCTCTTGCTCCTGCTCTCTTTTACTGCATTAGGACAACAACTATTCAACCGTTACATGCTATGATAGTTGAACCCCTTTCCTTTGCATGACCTGTCATTGCCACAGTAAATAGATGAAACCCACTAGCATGAGTAGGAGTTGTTTGAGCCTTGGTGTGCCTACTCATTCATGCTTGTTTGTCATGCATGCTATTGCTTAGAGTTGAGTCAGGTCTGATTCTTCGGGAATGAATTGGAATGGTGATGAACATGTCCTACTGTGTGTGAGCTAAGTGTGTGAACACGACTTGGTAAAGGTAGCGGTGAGAGGCCATGTAGGAGTACATGGTGGGTTGTCTCATTGCAGCCGTCCTCAGGAACTGAGTTCTGTGTTTGTGATCCATGACCAGTTACTACCACACATTGGGTTCTGGTAACTCGACCCCTCTCGACTTATTAATCAACTCGTTCTCTGTCCAGGAGTTGCAACTAGTTTCTGGTGTTTGTAGGTAGTGTTAGTAGTCTACCAAGTGGCACCCGGTACATGTGGGCTTGGGACAGACTAGGCACAGTGGCACGGTGTACCAAGTGGCACCCGGATGGTGGGCTTGGGAACCCTACACACATCGTTTGGGGCCGTGAGCGACAACCCGGCCGGATCTCTTTGAGGATGGAACCTGAATAGGCGATAAACCTAGACTAGAGACTTGTTGGTTAGTCAGGTCATGGCCGACTCCCTCGCCAGGCTTCTGCTTGAAGGTTGCCGAGATACACGATGTGTACATGGTGGTAAGTGGCGAGAGCGTGTGTGAAGAAGTACACCCCTGCAGGGTTATCATTATCTATTCGAATAGCCGGATTCCTCGGATATGGAAACTTGGACCCCTTGCATAGTTCATAGACAAGAGAATCTGGATACTCTAAAATGTGCAAGATAAGCGTGAGTGCTATGGATGGCCTTCTCGTAGGGAGACAGGAACGGATCCATAGTGGAGTATTGATATGGTGAATATGTGGACTCGTGTGCGCCACCTCAAAAGAGTTACTTGCAGTCGTAGTTCAGGTTAGCCACTGAGTCAAAAGCTAGCTTGCTGCAGTTAAACCCCACCATCCCTTTTGTTAATAATGATGCATATGTAGCTAGTTCTGATGTAAGTCTTGTTGGGTACATTTGTACTCACGTTTGCTTAATTTATGTTTTGCAGAGAGACGTCAGTATCACTAGTAGTTCTGCTTGGACTTCGACGTTTAGCTTGTTACCTCAGCTATGATCTTGTACCCTTGGGAGGGTCTTGTAGATAGTCAGGCTCCTCAGCCTTCTTCATTTTTAGTTGTCTGTACTCAGACAAGTTAAGCTTTCGCATGTGCTTTGACTTGTATGCTCTGAATGTTGGGGAATGAGACCCATGTTTGTAATATCTCGCTCCTCGGAGCCTAATGAATAAATACTTGAGTCGTAGAGTTATGTTGTGATGCCATGTTGTATTTACACATATCGAGCATATTGTGTGTATGATTGAAATGCTTGGTATGTGTGGGATCCGACAACCTAGTTGTTTATCCTTGGTAGCCTCTCTTATGGGGAAATGTAGTCTTGTGCTTCCATGAGCCATAGTAGTCCGCTATAGCCCGGTTCACCGGAGTCCTACTAGCCCAGCACTACTGCTCCGGAGCACTTGACTGACCGGCATGTGATTCACTTTGTTCCTGTGTCTGTCCCTTCGGGGAAATGTCACGTAGTGACATCCGGAGTCCTGCCTAGCCTGCTAGAGCCCGGGTTCCCGGAGTCCTGTTAGCCCAGTGCTACAGCCCGGATTCACACGCTGCTGACCGACATGCTCGATGTTGATTCATGTATGCCTATCCCCGTAAGTTAGTGCCACTTTGGGTTCACGACTAGTCATGTCGGCCCGAGTTCTCTGTCATATGGATGCTAGCGACACTATCATATACGTGAGCCAAAAGGCGCAAACAGTCCCGGGCCATGGTAAGGAGACACCCATGGGAATACCGTGCATGAGGCCACAAAGTGATATGAGGTGTTACAGGCTAGATCGGTGTGACTTAGAATCGGGGTCCTGACATGGCATGTATTTGTCATTCCACTCAATCTCCCCCTGATAGATTATGCAAAGAAAGAACATTTTCCTGACGTTGATAATTCCAGGGCTGAACTATTCGGGGAAGAATATGAATGTGTACATCCAGCCGCTTAAGGATGAATTGCAAGAAGCTTGGGATAATGGGTTCAAGACATACGACACCTTTAGCAAATAGAACTTCATAATGCATGTCTGGTACATGTACTCGACGAATGACTTGCCGGTGTATGCGCTATTCGTTGGCTGGTGTGTACTTGGAAGGTTCCCGTGCCCCACATGCAAGGAAGCTCTTAAGTTTCGTCGGCTACAGGTGGGTCGCAAGTTTTCTTGCTTCGACTTGCATAGACAGTTCTTGGATCCTCGCCATAAGTTCAGGAAAGACAAGAAGAACTTCATCAAAGGTAGAATTTTCAAAAACTCAGCACCACCTCCGTTGATAGGCCAAGAGACCCTAGATCAGTTAAACGGTCTCAAGCCAGATCCATAGCGTCCAGGGTATTTCAAGGGGTATAATCCAAAACACGCCTGGACTCACAAGACATGCTTGTGGGATCTGCCATACTTCAAAGACCTCCTTTGACCACACAACATCGACGTGATGCACACTGAAAAGAATATCACCGAGGCCCTATTTGGTACATTGTTCGGCATAGAGGGGAAGTCAAAGGATAATACTAAGGCTAGAGTCTATCAAGAGGCGCTATGTGATAGACCGTTACAAAACATGAAAGAACCGAAAGGAAAGAAGAACTGGACGAAGCCAAATGCATGGTTCAATCTTGCAAGGCCAACAATGAGGGAAATTATCTAAAGAGGGGAGAGAGTCTTGAAAATTGAAAATATTTGGTCTCAAGAGTCATGATTGGCACATATGGATTGAACGGGTAATGCTGGTGATGTTGCGTGGCTTTATCCCTGAGGATGAATCGCTAGTAATGGTAGAGCTAAGCTATTTCTTCCGTGTTCTTTGTGCGAAAGAACTACCGCCTACCGTGCTAGAAGAAATGGAAGAGTTGGCATCGGAGTTGATCTACAAGTTAGAGAAGATCTTTCCGCCGGGCTTCTTTAATCCAATACAACACTTGGTTTTGCATCTCCCGACCGAGGCAAGATTGGGGGGGGGGGGTGGGGGCGTGCAAAATCATTGGTGCTACGCAACTAAGAGGATATAGAAGACGCTCCGAGAAAAATGTAAAAATAAACGTAGAATTGAAGCATCGATGGCCAACTCATTCATTACTAAGGAGGCGGCAAACTTCATGATAGCACACTACAAAGCCAAAAATTGTCATTTGTATAACCTGAAGCCTTGGTACAATGCTGGCGACCCTAAAAAATGTGGATGCAACCTCAGCCTATTCAAAGGGAATCTCGCACCAGCCGATGCTTTTAAACCAATATCGTTGGATGTCGAAGAATGGCGGGCCATTTCGTTGTATATCTTCAACAACCTAACAGAAGTGCGGTCGTACATCAAGTAAGTTATCGCGGTACATTGTTTTTACAACTTCTAATTCCTTTGAAAATCTCTTATTCCCGGATATTTGATACAATTGATACGTTGCCAAATTCTCGGATGGAGCGGAGATCGAAAAGGAATCCATCAAAGAGTATGAGCTTCTGGCCAAGCAAGGAGGCGACTTTCCTAGTTTCATCTCTTGGTTCAAACAGAAGGTAATTTCCATTAGACCATTCTCATTTCTTTGTCTAATTTGCGGCTAATGCAACAATCCATTTGTATTAAACTTGTAGGCTAATTCAGAGTCTATGGATGCCGAATGAGACAAGTCGCTAATGGTTTTGACTATAAGGTCCGTTCATTTGACAAATACGACATCAACGGGTATCGCTTTCATAGCTATGTCAAAGAGCTATCTCTGGCTGACCGAAAGTCTACAAATTGTTGTGTCTCTGCTATCAGCGATGGAGGTATCGAGTATTATGGGAGAGTTGAAACAATTTATGAACTTCTATTCCATGGTGAAAACCCACCGAACGTCGTAGTCTTCAAATGTTATTGGTTCCAACCGAAGGAGACTAGAAGGACTCATTAACATGTAGGGCTAGTCAAAATCAAACAAAGCACCCATTTAGATGTTCTCGATGTCTATATTATGTCTCAACAGGCGACCCTAGTTTTCTATCTACCGTGGGCCTGCCAAACTGATCCAAATCTAAATGGTTGGGATGTCGTTTATGATGTGCCGCCATGTGTTAGCCCCACCCAATGAAGAGGATTATGAAACTCACATTAACCTAGACACATATGAATGTGAATTCTTCCAAGAAACACCTCTTTCCAAAAAACGCTTCAAGAAACGCTGTACTTCACCATAGAACATTGAACTAGACAACGACAGTAATCCGACTTCACCCCTGAGCCGGAACAAGAAGAGCCTGGAAAATAAGAGGTTACTATTGCGGATGACTTGTCAATGCTTGACCGATTACATAAAGGTGGCCTTCCACATGTTGATGCCGCTGAACCCGGTGAGCACTTCATTCAAGATAGTGATGATGATGATGATGATGCATTTATTGATCCCTGAGCATTTATTGGACCCGACGATCAATATTATTATTAGGTATTCAATTTTTAATGTTGTACTTGATTTATATAGTTACTTGTATGATTGTATGATTTATATAGTTACTTGTATAATTTTCTTACTTTGTATGATTGTTTGTTACACAAAGTGCCATGGTCTTGATATCCGTCCCCGTCGGCCCTCGCCTGATTATGATTCAGATGTGGTATATTCTCTTTTATAACTAGTTGTTGCATTTCATATTTATGAAAATTATGGCCATCAAGTTGACATAGAGATATTTTTATCTAGGAGGTATGTGAACGGGAAATTGCAACCGACCCTCTTGTCGAGAAGTTAAATTTAGTTCAAAAAGAAATGAGTATTTGAAAGAAAAAATGAAAAGAATTGAAGAAGAGAAGATGAAATTGGAGCTGTAAGTTGCCGATGTCGTCGATGATCACAAGATGAAGATGGATGCAATACTCTTGAAGATTAAGAAGATTAGAAAATATTCCATTTATAATGAGGCTTGGTATCATTATGCCGTTGGATCAATTGTTACCTTAGTTGCAATCTTGATCGCATTTCTTGTGACGAGGGTAAGTTTCCTCTAGTGTTCTGCTTAACAAATGCATACTTAGCTTCGTACAAGCTTGTTAGCCCTATTATGCCACATACTTAGCTTATTTTCCCCAAAAAAGACATACTTAGCTAATTATCCTCCAAAATGGCATAATTAGCTTATTTAGTTCATTTATGACATAAGTAGCTTATTCATTTTTAAAATGGCATAATAACCTTGGTTCTCTCATAGATGTCATATACTTAGCTTATTTCCCCCAAAATGGCATAATTACCTAAATTAGATAAAAAATGAGCTATACTTACGTAAGTTGGCTCAAAAATGGCATCATCACCTAGGTTAGCACAAAAATGACCTATACTTACCTTATTTTCCTCCAAATTGACATAATAAGCTTAGTTAGCTAAATTTGGCATAATTACCTAAGTTAGCTCTAAAATGACACAAATAAGGAATAAGAAGAAGAAAAATGAGGAAGAGGAGAAAAAGAAAGAATAGAAGAATAAAGAGAAGAAGAAGAAAGAATAAAAGAAGAGGAATGAGAATGAGGAGGAAAAGGACAAAAAGATAGAAGAGAAAAAGAAAGATGAGAAAAGAAGAAGCAAAAAATATCTTCTTCTTCTCCTTCTTCGAGTCTTCTCTTCTAGTCTTCTTCTTCTTCTTCTTCTAGCTTTCTTACTCCCATTTTTGCAGGTTTGATTCACTTCATGGAAGCAGCATTGATGGAATGCTAGTGTTTAGTTCTTGTTTTCATTTGTATTGATGAACAATGTGAAACTATGTATGTGTATATGGATGAACTCCGTGAAACTATGTATGTATTGGATCTTTTAATACCCTATGTGTTCTGTTGCATTGATGGATTGCTTGATGTTTGATACATGGGCTATGTTTGAGGTCGAAACTATTAGGGAACGCAGTAATTTCAAAAAAATTCCTACGCACACGCAAGATCATGGTGATGCATAGCAACAAGAGGGAAAAGTGTCGTCCATGTACCCTCGTAGACCATAAGAGGAAGCATTATGAGAACACGGTTGATGTAGTCATACGTGTTCACGATCGACCGATCCCTAGTACCGAACGTATGGCACCTCCGTGATCTACACACGTTCAGCTTGGTGACGTCCCGCGAACTCACGATCCAGTAGAGCTTCGAGGGAGAGTTTCGTCAGCACGACGGAGTGATGATGGTGATGATGATGCTACCGGAATAGGGCTTCGCCTAAGCACCTCTACAATATAACCGAGGTGGATTATGGTGGAGGGGGGCACCGCACATGGCTAAAAGATCAACTGATCAACTTGTGTGTCCATGGGGTGCCCCTCCCCCGTATATAAAGGAGTGGAGGAGGGGGAGGGCCGGCCCTCTCTATGACGCGCCCTAGAGGAGTCCTACTCCCACCGGGAGTAGGATTCCCCCTTCCATGTAGTAGGAGTAGGAGAGAAGGAAGGGGAAGAGAGAAGAGAAGGAAGGAGGGGGCGCCGCCCTCCCCCTAGTCCAATTCGGACTAGGCCTTGAGGGGACGCGCGGCCTGCCCTAGGCAGCCTCTCTCTCTCTCTCTCTCCCCTAAAGCCCAATAAGGCCCATATACTCCCCGGCGAATACCCGTAACTCTCCGGTACTCCGATAAATACCCGAACCACTCAGAACCTTTCCGATGTCCAAATATAGCCTTCCAATATATCGATCTTAACGTCTCGAACATTTTGAGACTCCTCGTCATGTCTCTGGTCTCATCCGGGACTCCGAACAACCTTCGGTACATCAAAACACATAAACTCATAATACCGACCGTCACCGAACGTTAAGCGGGCGGACCCTACGGGTTCAAGACTATGCAGACATGACCAAGACTCATCTTCGGTCAATAACCAACAGCGGAACCTAGATGCTCATATTGTCTCCTACATATTCTACAAAGATCTTTATCGGTCAAACCGCATAACAACATATGTTGTTCCCTTTGTCATCTGTATGTTACTTGCCTGAGATTCGATCGTCGGTATCTCAATACCTAGTTCAATCTCATTACCAGCAAGTCTTTTTACTCGTTCCGTAATGCATCATCCCGCAACTAACTCATTAGTCACATTGCTTGCAAGGCTTATAGTGATGTGCATTATCGAGAGGGCCTAGAGATACCTCTCCGATAAACGGAGTGACAAATCCTAATCTCGATCTGTGCCAACTCAAAAAACACCATTGGATACATCTATAGAGCATCTTTATAGTCACCCAGTTACGCTGTGACGTTTGATAGCACATAAGGTGTTCCACCGGTATTTGGGAGTTGCATAATCTCATAGTCAGAGGAACATGTATAAGTCATGAAGAAAGGAGTAGCAATAAAACTGAACAATCATTATGCTAAGCTAACGGATGGGTCTTGTCCATCACATCACTCTCTAATGATGTGATCTCGTTCATCAAATGCCAACACATGTCCATGGCTAGGAAACTTGACCATCTTTGATTAACGAGCTAGTCAAGTAGAGGCATACTAGGGACACCCTGTTTGTCTATGTATTCACACATGTACTAAGTTTCCAGTTAATATAATTCTAGCATGAATAATAAACATTGATCATGATATAAGGAAATATAAATAACAAATTTATTATTGCCTCTAGGGCATATTTCCTTCAGTCTCCCACTTGCACTAGAGTGAATAATCTAGTTCACATCATCATGTGATTTAACACCAATAGTTCACATCTTTATGTGATTAGTTCACATCTCCATGTGACTAACACCCAAAGGGTTTACTAGAGTCAATATTCTAGTTCACATCGCTATGTGATTAACATCCAAAGAGTGATCATTTTTTGCTTGTGAGAGAAATTTAGTCGACGGGTCTGCCACATTCAGAGCCGTATGTATTGCAAATTTTCTATGTCTACAATGCTTTGCATGGAGCTACTCTAGCTAATTGCTCCCACTTTCAATATGTATCTAGATCGAGACTTAGATTCATCCAGATCGGTGTCAAAGATTGCATCGACGTAACTCTTTACAACGAACTCTTTGTCACCTCCATAACCGAGAAACATTTCCTTATTCCAGTAAGGATATTTTTTGACCGCTGTCCAGTGATCCACTCTTGGATCACTATTGTACCCTCTTGCCAAACGTATGGTGAGGTACACAATAGGTCTCGTACACAGCATAGCATACTTTGTAGAACCCATGACTGAGGCATAGGGAATGACTTTTCATTCTCTTTCTAGTTTCTGCCGTGGTTGGGTTTTGAGTCTTTACTCAACTTCACACCTTGCAACACAGGCAAGAACTCCTTCTTTGACTGTTCCATTTTGAACTACTTAAAAATCTTGTCAAGGTATGTACTCATTGAAAATATATCAAGCGTCTTGATCTATCTTTATAGATCTTGAAGCTCAATATGTAAGTAGCTTCACCAAGGTCTTTCTTTGAAAAACTCCTTTCAAACATTCCATTATGTTTTCCAGAAAATTCTACATTTATTCCGATCAACAATATGTCATTCACATATACTTATCAGAAATGTTGTAGTGCTCCCGCTCACTTTCTTGTAAATAAAGGCTTCACCGCAAGTCTGTATAAAACCATATGCTTTGATCACTTTATCAAAGCATACATTCCAACTCCGAGATACTTGCACCAGTCCATAGATGGATCGCTGGAGCTTGCTCACTTTGTCAGCACCTTCAGGATCGACAAAACCTTCCGGTTTTGCATCATATACAACTCTTCTTTAAGAAATCCATTAAGGAATACAGTTTTGACATCTATTTGCCAGATTTCATAAAATGTAGCAACTGCTAACATGATTCGGACAGACTTTTAAGCATCGAGATGAGTGAGAAAATCTCATCGTAGTCAACACCTTGAACTTGTCGAAAACATTTTGCGACAATTTGAGCTTTGTAGATAGTAACACTACTATTAGCGTCAGTCTTCCTCTTGAAGATCCATTTTATTCTTAATGACTCACCGATCATCGGGCAAGTCAATCAAAACCCATACTTTGTTCTTATACATGGATCCCATCTCAGATTTCATGGCCTCAAGCCATTTCACGGAATCTGGGATGATCATCGCTTCCTCATAGTTCGTAGGTTCGTCATGGTCTAGTAACATGACTTCCAGAAAGGGTTACCGTACCACTCTGGTGTGGACCATAATCTAGTTGTCCTACGAGGTTCGGTAGTAACTTGATCTTAAGTTTCATGATCATCATCATTAGCTTCCTCACTAATTGGTGTAGAGATCACTAGAACTGATTTCTCTGATGAACTACTTTCCAATTCGGGAGAAGGTACAATTACCTCATCAAGTTCTACATTCCTCCCACTCACTTCTTTCAAGAGAAACTTATTCTCTAGAAAGGATCCACTCTTAGCAACAAAGATATTGCCTTTCGGATCTATGATAGAAGGTGTACCCAACAGTTTCTTTTGGGTATCCTATGAAAATGCACTTTTCCGATTTAGGTTTGTGCTTATCAGGCTGAAACTTTTTCACATAAGCATCACAACCCCAAACTTTAAGAAATGACAGCTTTGGTTTCTTGCCAAACCATAGTTCATATGGTGTCATCTCAATGGATTAGATGGTGCCCTATTTAATGTGAATGTAGCTGTCTCTAATGCATAACCCCAACATGATAGTGATAAATTGGTAAGAGACATCATAGATCGCACCATATCTAATAAAGTACGGTTATGATGTTCGGACACACCATTACGCTATGCTGTTCCAGGTGGCGTGAGTTGCGAAACTATTCCACGTTGTTTCAAATTAAGAACAAACTCGTAACTCAAATATTCTCCTCCACGATTAGATCACATAATCTGTATTTTCTTGTTACGATGATTTTCCACTTCACTCTAAAATTCTTTGAACTTTTCAAATGTTTCAGGCTTATGTTTCATCAAGTAGATATACCCATATCTGCTCAAATCATCTATGAAGGTCAGCAAATAACGATACCCGCCGCGAGCCTCAACACTCATCCGATTTCATACATCAGTATGTATTATTTCCAATAAGTCAATTGCTTGCTCCATTGTTCCAGAGGCATGGTTCGCAAGCATGAAATGATTCATAATCAAGTGATTCCAAAAGCCCATCAGCATGGAGTTTCTTCATGCGCTTTACACCAATATGACCTAAACGGCAATACCACAAATAAGTTGCACTATCATTATTAACTTTGCATCTTTTGGCTTCAATATTATGAATATATGTATCACTATGATCGAGATTCAATAAACCATTCACCTTGGGTGTATGACCATTGAAGGTTTTATTCATGTAAACAGAACAACAATTATTCTCTGACTTTAAATGAATAACCGTATTGCAATAAACATGACCAAATCATATTCATGCTTAACGCAAACACCAAATAACATTTATTTAGGTTCAACACTAATCCTGAAAGTATATGGAGTGTGCGATGATGATCATATCAATCTTGGAACCACTTCCAACACACATTGTCACTTCACCTTTAACTAGTCTCTGTTCATTCTGGAACTCCTGTTTCGAGTTACTAATCTTTAGCAACTGAACTAGTATCAAATACTGAGGGGTTGCTATAAACACTAGTAAAGTACACATCAATAACATGTATATCAAATATACCTTTGTTCACTTTGCCATCCTTCTTATCCGCCAAATACTTGGGGCAGTTCTGCTTCCAGTGACCAGTCCCTTTGCAGTAGAAGCACTTAGTCTCAGGGTTAGGTCTAGACTTGGGCTTCTTCACTTGGGTAGCAACTTACTTGCCGTTCTTCTCGAAGTTCCCCTTCTTCCCTTTGCCCTTTTCTTGAAACTAGTGGTCTTGTCAACTATCAACACTTGATGCTTTTCTTGATTTCTACCTTCGTCGACTTCAGCATCACGAAGAGCTTGGGAATCGTTTCCGTTATCCCTTGCATATTATAGCTCATCACGAAGTTCTAGTAACTTGGTGATAGTGACTAGAGAACTCTGTCAATCACTATCTTATCTGGAAGATTAACTCCCACTTGATTCAAGTGATTGTAGTACTCAGACATTCTGAGCACATGCTCACTAGCTGAGCTATTCTCCTCCATCTTGTGGGCAAAGTGCTTGTCAAAGGTCTCATACCTTTTAACATGGGCATGAGTCTGAAATACTAATTTCAACTCTTGGAACATCTGATATGCTCCGTGGAGTTCAAAACGTCTTTGAAGCCCCGATTCTAAGCCGTAAAGCATGATGCACTAAACTATCAAGTAGTCATCATATCGAGCTTGCCAAACGTTCATAATGTCTGCATCTGCTCCTGCAATAGGTCCGTAACCTAGCAGTGCATCAAGGACATAATTCTTCTGTGCAGCATTGAGGATAATCCTCAGATCACGGAGCTAGGCCGCATCATTGCTACTAATATCTTTCAACTTATTTTTCTCTAGGAACATATGAAAATAAATGGGGATCTACATCGCGAGCTATTGATCTACAACATAGTTATGCAAATACTATCAGGACTATGTTCATGATAAATTAAAGTTCAATTAATCATATTACTTAAGAACTCCCACTTAGATAGACATCCCTTTAGTCTTCTAAATGATCATGTGATCCAAATCAACTAAACCATGTCCGATCATCACGTGAGATGGAGTAGTTTTCAATGGTGAACATCACTATGTTGATCATATCTACTATATGATTCACGCTCGACCTTTCGGTCTCCAGTGTGCCAAGGCCATATCTGCATATGCTAGACTCGTCAAGTTTAACCCGAGTATTCTGCGTGTGCAAAACTGGCTTACACCCATTGTATGTGAACATCGAGCTTATCACACCCGATCATCATGTGGTGTATCGGCACGACGAACTTTAGCAATGGTGGATACTCAGGGAGAACACTTATACCTTGAAATTGAGTGAGAGATCATCTTATAATGCTACTATCGAACTAAGAAAAATAAGATGCATAAAGGATAAACATCACATGCAATCAATATAAGTGATGTGATATGGCCATCATCATCTTGTGCCTGTGATCTCCATCTCCAAAGCACCATCATGATCACCATCGTCACCGGCTTGACACCCTGATCTCCATCGAAGCATCGTTATGGTCACGCCAACTATTGCCTCCACGAGTATCACTACCGCTTAGTGATAAAGTAAAGAAATTACATGGCGATTGCATTTCATACAATAAAGCGACAACCATATGGCTCCTGCCAGTTGCTGATAACTGTGTTACAAAACATGATCATCTCATACAATAAAATTTAGCATCATGTCTTGACCATATCACATCACAACATGCCCTGCAAAAACAAGTTAGACGTCCTCTACTTTGTTGTTGAAAGTTTTACGTGGCTATTATGGGCTAAGCAAGAACCGTTCTTACCTACGCATCAAAAACCACAACGCGGTATAGTGATTGCTTTTTGATCTTCAGAAAGAACCCGGTTCATTGAATCCGATTCAACTAAAGCTGGAAAAAACAGACACCCACTAGCCACCTGTGTGCAAAGCACGTCGGTAGAACCAGTCTCACGTAAGAGTACGCGTAATGTCAGTCTGGGTCGCTTCATCCAACAATGCCGCTGAATCAAGAATCAAATAGTGACGGCAAGCAATATGTATATACCCACACCCACAACTCCTTTGTGTTCTACTCGTGCATATAACATCTACGCATAAACCTGGCTCGGATGCTACTGTTGGGGAACGCAGTAATTTCAAAAAAAATTCCTACGCACACGCAAGATCCTGGTGATGCATAGCAACGAGAGGGAAGAGTTTCGTCCATGTACCCTCATAGACCATAAGCGGAAGCGTTATGACAACTCGGTTGATGTAGTCGTGCGTCTTCACGATCGACCTATCCCTAGTACCGGATGTACGACACCTCCGCGATATGCACACATTCAGCTCGTTAACGTCCCGTGATACGTCTCCGTCGTATCTATAATTTTTGATTGTTCCATGCCAATATTCTACAACTTTCATATACTTTTGGCAACTTTTTATATTATTTTTGGGACTAACATATTGATCTAGTGCCCAGTGCCAGTTCCTGTCTGTTGCATTTTTTATGTTTCATAGAATATCCATATCAAACGGAATCCAAATGGGGTAAAAATGGATGGAGCTTATTTTTGGAATATTTGGAAAATCTGGGAGAAAGATCAAAGCGAAACGGTGTCCGAGGTGAGGACAAGGTAGGGGGGCACGCCCCTAACCCTCGTGGTCCACGCATAAGGCAGTTGATGCCCTTCTTCGGCCACAAGAAAGCTATTTTTTGGTAAAAAAATGATGGCGAAGGTTTCGGTCCAATCGGAGTTACGGATCTCCATACATATACGAAACGGTGAAGGGGCAGCAGAAGAGAACGCAGAAACAGAGAGAGACAGAGAGACAGATCCAATCTCAGAGGGGCTCTCGCCCCTCCCACGCCATGGAGGCCATGGACCAGAGGGGAAACCCTTCTCCCATCTAGGGAGGAGGTCAAGGAAGAAGAAGAAGGAGGGGGGGCTCTCTCCCCTTCGCTTTCGGTGGCGCCGGATTGCCACCGGGGGCCATCATCATTACCGCAATCTTCACCAACAACTTCACCGCCGTCATCACCAACTCTCCCCCCTCTATGCAGCGGTGTAACCTCTCTCTTACCCGCTGTAATCTCTACTTAAACATGGTGCTCAATGCTATATATTATTTCCCAATGATGTATGGCTATCCTATGATGTTTGAGTAGATCCGTTTTATCCTATGGGCTATTTGATGATCGTGATTGGTTTTAGTTGCATGTTTTATTATTGATGTTGTCCTATGGTTCACTCCATGTCGCGCAAGCGTGAGGGATCCCCGTTGTAGGGTTTGCAATATGTTCATGATTTGCTTATGGTGGGTGGCGTGAGTGACAGAAGCACAGACCCGAGTAAGTAGGTTGTTTGCGTATGGGATAAAGAGGACTTGATACTTTAATGCTATGGTTGGGTTTTACCTTCATGATCTTTAGTAGTTGCGGACGCTTGCTAGAGTTCCAATCATAAGTGCATATGATCCAAGTAGAGAAAGTATGTTAGCTTATGCCTCTCCCTCAAATAAAATTGCAATAATGATTACCGGTCTAGTTATCGATTGCCTAGGGAAAAATAACTTTCTCGTAACAACAAACTCTCTACTAAAAATAATTTAGTTGTGTCTTTATCTAAACAGCCCCTACTTTTTATTTACTTGCTCTTTATTATCTTGCAAACATATCCAAAAACACCTACAAAGCATTTCTAGTTTCATACTTGTTCTAGGTAAAGCGAATGTCAAGCGTGCGTAGAGTTGTATCGGTAGTTGATAGAACTTGAGGGAATATTTGTTCTACCTTAGCTCCTTGTTGGGTTCGACACTCTTACTTATCGAAAACTGTTGCGATCCCCTATACTTGTGGGTTATCAAGACCTTTTTCTGGCGCCGTTGCCGGGGAGCAATAGCGTGGGGTGAATATTCTTGTGCGTGCTTGTTTGCTTTATCACTAAGTAATTTCTATTTTCTTTTCTTAGTTGTTCTCTATCTTTAGTTATGGATATGGAACACGAAATACAAAAAATTAGGTGTACTTGCTGCTCAAGGAGATGAGGAACCTCCTAAAATGATCGATGCTCATTATGTTACAGAAATTATGTACTACTTTGATAATCCTGAGAAAACCACATTCAATCTGGTAATGGGAGTAACGCTGGATCAACGTGAATACTTTAGGGATTATCTCTTGACAGAAAAAGGGAAACTATTATGGGATGAAATTTATATATTGAAGTGGTATGCTCGGCAAGTATGCTTGAGATATGATTATACTTGTTGCTCTAGGATGAAGGCTCCACACCTTCCCTTTTCATGTGAATTTAATGATAATGAAACCTTAGCTTCTTATGCTAATGGTATATATGATTACTATGATGTGGAACAAATATAAGAATTTGTTGCTTTTAAGGGTGCTTATGAAATTGAATCTTTGTTTGAAAAGTATGAAGCTTTTGATTATGATGTTGATAGGCCTGAAAATTTGGCTATCCTAAAATATTTCTATGATAATTATGAATATAATTCCTATATTAATGCGCTTATTGAGAAAGTCTCCACTGCCCAAGAAGAGACTAATATTTTGCAGGAATCTATGGAAGAAGAAGTTGATGAAACTGTGAGCTCATTGGATGAAAAAGATGAGGAGGAGAGCGAAGAACAAAAGGAGGAAGAGCGGATTGATCACCCGTGCCCACCTTCCAATGAGAGTAACTCTTCAACTCATACATTGTTTAATTTCCCTTCATGCTTACCGAAGGATGAATGCTATGATAATTGCTATGATCCCGTTGATTCTTTTGAAATATCCCTTTTTGATGATGCTTGCTATACTTGTGGCCAAGATGCCAATATGACTTATGCTTATGGAGATGAACTTGCTATAGTTCCTTATTTTAAACATGAAATTGTTGCTATTGCACCCACGCATGATAGTCCTATTATCTTTTTGAATTCTCCTAACTACACTATATCGGAGAAGTTTACCCTTATTAAGGATTATGTTGATGGGTTGCCTTATACCATTGCATATGATGATTTTTATGAATATAATATGCATGTGCTTGCTGCTCCTACTTGCAATTATTATGAGAGAGGAACTATATCTTCACCTCTCTATGTTTCCCACATGATAAAATTGCAAGAAACTGTTTATACTATGCATTGGCCTTTACTATGTGTGCATGAATTGTTCTTTTATGACATGCCAATGCATAGGAAGAGAGTTAGACTTTGTCATTACATGATATATGTTGCTCTGTGCTCACTACTAAATTACAAATCATTGCTAATTAAAATTGGCTTTGATATACCTTGGGATCCGGGTGGATTCACTACTTGAGCACTATATGCCTAGCTTAATGGCTTTAAAGAAAGCGCTGCCAGGGAGACAACCCGGAAGTTTTACAGAGTCATTTATTTATGTTGATTGCTTTTATATAGTTTAAAAACAAAAAATAAATAAATAGGGGAACCCAAAACTTTTTCAAAAAGGAAAGTGAAAGTAAGAAAGACAAGCATTGTTGAAGTGGGAGAGCTCCTTGAACTTTGTTCATGCTCACGACAACTTTGTGAATCTTGATTACAGAAACTTTTCAATAAAAATAATTATCCCCTTGTACAATTTCATTGTATTATAAAAATAATGTGCCAAGGTTTGCCTTTAGGATGTTTACTTTGCTTGTTGGTTTGTACGGTACAGGACAGAAACTTTGGCTGTAGTGCGCGATTTTACATTTTCTACTAGAACGTCAAATGGTTCTGATTCTTTTTGAAATGTATTTATAAACAAATTTTTTATTTTTCCTAATTTTGGTAGAAGTTTTCAAGTATCATAAGTATGGTGAATGTTCAGATTGTTACATACTGTTCTGTTTTAGACAGATTCTGTTTTTGATGCATAGTTTGCTTGTTTTCATGAAACTATCAATTTATATTAGTGGATTAAGCCATGAAAAAGTTATATTACAGTAGACACAATGCAAAAACAAAATATGAATTGGTTTGCAACAGTACTTAGAGTAGTGATTTGCTTTATTATACTAACGGATCTTACCGAGTTTTCTGTTGAAGTTTTGTGTGGATGAAGTGTTCGATGATCGAGAAGGTCTCGATGTGAGAAGAAGGAAGAGAGGCAAGAGCTCAAGCTTGGGGATGCACGAGGCACCCCAAGTAAATATTTAAGGAGACTCAAGTATCTAAGCTTGGGGATGCCCCGGAAGGCATCCCCTCTTTCTTCAACAAGTATCGGTATGTTTTCATATTCGTTTCGTTCATGCGATATGTGCAATCTTGGAGCGTCTTTTGCATTTAGTTTTCATCTTTCTTTTATGCACCATGCTGGTATGAGATAGTCCTTGGTTGATTTATAGAATGCTCTATGCACTTCACTTATATCTTTTCAGTATGGCTTTATAGAATGCTTCATGTGCTTCACTTATATCATTTGAAGTTTGGATTGCCTCTTTCCCTTTACATAGACAACCGCCATTTGTAGAATGCTCTTTTGCTTCACTTAGATTTGTTAGAGCGTGGGAATATCTTTTGTAGAAAGAATTAAACTCTCTTGCTTCGCTTATATCTATTTAGAGAGATGACAGGAATTGGTCATTCACATGGTTAGTCATAAAATCCTACATAAAACTTGTAGATGACTGAATATGATATGTTTGATTCCTTGCAATAGTTTTGCGATATAAAGATGGTGATATTAGAGTTATGCTAGTGGGTAGTTGTGGATTAGTAGAAATACTTGTGTTTAGGTTTGTGATTCCCGTAGGATGCATGTATGGTGAACCGTTATGTAACGAAGTCGGAGCATGAGGTATTTATTGATTGTCTTCCTTATGAGTGGCGGTCGGGGACGAGCGATGGTCTTTTCCTACCAATCTATCCCCCTAGGGGCATGCGTAGTAGTACTTTGCTTCAAGGGCTAATAAACTTTTGCAATAAGTATGTGAGTTCTTTATGACTAATGTTGAGTCCATGGATTATACGCACTCTCACCCTTCCATCATTTCAAGCATCTCTAGTATTGCGCAACTTTCGCCGGTACCATAAACCCACCATATACCTTCTTCAAAACAACCACCATACCTACCTATCATGGCATTTCCATAGCCATTCCAAAATATATTGCCATGCAACTTCCATCATCATCATATACATGACTTGAGCATTCATTGTCATATTGCTTTGCATGATCGTAAGATAGCTACGACGCCTCCACGGATGGCGACTCCCGACTCCCACCTCCCACCTCCCACCCTCCCATGGTGACTCCCACCTCCACGGATCGTATGCCGTCGATGAACCTCTCCTTGGACTCCTCTAACTACTCCACATCATGGCCAACATCCTCCTTTGGGATTTTGCCCCGGGTCTCAAAGTGGAGGATCAGATCAGACGCAGGTTTGGATCTTCGGTTCATTTCAATCATGATCCGAAAACCAAGGAGTTTTTCTTGGTGGTCTCTTTTCCCTCTACTTCTTTCCCTCTTTCAGTGTAATCTGTGGGTTTGGTGCTACAATGTTGCATTGGTGGTCGGGCCTTAGGGTTTAACGTCATTCAATTGGGGCCTCACAACTTCCGCTTCTCGGTGGCTTCAAATAAAGTTGGGCATTTCATATACTCTCTTAAGGATCGCATCTGGCCTAATTTCATATGTCATTTCCATTTATATAAGGAGAATGTGGATCATTCTTACGACTCGCACTACTAGGAAAAGGGCTATAGATGATATGGCCACTAATGGCGCACCAGACATGTGGTGCGCCACTACTATATAGTAATGGCGCACCATGAGTTGGTGCGCCATTAGTGTGATAGACACTAATGGTGCACCAGACCCAGGGTGCGCCATTAGTAACAATTTTTTTCCAAAAATACTAATGGTGCACCAGACCCAGGGTGCGCCATTAGTAACAATTTTTTTCCAAAAATACTAATGGCGCACCAGGGAAGAGTGCGCCATTACTAGTTTAACTAGTAATGGCGCACCTCCAACACAGTGCGCCACTACCATTTTTTTTTATTTTTTTATTTTTTGCAAAACTACTAATGGCGCACCTCAAGCTGGTGCGCCATTAGTAACCAGGGTTACTAATGGCCCATTTGTGGGTGGTGCGCCATTAGTAACCTGGGACCAGCTAGATATTTTGGACAGCCACACCTACACACTCACTTTCCCCACTTCATTCTCTCCACCTCCTCCTCCAAGCTTGTGTCGGCTGCCTCCTCCTCCTCACCTCATTTGCACCATAGATTCATCAAAATTAAGTGGTTAAATTACCTTTTTTTGATAGGTAAGTAAGGGGAAAGCTATCTTTATGTTGTAGATCTACTTTTTTTCTCCCTTGGCCCAACAACGTGCACATGCACTTTTTATGGCCTTGCTAGATCAATGTATGTTTGTGGTGTTGCATATGTTTGTGGTGTTGCATATATGTTTTTGTTTACAGGTACCGGTATTTGAAATGCGATAGTTGCCAATATTTTGCTGGAATGTTGATTCATTTCCGTTTCGGGGAGAATTTTGGCACTACGCATTCTTTTTGGTCCTATTTTTAGGGAAAGTCATGCCAAATTTTTTCTTGGTTCTAAAATATCGTTTTGCTCTACCCCGCAGGCGACCATGGTTGCATGATGACCGAAGGCATCGTGAATAGGTTTTTGAGCTCCGTGAAGGCCGAGATGCTTCAAAATAACGAGACAGAGATAAGATGTCTGTGTCGAAGATGCAAGCTAAAGAGCCTTATTGCGGACCCGGATTCCGGGCAGGTGCGGGACCACCTGCTCTTGCGTGGTTTCATGGATGGCTATTGGTGGCAAGATGACGAAGATGACTATGAAGTCGTCCATGTGGGTCGGGCAAGAAATGAGTAAGGGCAGCAAGACAACCACCACCGCGGCGAGGGCGGGCGAGAAGACGAGGAATCTCCAGGACATGATCACGACGGTGATGCTGTACACAGTCATCATGTAGAAGATGCCAGACATGATGATGAGGAAGATCAAGACGAAGGGCATGATCATGAAGATGAAGATGCCGGAGCAGACGACGATGGAGGCTGGGTGCAGGACCCTCATATTCAAGAGCTGTTTCTCAAGCAGATGGATAACGCAAGAGCTGTCGCCCGAGAGAAAGCCAAGCTGGATCAACTTGAGATAGACGCGGTTACTCCATTGTATGAAGGATGCACGCCCGAGGATACCCGCCTGAAAGTAACGCTCATGGCTCTGGAGATGAAGGTAAAACACAAAATGACCGATGCATGCTTCGACGAGAACATGTCATTCTGGCACGAACGTGTTCCCAAGGGGAACAAGTGCCCGTCCAGTTTCGAGGACGCGAAGAAAATCGTGTGTCCTCTGGATTTACCGCACGTGAAATACCATGTGTGCGTGAACAATTGCATCATTTATCGGGACAAGCACGCGGAGTCTACCATATGTCTGGTGTGCAGCGTCACTCGATACAAGAAGAGGAAGAAAGCTCCTTGAAAAGTGGTGTGGTACTTTCCGATCACTCCTCGTCTGCAGCGGTATTTCACAGACCCTAAGGTAGCAAAGATCCTGCGTTGGCATGCAGATAGGGAGGAGAAGAAGCGAGAAGATGACGGAAATGATCCGGAGATGAATAAAAAGACAAGATGCTGAGTCACCCTAAGGAGGCGAGCCAGTGGCAAGCATTGAATTTCGAAGACCCAGAATTTGGGAATGATCCAAGGAACATCGTGCTGGGCACGAGCACCGATGGAGTCAATCTGTTTGGCAGCCAGAGAAGCACACATAGCACCTGGCTCTCTTTGTGTGGATGTACAACCTTCCCCTGGTTGTGCATGAAGAGGAAGTACATTGACACGAGTATGCTAATTGAAGGGCCGAAACAACCAGGGAACGACATCAATCTGTATCTGGGGTTGCTGAAAGAGGAGCTAGACACGTTGTGGAAAATGCCAGCCAATACGTGGGACGCCGTAGAGAAAGAATATTTCCCTATGAGAGCCGCACTCCTCACGACGGTGCATGACTATCGCGGTTATGGATATCTCGTGGGGCAGGTGGTCCACGGATTTTCTGGATGCGTCAGGTGCATGGATGACACAACGTATCGCCATCTAGATAGAGATCCCGGGTCTTCGAAAACCGTGTTCATGGGACATCGAAGGTGGCTTCACAACGATGACCCATGGAGAAAATGCAAGGATCTGTTCGATGGTGAAACCGAACCCCGAAGACGCCCGCGTACGAGGAGCGGCGAGGAAATAGATGAGCTGTTGAAAAATTGGAAAGATTACCCACTGCCGGGAAAGAAGCAAAAGGCGCTAGAGCCGGGAAAGAAGCGAAAGGCGCCAGAGCCGCTGCTGAAGGTATGGAAAACGAGGTCTGTTTTATGGGACTTGCCGTACTGGAAGATCCAACGTGTGCCTCACAGCCTTGATGTCATGCATATCATGAAGAACGTGTGCGAGAGTCTGCTTGGTACCCTGCTCAACATGCCAGAGAGGACCAAAGATGGGCCGAAAGCAAGGGCAGACTTGAAATCAATGTGCATCAGGGTGGAGCTTCGCGCTAATGATCATGATGATGAGGCGAAGTAGCACACAGCAAGTCATCGCAAAGGCAAAAAGGACAAGAAGACCGGAAATGACTACCCTCCCGCATGCTTCAGTCTAAGTCAGGAGGAGATCGAGCAGTTTTTCACCTGCCTCGTAGGAGTAAAACTTCCTTACGGTTACGCGGGGAAGATAAGAAGATACCTAGACCCAGCAAAGCAGAAGTTCAGCGGGATGAAGTCTCACGACTGTCACGTGCTGATGACGCAGATACTTCTAGTTGTAATCCATGGGATCATGGACGCGCACGCCCGTGAAACGCTATTTGGCCTATGCAACTTTTTCGACGTCATCTCACAGAAGTCGGTTGACGTGAGGCAACTCAGAAGGCTACAGGAAGAGATCGTGGTGATACTATGCGAGCTTGAGATGTACTTCCCGCTCGCATTCTTCGATGTTATGGTGCATCTGCTGGTCCATATCGTGGAGGATATCATCCAACTCGGGCCGACGTTCCTGCACAGCATGTCACCGTTCGAAAGGATGAATGGTGTCATCAAAGGATAGGTTCGCAACATGTCACGTCCAGAGGGAAGAATAGCCAGGGGCTTTCTGACCGAAGAGTGCATCTCCTACTGCATGAATTATCTAGGCATCGAGAACCCCGTTGGTCTGCCCGTCAACAGGCACCTTGGTAGGCTCGCTGGATGGTGTCATCGTGAGGGTCGCCACGAAATGCATGTCGACTTCAAGGGTCGACTCGCCGACTTTGAAAGAGCAAACCTAGTCGTGCTACAACACATAAACGTGGTTGATCCTTGGGTGGTAGAGCACAAAACCTTTATTGAGAAGACGTACAATGACCGAGGCCAACAAAGGATGGACAGAGATATAATGAAAGAGCACAACTCATGTTTCACGCGTTGGTTCAAGCAGAAGTTTCTATCGTACCCTTTACATGAGGATTCTTCTGCGGAAGAACAACTCATATTCGCCTTGTCACAGGGCGTCGAGCACAACCTGATGACCTATGAGGCGTACGATATCAACGGCTACACATTCTACACCGAGGACAAGGACATGAAGAGTGATGATTATCAGAACTCCGGGGTAATGATGGAATCCTACACCGGTAATGACAAGGACATATACTACGGAAGGATAGAGGAGATCTGGAAGCTGAGCTATGCTGGAGAGAAGGTCCCGATGTTCCGTGTCAGATGGGCCAAGAGCGTCCTAAAAGAAGACCGGTATTTCACCACCATGGTTATACCCGAAGCCAAATCCAAGACCGCGGGCGCAAACATCACCGCGAAAAATGAGCCATGGGTACTGGCTTCCCAGGTGGACCAATGCTTCTTCATTATTGACCCATCAAAGCCCAGTCGTGTTGTTGTGAGGAGAGGCAAAAGGAAGATCATCGGAATGGATGGAGGCGCCAATGAGCAAGACTTCGACAAGTACGGCGACCCGAAGATGGAACATGTCGACGACAATGAAGTAGCAGCATACACCACAAGAAGAAGCAGGACCACCCTATCTACAGGACGTCCGTTCCACAGAAGAACTCCATTTGCGAAAAAGAAGGGCAAGAAGATTGTGAACAGATAGCTAGCTAAGATCGATTGTATTTAAATCGTAGTCTTCATTTCTCGATTGTATTTCATGGGAACTTTTTGATATCATGAATATTTTTAAATTTCATGGGCACTTTTTGAATTCATGAATATTTTTTTCAAATTTGATGATATTTTTTCATATTCAATATGAAAAAATAATGAATATTCATTAGGACACTCGATCTCGATCCCCCTCCATCTCGATCGCTATCTCCCTTGCCAGATCCCTCTCGCCGCCGAGCACCCCCGCACCATCCCCCCGCTCCACCACCGACGACGACCACCCACACCCTCCCCCGCTCCACTGCCGCCGACGACCCACCGTACCCTCCCCCTCTCAACCGCTGCCGACGACCCACCACACCCTCCT
>NC_041386.1:514267186-514286352 GCF_002162155.2 Triticum dicoccoides
CTCCACCGCCGCCGCTGACCCCCCGCACCCTCCCTTGGCCCGCTCCACCGCCGCCGCCGACACCCCTCACCCTCCCCCACTTTTTGATGATATTTTTAAATAACAAATTTGATGATATTTTCAAATAACAAATTTGATGATATTTTCAATTAAAAATAAAAAAAACAAATTTGATGATATTTTCAAAAAAACAAATTTGATGATATTTGATGATATCTTCTGTTCTAGTCTTCATGAAAATAACAAATTTGATAAAAAACAAATTATTAGATGCAACAAGAAATAATGAAAAAAGAAGAAGTTACTAATGGCACACCAGAGGAGGGTGCACCATTGCTATCAGAAAAAAGTTACTAATGGCACACTAGAGGGTGGTGCGCCATTCCTATGAGTGTTTTTATGGCGCACCCCTAGATGGTGCGCCATTACTAACATTCCCCCCTCTAGCTGGATATACCCCTTCGCCCAATCCCCCCTTCCCTCTCCCTCGCCAAATCCCCTTTCCCTCCCTCGCCACACCCGCTCCGATGACCCCCGACCCGCTCCGACGACCCCCGCGCCCGCTCCACACCTGCTCCGGCTCCCTCGCGCTACCGCCCCGGTGCCCCCGCATCCACCGCCGGCCTCCCCACGACCAACTGAGGCGCCCAGGAAGACCGCCGCCGTCTTCCTCTTCGACTACGAGGACCCGGACGAGCTCTGACGCCCTCGAGCCATCCCTTCAACGCCGCCGCCGCCGCCGACCCCGACCCCTCCGGCGACCGGCCGCGCCCACCCAGGTACCTCTCCTCCTTCCTCCTTCCTCCCAAATAGGTTCAGTCTCAGCGAGCTCTATCCACAAAACCTAACTTCAATTTTGTATAGCACAAAAAGGTGCTACCGTTCACAAAACCTAACGATGCAGTTATCTAGTTGTGAGCAATCTTTTGGTTTTCTAGTGTTCTAGCTTGGAAGTTGCACCTACCACTATTTTCTCCAGATTACATTCTTAATGGAGGGCTATGGTTGTGCACTCAAAAGTTGTTGGAAAGAAAATACCCTGTATTTTAGTGCATTATATATAGTACACAAAAGTAGGCAAAGTTTCTGTGAAAATATAGATGCAAGGAGAAATAAGCAGCCAAAACAGCAATTAGCAAAAGTGATAGTGGTACTGAATTTAAGTGTGTAATGGTGGACCCTGAAGCTGATATTTTAGCAATGGTGGCTTCAGTGTGTGGTGCAGTGGCAGCCACTCCTCCTTCCCCCTTCTGCTGCCATCCCAATAATGTTGGTATTATTCTTATCTTCACCCTGTTTTTAACACACTATATTACTGCTTTCCACTACTCTTTTTATCACCAGAAGCTTAGCACTATATTATCACAGTGTTTTCATCTTCTTCCAAAACCACACTATGGCACTGAAAATTAAGCTAGACAGGCTCCATGTCCAGGTTCAGACTAGTGGAATTTCTTTTCATTTTCTTAAGATAAGACGAGTGAAAAACAAGTATAAGACTAACATCTAGAGATGCTAGCATGGATATACATGTTGCTGATTGTCATAAGTACTCTATATTTTAAACATCAACCATAACCAACAGCTAGAAGTTTATTTGCTTCCACTGTAAATTCATATTCAGAAAAGTGCTTTGTATTTGAGTGGAAGAACAAATTTTAAACTGAATTTTGAGGTGTAACCAAACTAAACTGATGATAACTCTTGTTGCCTAGAAACAGAGGTAGATTACATATTGCATTGCCTTCTGTTTTACTGCATTTATCAGGGCATTGCTGGTGTTTGTTTATGTTCAGAGTTTAGGCATGTGTAGTGTAGTGTAGTGTAGTGAGCTTGTTCTAGTGTAGTGAGGTCTGAACCATTGCACGATGTAGTGTAGTGTAGTGAGCTCTGAACCATGTTCAGTGTTGAGTACTTCAAGTTTACTGAACATATTCATTTTTGTGGACTTAGTGAACATGATAAGACAAGCCAGATGCTCTATTTTTAATGAACAGTAATCCATGATCAGCAACAGTTTCTTTCACTAATTTTCAGTTAAGAGCAATCCATGATTTTTTCAGCTAAAACTATTGATGATTTTTTGTTGGGTGACCTATTAGATCTGGAATGGAAGCTCACATAAGTTGAGCTGATTTTTGTCCATAAAAAAGCAGAGGACCATATGGTCTATGGCCTTTTCATCCATATGAAAGTAGAGGCACATTGTGGTGCTAGTTTGCTGGGTTTTGTCTCCGACCATCGTGTCGTGATGATTTTGCAGGTACCCCGAGAGGCCCTTGAGTTTGCCGGAATGTTGATTAACTCCCGTTCCGGCAAATTCGGGTACTCCATATGTCCTATTTTCAGCAAAGGTCATGCTGAAATTTTCCGTGAATTTTAGCATGACTTCGCTAAAAATCGGACATATGGGGTACTTGCTACTAATGCATGGGCCGGGGTATCTTAGTACTTAATTAAGTAGGATCAACTGCCTCTTGTGTTATGCATGGGCCTCAGCATCGACAAACCCTAAATTATAAAACCTTGGCTTTTAGGGTGCCTCGGTGTCGATAAAAACCTAAATGATGAAAGCTTAGGCTTTTAGGGTGCCTCGGCGTCGACACACCCTAAATGATAAAAGTTTAGCTTTTAGGATGCCTCGATGTCGACAAAACCTAAATGATGAGACCATGATCTTGTTCCTTGACAATAACCAACTTTTTGACCAAACTTTTTTCCCATTTAGAGCGAAACATGGCCCACAATGATGAGGCCAGCGGTTCGGGCGGCAAGCAATTCTGCGAGCTGTCCCAGGAGATGGAGGAAGAACCTCACCGCTATGAGGACGCCGCGGAAGACACCGATCCTGACTACACAACCCCTAGTGGCGTCGGGGATGACACCACTGATGGTGCCGCCAAGGATGCCACCACTGATGGTGCCGCAGAGGATGCCACCACTGATGATGGCAGCGCACGCACAGATGGCAGCCAACCGAAGAGGCAACGGAAGGACCGGCGCCCGAACGTGTTTCGCACCATCAAGGAGGAATTTACTAAAGTGAACTCCGACGGGCATCCAACGACGCCCAAAGAAATAGTCAAGGGGTACTCGCTTCAGCTCGGGTGCATTCTCCGGAGCACCGTCTCGATCAACACCGATAACCTAAGGCATAAGGACCGAGGGAATTTGCGCACCCTCCTCTTCATGAAGCTGCATAAACGATACAAGTTCCCCGCTGAATTTGAAAACACACGCCTCTCAGGGAATAAAGTTAACAGTGCCGCCCTCACGAGGATGAGCACGGCCCTGTCTACTTGGAGAAGCGCGGTGAAGACAATGATTGAGAAAGGTGATAGTTATGAGAAGATCAAGGCGAAAAATCCTTCGATCAGCGAAGATGACTACAATGAGTTCAAGATCAAGTGCCAGAGCAGCGCAACCTCCGAATCAAGTCGGCGGGGGAATGAAATGCAGGAGTTGAACTTAGGGGAACACAAACTCGGTCCCGGCGGTTACAGAGTGGCGGAGCCTATATGGGACAAGGAGGACGTGGAGCGTGCCGAGCAAGGCCTACCGCCCCGCTTCGAGAAATACCGCGACAAGCAGACCAGGAACTACGTCAGGGCCTGGTACAAGGAGGACCCGGTAACAAAGGAGCTTACCACGGATCCGAAGACCAGGGTGCTTGAGCTTGTTCTGGTAAGGAATACACCCCCGCGTAATTAGCTCCATATGGCTGCATTCTAATTAATGAAGCCAAATTTCTAAATGGTTCACATTCCTTCCGCAGGAGACTGAAAGTAGTAGCGCGGGGTCGTCTCAGAGCACCCCTTGGGACAACACTCTAAATAGGGCGTTGAACATAATGAAAAACAAGGATAAGCTCAGTAAGCCGTCGTCAGCTGGTCGTGTGGCCGGCAGAGGCTTGTCCACAAAATGGTCATCCTACTATAATGCTGGTGGGCGAAAGGAGAGAAAGACCAGCTCGGAAAGCCACTCGCGCAAGGTTCAAGAACTCAAGGCACAAGTGGCGTGGATTCCGGAGAATGTCAAAGAGCAAGTGCAACAACAACTGGGATCGACGCTCACCGGCATTATGCCTACCTTGATTCATGGGCTGACGATGTGGATTGCGGGCGGCCAATAGGGGCCGCCCCCAATTCCCAGCTTCACGGCCAGCAACTCGCACAACATGTAGGCGGCGCCATTGGTGTCTCAGGCGGAGGCGGTATTGGTGTCTCCGACACCGGCACGGGCATTGGAGCTTAATGCACCCAGGTGTACGCCGGCCGGCACCTCGGCAGCAAGCGGCCCCTCCGCCAGTTGCACGCCCGCCGTTGGCGGTGCCTCGACATTAGCCGAGATCGACGCTATCATCACGGTAACTAATTAAGCCTCTCGGCCGAGGACTTCATCTCCTTGCCTTTGACTGGGCATCCCTGACTCCCTACATGTTTTCGCACGGCGCCGCTGACATTGCGTGCACTCTCCTGTACTTCGTGAACGACGAGTTGGTCGATGTCGCCAAGGGCAGAATCGTTCAACCGGGCAACCCCGTGTTCCATGGTAATCCAATGCCACCCACCGTGTATAGGGTTCAACTGTTTCGGGTGCTGCCAGGCTGCGATGAGTTGTTACCTCCGATTCAACCCGCCGGGGCCAACGAAGATGATGTGATGACCCTCAGCGCCTGCCTAACCTGGCCGCCGCAAGACCGCCGCAACGCTACCGGACATGCCGGACATCCCTATGGCACAGGATCCGAACATGCATATGGCACATGATCCAGACGACGACGACAACGATGACGATACATTTACCAACGTCGATAAGTACTTTGCCGAACATGGGTACGGTGACGAATTCTTCGGGCCTCCTTCTCAAGAACCCAACCCTGAAAAAGACGACTGCGATCATGCTGGTACCGTGGAGAAACCAAATTGCAACATGCGTCGTCTGGCGTTCAGTTCTCAGGAGACGCCTCCAACTGCTGCCTTCACCGAGCCTCAGATAGCCGAGGTGCCAACTATTATCATCCCCAACACACTCAAGAAGGCGGTCTGTGAGCAGAACTTGATCCCATTACAGCAAAAGAAGAAGGGACGGAAAAGAAAGAGTAACAAGGGTGCCAGCCAGCCGGCACCGACTACGATCTGTGCTCAGGACGGTCCACCTTCACCTAAGGATATCTCGAGGAGGGTGCATGTGGCGGGTAGGCCAATGCTACCGACTAATCTGCTCAATGCTGCAACCGGTGCTATGCGGAGTCTACATGACAGTGTTCTTTCTTTGGAGAAGTGGCGTCTCTCCGAGAATGATGTGGCATACCCGGGTTTCGTTGCCAAGGTGCCAGAGGGCAAGGGCTTTGTGGATAACGCCATCGGGGGTACGATCGTCCTGCGGTTTGATGACATCTTCGCTATGTTTAACCTTCATCCGCTGCACTACACCTTCGTTCGGCTATTTTCGCTGAGTATGGAGATGCGGATCATTAGAGACAAGACCCCGGACATCGTGATAGTCGACCCCTTCTACATGTGTGCCAAGATCTTGGGCAGCGTTGGGGACCGGCAGGTCATGAGTTCTTACCTCGGAGGCATCATTCTAGCAAACCCAGATAAGGATAACTTCCTCTTGCCTTACTTTCCCGAGTAAGTCATCCCCTCACCGCCCCGTAACATATGATTTCTTAGATTTCGATCGTTCTTTTTTTCTAATATTCCGTGTTTTATGCAGTGACACACATTTCACACTCATCCTCTTAAGCCCGAAATATTCCATGGCCACGTATTTCGACTCGGACCGTCAGTCGAAGAAAGACTACACAAATATCAAGAAAGTTCTTGATGATGTTCTCCCCGGCTACGCCAGATCTAGAGGCACCTTCACCAGGCCAGTTCGTAGGTACGACAAGCACGTGTTCGCCCACACTACGATGTTCCCCTGTGTCAAATAGCCGCCTGGCGGTCATAAGGATGCCTACTACGCCCTCCATCACATGCGGGCGATCGTACGGGACCATAATCACCTTCTGCTACCAAATAATCTCAAAGATTGGGCCGCAAGATTGTCGGCAATCCAGGACACGGACATCAAACAAGAATTCTTTCGCATCCAGTCAGAGTTTGCGGAAATCATCCATCAAGATGTCCTTCGTACCTCGGGGCAGTTCTACCTGAGATATCAATCGTCCAACAGTGAGATAGACACAACACTTCAAATGCAGGCTGAGAACATCCGCGATTTCATGACCATCATGAGAGACGGCGGCTTCATCCACGCTCCGGTCCCTGAGTCGAGTCGAAAGTAGTGATGCTATGTGTAGTTCTGAAACATCGATTGGCTCATGTTGTAATTAAACTTTAATGAACTTGTATGTCTCTTTGGTTTGGACAGTCGTTCAACTTTTATGTAATCGATGCTATTTATTAGTAGGACCAGGAATCGTGCTATTAATGTGTGTTGCTTTTATCTTCCGATCCTTTTGTTGCATACTTATATATTGCTTATGTATTGTCTGTGAATTGTTACTAACGTTTTGTTTGGCTAGTGCATAGAGATGCTGTCGTATGTCGTGTACAAGGGTAAGGTTCCCGGAGTCTACGACGACTGGGAGGAGTGTCGGAGACAGGTTCACCGTTTCAGCGGTAACAGTTACAAAGGGTACACCACTAGGGCGGAAGCGGAATTTAGACACGCGCGCTATCTAGCGGGAGATAAGAGGGAGCGTTGGAGGAACCGGATGAAGACTAGTTTCATCGCGATTATGCTCATCATGATGACCGCAACTCTCTTCTATGTGATGGTAGTTTAGATGATCGATATCGACTTGTAATGTGAAGACAAACTCGCTACTCGCTGTTTCAAGACTTGTAATGTTCTAACTTTGTTCGGTATTTTAAATTCGGAGACGAATATGATGAATTGTATTCGGAGACTAATCTTCTATTGTATTCGATGAATCTGCTGTTGTTGTGTGGTGCTAGCTATATTCCGCCCAATAATATATTTTGTAACCTGTGAAAATATCAGAAAAGAAAAAAAATAATCCCTAATATTCATACTAGTGGTGCACCACCACATAGTGCGCCATTAGTAAGCCAGAGCACACTAATGGTGCATCATCCACCAGTGCGCCATTAGTATGCCAAAGCACATGGGTAAATATGGCCCCTTGGGAGGCATACTAATGGCGCACCGTGGTCTATTCTAATGGCGCACTACATGGTGCGCCATTAGTATACCAGATACTAATGGTGCACCATAGGTGCGCCATTAGTGAAAAATACTAATGGAGTGATACTAGTGGCACACCTGTAGTGCGCCATTAGTAGGCAAAATAGGTGCGCCACTAGTAGGCCTTTTCCTAGTAGTGTTGGTTTCTTGGCATTTGGATCTCGAAGTCCCGGAGATTGTGGCTCGTAAACCACTGGCTATCAAATCGCCTCTGGATTTCCTTCATGATAGTTCTCAAAAGGATCATTCTAGTGCTAGAGAGTTGGCAAAATTTGGCCTTCACAAGAACTCTTTGGCCCCACGTATTCTTGTTTTTGAGGAGAATCATCTGGAGAATGTGGTGGTCCAGAATGACACGGATTCAATTCTCTCTTTTGGTGTTATCAATTGCAAGCTGTCCTCAATGCATGATCATGTTAACAAATCCATGTTCTTGGGTATGGACTTTAAACACAAGTATTGGCGGTCTATTCATTGCACAATTCTAGAGGAAATCTTGGATCTTTGGCAGGCTGGGTATTCTAATATTCATATCATGAAAGCTGTTGGTCTTAAGGATGTTCCAGATAAGCAATTTATTTTCCAGGCTCTAAACAGATGTGAATTATGCTTCCGAATGAGTCATCCTGGTTTTGATTGCCCTAATAAATCATGTGCTTCTTGTTTGAACTTGGAATACATTTGCAGTGTCCATAATGTTAGTGTGAAGTCATCTACTCAGTGCTACAATTGTTTTTCTCATTTGCATGATAGTTCTGCATGTACTATTGGGCTTCGATGTCACATCTGCATGCAGGTGGGACATAGGGGCTGGCAATGTATTTCTAAGTGGAAGGATCAGACGCGTGTGGTTTGGAAAAACAAAAAAGGATTGATGAAAGAGGTCCAGCTCCAAAACTACTGCCGCAACAAAAGGGTCAACAAAAAGTTTGGCGTAGAAAATCGGGGAAACTGAATGTACGAGATAAGCGCTATAAAAAATTTGGATTCTTAAATAGTTGGAGAGAGAAGCTCGTGCTTATCCTACACTCGACCAAAATACCCTGGACGATACACATTCTACTTAGAGTATCATAACACCTCCAGTTCCCCAAAACCACCCCCCGCTTTCGTCTGCTCCGCCACCCTGCAACATCCCATCTCTCTCCTCTGCTCTCTCTGCTTCTCGCACCATGGCGAATCTACTAGTGATGCCCTACCAGTTCGTCCCTGGCGTCATGAACATCCAGCAGGGGCCAGAAGGAAGGTTGCAGAGGAACATGATGGTGGTGTATGATCCGCCTCTTGACCATGCAAGGTTTGCTCTAGTTTTTGTAGTTCCTCCTCCTCCAGATCTACAAAGGGAAGCTGTTCTTGCTGAGGTTAGGCGGGTTTTGAGAGATGATCATGATGCGAGCACCACTGAGGGAGAGAATTATTCTTTATGTGTCGGTTTGGTTTGTTTTGAGGATTGAATCATCAGAGATGCTATGGTAGATTTGGGGGAACAAGCGTTGGATGAGCATTCTAATTTTAATTTGCTGCGTCATGATGATGGACCAAACATGAGGCGTCCTATAATTGAGAGAGATGCATGGGTAATGCTGCTAGGATTCCCGCTCGATTATCAAACTGAGAACTACATCATGAAGGCGGTTTCTTGCTTCGGTAGATGCATGTTTTGGCACCGTCCTAGTCACAAAAAAGCTAGAGTGTTGGTCAGAGTATTAATTAATGAGCTCAAGTCCGTGCCATTCAGCTTAGTCGTCAAAAGATTCACGGATATCAGTGGCATTGGTAAATCCTGGACTGTACCAGTATATGTGCTTAATGGTAGAAACCCAAGCCTGGGACTTGAAGGAAATGAGGATGCTCCTCCTCCGTTAGGGGCATCTCCACACCCATCTCAGTTACTGTTTCTGAATGCCATGCAACAAGCTCAGCACAATGCTCAGGTTTGGCAAATGGAAAATGCTAGAAATGCTTGGGATGCAGCTCCTGCGCCGCAGCCCCCTTAGCAAGGTTGGGGCGAATGGCCTGTTCTGCCTCCAGTTCCTCAACAGTACCAGGGTTTTAGCTACAGACAGTTCACTGGATACGACAGACCCTCAATGATGGATGATATTCAGACCGAGGACTCTGGTTTTGATGATGGAATCCGCTTATGGAACGAGCATGTTCAGATGGTGGAGCAAGCTGTTGAAGATTTCTAACAGGGGAGACAGGGCAATGATCTAAATTTTAATCAGATCAATGTTCAAACTGTTGAGATCATGGTTCCTAGGGAAATGAATCTGTTGGAGTTCTTGATCCACTTCTATTCAACTGTTTACACTCCCAGAATTTAGTGGAAGTCTGCTGAGGATGAGATGCAAGCGAATTGGCTTTCTTTTGCTAGCGGTTTTCAAGTTTTTCTTAAGGAGTTGGTCCATGTGGCTTGCAACACCAGATTCCCCTTCACACCTTTTGCTGCAAACAGCATGATCGTCTACTGCAACAAGGAAGTTTGGTCTGCTTGCAACAACTTCGTCTATGATGGGAAAGGAAACATGCTTTCAGCGCAACAAGAGGTTTCTATGGACACTTGTTTCTCTCAGGACAGCGTGGAGGAAGTGGTTGCATGTGAGGACATATTTCTGGATACTACTGCTACACGCAAGAGACGCCGCCCTACTGCCCCTCTGGATGTCACTCAGGTACGCCGTAGTGTTAGAGCGACTAGGTACAAAGGTTTCAAAGCGCCTTCTATGTCTGACATCAAAAGGAAAGAGTCTCATGTCAAGCCAAGGCAAATTCCTGAGATTTATGTTAACAATGTGGAACATGAGATGGAGGTGCAATCTTCTCAATCTGCACCACCACCAACTCCTATCAAGACACTACAGCATATGGGAATCAACATATGTGGAGTACCTCGTGAAGAACTCTCTGAAGACAATATGATGCAGGGGGAGGAGGAGCAGAACCTCGGACAAGTTTAAAGCACTGCTTTTATTTATATTTGCTTGCTGTGGTTGGTTTGTGCTGGCTTATTTTGTTAGCTTGTTTTATTCCTTTTAAGACTATGTCATCAGTGCTTTGGAACATCTTATGTTGGAACATCTGTGGCAAAATACTTAGCTCTCCATAATAAAATTGATGAATCAAACTACTCCATTGTGTGTTTACAAGAAACGAAGAAAGAGCATTTTGATCATTCTTTTCTGAGAAAATTCTATCCTAGAAGATTTGATAAATTCGAATATGTGCCTTCATCTGGGGCATCTGGAGGACTGGTCATTAATTGGTGCAGTAGCCAATTTACTGGGCAAGTATTGCATAGCTACAAGTTTGCACTGACAATTAAATTGACCTCACTTGTATATAATCAAACTTGGAATCTAACTAATGTGTATGGGCCATGTGAGGGTCCTGAGAGGATTGAATTCACGCAATGGTTTGAATCTATTGAAATAGAAGATGATGAGTTATGGCTTTTTATGGGTGATTTTAATTTTATGAGGTCATTAGATAACAGAAATTAGGAAGGTGGCAACATTGAGGATATCATTAAATTCAATGAAATTATCAGTTCTCTTGCGCTGTTGGAATTGCCCATAAAGGGACGCAAATACATGTGGAGTAATATGCAACAGTCACCTTTATTGCAGCAGTTGGACTGGTTTTTCTCATCACCCGAATGGATTTCAGTCTTCCCAAATACAGTGGTAAAACCCCTATCCTGACCAATTTCAGACCATATTCCATGTGTGCTTTTGGTAGATACAGTTATTCCAAAGAGCAAAAAAATTCGGTTCCAAAGTTTCTGGCCATCTCACCCTGGTTTCATGGACACGGTGAAAAACTCTTGGTCGGCTCCATCAAAGCTAGCTCTAGCGCAACAAAGATCTCAGCAAAGCTAAAAAGATTGCGATATGCACTGAAAATGTGGAGCAAGAAAATCTCTAAATTACGTATGTTGATTGAAAACTGTAATAGAATTCTAGCACAAATTGACAATCTTGAAGAGCTACGACAACTTTCTAAACCTGAGAATTTTTTTAGAATAATTCTAAAGAAGCATCTCCTTCGTCTTCTAAAGTATCAGAGTGATTACTGGAAAAAGAGGTGTACTTTTTGATGGGCAGTGAAAGGTGAGGAGAACACAAAATATTTTCATGCTCGTGCAACGGAAAGATTCAGAAGAAACTCAATCACTTCGATTATTTTGGAAGATGGTAACTCGATTGAAAATCGCAATGACAAAGCTGCGGCCTTCTTCGAGTGCTTCAAGAAAAGAATGGGTGTTTCGAACACCACAACCTATGATTTTGAAATGTCTGAGTTAATCCAAGAATACCCTGGACTTTCGGAATTATCTGAGCCTTTTACCACTGAGGAAATTGACATTGTCCTTAAACTAATACCTGCTGACAGGGCTCTAGGACCGGACGGGTTTAATGGCCAATTTCTGAAAGTCTGCTGGGAAATTATTAAGGGGGATTTTTATACTCTTTGTCAGGATTTCTGGGATGGAAAGATAAATCTTAACTGCCTTAATACCTCGTTGATAACACTTATTCCAAAAAAGGTACACCTGAAACTGTTAATGACCACCGACCGGTATCCCTCCTTAATTGTGTGCTCAAAGTCTTAACCAAAATTCTAGCTGAAAGATTGCAAAAATGGATTTTGATAATTGTTCACCGTAACCAGTACGGTTTCATCAAATCCTGCACAATTCAAGACTACTTGGGATGGGCATTCGAATATATACATCAATGCAAACAATCCAGGAAAGAAATTGTTATTCTAAAACTAGACTTTGAGAAAGCTTTCGATACCATGGAACATGACTTCATTCTCAACATTCTCAAGTACAAAGGTTTTGACGAGCGCTAGTGCATGTGGATAAAAATGCTCCTGGAATCTGGAACATCTTCAATTCTCTTAAACGGAGTGCCTGGTAAAGAATTCAAATGCAAAAGAGGTGTGCATCAAGGTGACCCTGTATCTCCCCTATTGTTTGTTATTGCGGCAGACCTTCTACAATCTCCTATCAACAAATCTTGGGAAGAAGGGCATATTCAGCTACCGATTGAACATCCTGCATCAGAACAATATCCTGTTATTCAATATGCAGATGACACAATCATTGTGCTGCCGGCCGAGGTTGACCAGTTGCATACCATTAAAGATATTCTTGATTCCTATGCTAGAGCAACTAGGCTTAAAATAAACTATGGAAAATCACAATTAATGCCCATTAATATTAATGATGAGAAAGCTCGTCAGCTAGCCATGGAAATTGGTTGCCAAGTTGGAAAGATGCCTTTCACATACCTAGGCCTCCCGGTGGGTACCACACGACCAATAGTTAGAGAAGTTATGCCACTGGTAGACAAACTTGAAAGAAGATTAACTGGTAAGGCCATATGGCTATCTTATGGAGAGAGAGTGCAACTTATTAATTCTGCACTTTAATCTTTACAGTCATTTGCCATGTGTGTCCTCAAGCTCCCGTTGAAGTTGATTGATATATTTGATCGGGCAAGGCGACACTGTCTGTGGAGAAAAGTTACAGATCGAGATGCTAAAACTCATTCCTTGGCAGCGTGGGATTTGATTTGCCGCCCAAAGAAAAAATGTGGCTTAGGGGTTCTGGATCTTAAAGCACAAAACAAAGCGCTACTAATCAAATACCTTCACAAGTTCATTCACAAAGTTCATGTTCCTTGGGTCATGCTGATTCGGAATGCATATTATGATCAGGGTGTGCCTCATGCACATGCAGCTTGTGGGTCGTTTTGGTGGAAGGATGTTTTTTCCTTAATGGATATATTCAGAGGCATCACGATTTGCATTCCTAGAGCTGGTGACATGGTTCTTTTTTGGAAAGACTTATGGCAGGGGGATATGGTGCTTTCAAATTCTCATAATCATGTTTTCTCTTATGCCCAAGATGAAGACATTTCTTCGGCTCAGTTCCACTCTAATCCTGATCCTGCAACGCTGTTCCATCTACCTCTGTCTATCGAAGCAAGATCAGAGCTTGATGACATCATGCCCATAGTAAACACTATGACCCTACAACAAATGGATGTCGGTGAATGGATTCTTTGTTGGGGAGATGAGCAATTCAAACCCAGGAAATTCTATAAGTTCCTCTTCAGAAATATAACAGCCCCAACCCATATAACTTCAATATGGAAATCTAAATGCATCATGAGGCACAAAGTTTTTGCATGGCTCATGTTAATGGATAAGGTGAACACAAGAGATATGCTCCTACGAAGGCACTTCAATATTGGAGAAGATCATTCCTGCCTCATCTGCATCCTCAATGTGCTTGAAACAAATAGACACCTTTTCTATGAATGTCAATTTGCTATCAGGTGATGGGATACAATAGGAATCCAATGGGGGACTGAAAGGGATATCCAAATAATGTTCAATACAGCTCACACCTCTTGGCACCACCCAAGCAGAGAAATAAAGTTTTATTTGATGGTGAGGTGGCCTCACACTTGGACTAGCTTAGGATGTTTAAGAAGGATCTTGAGATTTTAACATTTAGGACAAAAGGGATAACAATGCTTTTATCCAAACCCTGATCCAGGATTTGGCTCTTCACCAAAACCGCTTTGTGTAAAATGTAGCCTTCTTTTATTGTTTAGCCCTTTGGCTCTGTACAAAATGTAAAGTGTAAATGTCCTCCCTTATAATAAAGCAACATTAGGAGCCTCTCCTGCTGTTTTTTAATTTTCAAAAAAAAATCATAAGATAGCTAGCATGATGTTTTCAAGGCTTGTCCGTTTTTTGATGTCACTGCTACGCTAGATCATTGCACATCCCGGTACACCGCCGGAGGCATTCCTATAGAGTCACATCTTTGTTCTAGTATCGAGTTGTAATATTGAGTTGTAAGTAAATAAAAGTGTGATGATCATCATTATTAGAGCATTGCCCCAAGAAAAAAAAGAGGCCAAATAAGCCTAAATAAAAAAGGGGGGGCAAAGAAGCCCACAAAAAAAGAAAAAAAGAGAAACAAAAAGAAAAGGGGGCAATGTTACTATCCTTTTACCACACTTGTGCTTCAAAGTAACACCATGTTCTTCATATAGAGAGTCTCTTGAGCTATCACTTTCATATATTAGTGGGAATTTTCAGTATAGAACTTGGCTTGTATATTCCAACGACGGGCTTCCTCAAATGCCCTAGGTCTTCATGAGCAGGCAAGTTGGATGCACACCCATGTAGTTTCAGTTTGAGCTTTCATATACTTATAGCTCTAGTGCATCCATTGCATGGAAATCCCTACTCACTCACATTGATATCTATTGATGGGCATCTCCATATCCCGTTGATACGCCTAGTTGATGTGAGACTATCTTCTCCTTTTTTTCTTCTCCACAACCACCATTCTATTCCACCTATAGTGCTATATCCATGACTCATGCTCATGTATTGCGTGAGGGTTGAAAATGCTGAAGCGCATTAAAAAGTATGAACCAATTGCTCGGCTTGTCATCGGGGTTGCCATGATGTGAATATTTTGTGTGGTGAAGATGGAGCATAGCCAGACTATATGATTTTGTAGGGATAACTTTCTTTGGCCTTGTTATTTTGAAAATACATGATTGCTTTATTAGTGGGCTTGAAGTATTATTGTTCTTATGTCAAATGATGGACTATTTCTTTGAATCACTCGTGTCTTAATATTCATGCCATGATTAGATATGTGATCAAGATTATGCTAGGTAGCATTCCACATCAATTTTTTTATCATTTACCTACTCGAGGACGAGCAGGAATTAAGCTTGGGGATGCTGATACGTCTCCGCCGTATCTATAATTTTTGATTGTTCCATGCCAATATTCTACAACTTTCATATACTTTTGGAAACTTTTTATATTATTTTTGGGACTAACATATTGATCCAGTGCCCAGTGCCAGTTCCTGTTTGTTGCATGTTTTATGTTTTGCAGAATATCCATATCAAACAGAATCCAACTGGGATAAAAATGGACGTAGTTTATTTTTGGAATATTTGGAAAATCTGGGAGAAAGATGAACGCGAAACGGTGTCTGAGGTGGGCACAAGGTAGGGGGCGCGCACCACCCCCTGGGCGTGACCCTGACCCTCGTGGTCCACCCGTAAGGCGGTTGATGCCCTTCTTCGGCCGCAAGAACGCTAATTTTTGGTAAAAAATCACGGCGAAGGTTTCGGTCCAATCGGAGTTACGGATCTCCATATATATACAAAACGGTGAAAGGGCAGCATAAGAGAACGCAGAGACAGAGAGAGACAAAGAGACAGATCCAATCTCGGAGGGTGACGGTGTCCTGTACTAGGGGGTACTCAACACGTCATTTCCTGATCTGTTAGATTGGGCTGAGGACCCCCATGGCCGTATACTCATGGGCCAGTTCGGACAGCTGCCGCATACAAGGAAGATTCCACAAGACTTGGTGATCAAGACAAGGACTCCTCCCCATCGGCATATTCGGCTAGGACTCTTGTTATCCTAGGCCTCTGGTGCATTATATAAACCGAGGCCAGGCTAGTCGATAGATCATAAACAACAATCATAATCATAGGCTAGCTTCTAGGGTTTAGCCTCTATGATCTCGTGGTAGATCAACTCTTGTAATACTCATATCATCAAGATCAATCAAGCAGGAAGTAGGGTATTACCTCCATAGAGAGGGCCCGAACCTGGGTAAACATCGTGTCCCCTGTCTCCTGTTACCATCGACCTTAGACGCATAGTTCGGGACCCCCTACCCGAGATCCGCCGGTTTTGACACCGACATTGGTGCTTTCACTGAGAGTTCCGCGGTGTGATCGGCAAAAGGATCAATGGCTCGACTACAGATCAACTGCGATGTCGGCTTCTTTGTCACCGGCTCGGCTGGTCACCTTGGCTGGACCGAGGACTGCGCACTACCTCCGATCGTCATGTTCGGATGAGGGCCTTCATCAACATCAACTCTGATCTCTATCAAGATCATGGAGGAATCATCTAGGGAGCCCGGGGGCTCAACGTCAACATTGCCCTCGGGCGACCGTGCTGTTTTTCTGGATAGTGAACTTGTATTCGCCGCCACCGCCTCCTCAAGTGTCGTTTTAATGATTTCTTCGGTGGAATTGTGCGCAATTGAGTCTACAACAACCCTGGAAAATTTCATTGAGTTCCGATGGAGGAATCTCTGGCAATCCGCGATATACCGGAGCCATGTCAAATCTGGACGAGTTTAGGGCGTGGTGCCCAGCTTTAACTCGGACGTCCTTTGGAAGATCCAACCATTGACCGGCTGCGGAATTCCCATATCTACCACCCCTCAAATCTCAGCTTGATCCGACTGTCCAAACTTCGAGAACCTTCCGATTAGTGCATCACTTTTCGGATCTGTTTTCTGCGAGAAAACGAATCCGACCCAAGTTCGTATTTTTTATGAACGGGATTTCGGACATCCTTTTTGAAGGAAGTTTTGTATGGGGTATTGTGTTTTTTCCCGAACACATCCCACTAACTTTAAAATCTTTTGAACATGATCTTCACCATCATACTGGTGTCAAACCAGTCCGGCAATATTGCTCCACGGCTCCCGACTTGCGCTAGACACGTCGTCACTTTGTTGAACCGAGCTCAACTTTTTCGGATCATCATCTCGGCAAGGCCAACAGGAGTTCGGCATCGCGAAGGATAAATCATCACCAACATCGCCGCCCCACGGATTACATGGAGCGAGCACACTGGCATCGCCGCACGGTCACTTCATCAAGTCGGCATTGACCACGTCATGACCTGCATCGGAAGGGCAGCACTATCGCTCCTTCAAGCCGGTGTCCATCATGACGACCTACTTCGACTCATCGGCTGACATCGAGGCTTCGACATCTCGGCTGGACCGGGGGCTTCGACATCTCTTCATCATCCTACTCCGGAGACTTCGGCGTCACTAGCTGACCAGCTCCATCACGTTAGCTCGACCGAGGGCTTTGCCTCGGCGAGCCAACCTTTGCCAGCATCGCCATGCCGTCACTTTATCGCCCATCAGGCAAAGGGTGTGCGGATTGAGTCCCAATTTTGGGAATCACCTTTCTTCGGATTGCTACAACAAATAAACCAGGTGCTATTAATCGTAGTATTTTTTGCTTGTTTGGGTTTATTTTTCCAAAGGAATTATTACTCTGGTTTGTCCATCATATGTACACAAGTCTATCAAATGGTGGCCGCATTAACGACGGTAGCATGGTGGTTCGGTCAGTTTCCGTACATAGTTCGGCGAATGCCGCATCCGGAACTCGGACCGACCTGTGAATTCAGGCTTTGCGACGCCTTTACCGCATCTCGCCGACGCCCTGCATCGACATTGACTTCGGCGCCAGGGCATATTTCTTTTATTACTCACTTTGCATTAATTATTCATTATGCAACGATTTTTTTAAATTATTATTATTACTATTATCTCGGGTTTGTACTATTTTTTGTGCACATGAAAATGATCCGGGTAGGGCAGTATCGTCAACTCGGCATACTTACATACCACGTCACCTCGGCTGGACGGGGGGCTTCGTCAACACTTCATTACCCCATGCCGGGGACTTGGGCATCACTCTGCCCGCCTGCATTGACCGTGCTATGTCACCACTTTGGAGTGCCGAGCTCTTTGCTCCGCCACCTCGGGACGGGCTTGGGGGATGGAACCTTGTCCCGCATCAAGCTCGGACCGCGTCATCAATACCAAACACATTAACCGGCTAAGTTGCCTTCATGCTCAAAGTTTTAAATTTTTAACTTGTGTTCGGTTCAACCAAGCATTATACTTTTTTGGAAAAAAGTTGTTTGTAAAAAATTTCCTTGTCAAAACTTTGTTTGTGACACACAAATTCAAATACCCCGTTTACTTGGGGGCTTCCTTTATGAAGCCTTTCCTCTTGCAAATGATTACAATTGTACGGCTTCGTTCCTTGTTTGTGTATTACGCCACAATATGCACCATGTTGACTTAAGCGATTTGCAAGCTGGGTTGCCTCGCTCCTGTGTTTACCCCTACGTTCCCGATTGTTCGGCTAGGGAGTAAAGGGAGCACCTCTGCGATTGTCACGATCGGGTCATCTGAGGCAGACCTCAGACTGGGTGAAGTCGAAAGCTAGCGCTCTTATTGTTTTCAATAATGGTCGGCACACAATGGAACTCATGAGTACAAAAAATCTATTGCACAAGTCTCATTGTAGCAATGAGCAACCGAAGAAAGGTATCAGTGGGGGTACTATTTTCTTCGAAGATGCTTCTTACACTTCGTCAATAATATAGCATAAGTTCCCTGAGCGCGATTGTCTCACTACTAGGAAAAGGGCTATAGATAGGATTGACACTAATGGCGCACCAGGGAAGTAGTGCGCCACTACTATATACTAATGGCGCACCAGTTTGCGATGCGCCATTAGTGTGGAAGACACTAATGGCGCACCAGAAAATATGTGTGCCACTAGTGATATTTTTTTTTCATTTTTACATACATACTAATGGCGCATCCTACCGAAGTGCACCATTACTAGTTCTAACTAGTAATGGCGCACCAGACAGGGAGTGCGCCCGTACTGAATTTTTTTTATTCTTTTTTTTGCAAAACTACTAATGGCGCACCGCCTCAAAGTGCGCCATTACTAGTTTAAACTACTAATGGCGCACCCTGTAAAAGTGCGCCATTAGTATATATATATATTTTTACTTTTATGCAAAACTACTAATGGCGCACCTCTGCCGGTGCGCCATTGCTATGTAAAAAAAGATTGCTAATGGCGCACCGACCGCAGGTGCGCCATTAGTAAGATTCCCCCTAGCTAATTCCCTCCCTCTCGCCAGATCCCCTTCGTCCCTCTCCCTCGCCCCCCTAGCTAATTCCCCCCGCTGCCCCAACCCACGCCGCCGCCGCCCCCGCGCCTCCTTCTCCGTCGTCGCCCCCACACCGCCGC
>NC_041386.1:514286991-514329110 GCF_002162155.2 Triticum dicoccoides
TCCGTCTCCGTCGACGCCCCCACACCACCGCCGCCCCCGCGCCTCCGTCTCCGTCGCCGCCCCCGCACCTCCTCATCGTGGCCAGGTAACCCTCCTCCCTATGCCTCTCTTCTCCTCTCTTCCTCCTCTCTTCTCCTCTCTTCCTCCTCTCCTCTCAGGTAACCCGAACTTAATTTTGTAATGGTGCATTAGGAGGATCAGGAGGCAAGTTGCAGTGCTGCAAGTGGCAAGAAGAAGAGCAGCAAGCATTAGATGCTTGCACTCCTGCTCTTATTTGCTTTTGAAGCAAAGTTTTTTTCCTAGCTGGAATAACACAGTAAAAAAGAAGTGTGTGAACAAGCTGTTGCTTTTTGCTGTGAATGTGCAGGTGTTCCTGGGCTGAGGGAGAGGATAGAGGCACGAGGAGGAGAAGAGCACCTGGACCAGAGGTGAGAATGAATGAGCTGGTGTTTAAACCATGGCTAACTTAATTTGTGTTTGGGGTTGAAGCTGGGAAAGAGAGACAGAGGGATAGGAGGGGGGAGGGGAAAGAGAAATGTTTATTTTAGGGTTTAATTAGACTCAAGATTCTGGTGTTTAACCCTGTTGTGTTGCTTCTAGAAATAATATAAAAGCTGTGAAAAAGAAATCTGTGGAGTTGGCACTTTACATAAGGTTGTAGATCATTGTAGTGTCCTAATGTCTAAGACTGTTGCATTGGAGGTTCATCTTGCAAACATATCAGAACTTGCAAACATTTTATTACTTGTTGCATTGGTGGTTCATCTTGTCTTGAGGCAAACAAATCAGCATTGGAGGCTCATCTTTGAGGCTCATCTTTATTACATATCAGAACTTGCAAACAAATCTGTGAAAGACTTGTAAAGTTGCTGGGTTTTGTCTCCGACCATTGTGTCGTGATGAATTTGCAGGTACCCCGAGAGGCCCTTGAGTTTGCCGGAATGTCGATTAACTTCCGTTCCGGCAAATTCGGGTACTCCATATGTCCTATTTTCAGCAAAGGTCATGCTGAAATTTTCGGTGAATTTTAGCATCACTTTGCTAAAAAAGGGCATATGGGGTACTTGCGACTAATGCATGAGCCAAGTGATTAGGCCCTAAACCCTAGATGATAAACCCAACATAGGTGGCAATAGAGCCAAGTGATTAGTGCCAAGTGATTAGGCCCAACCTAGGGTGCCTCGGCATCGATAAACCCTAAATGATGAAAACTTAACTTGGCTTCTATAGGGTGCCTCGGTGTCGATGAGAACCTAAATGATGTACGCTTAGGCTTTTAGGGTGCCTCAGTGTCGACAAAACCTAAATGATGAAAGCTTAGGCTTTTAGGGTGCCTCGACGTCGACAAACCCTAAATGATAAAACCTTGGATTTTAGGGTGCCTCGGTGTCGATAAGAACCTAAATGATGAAAGCTTAGGCTTTTAGGGTTCCTCGGTGTCGACAAACCCTAAATGCTAAAAGCTTAGCTTTTAGGATGCCTCGGTGTCGATAAACCCTAAATGATGTAGTTTTGAATTATGAACGTAGGATATGTCGTCATCATCATCGGACGACGAAAGTCTCCCGGTGGAGTGCGACTGGTGCCACGACGATCGAGGTATGTGCGACATGCCTCACCTGGACGATGATCGGCACTTCAGGATTAAGCTCGAGGAGACCTTCAAAGTTGAAACGGTACACAACGACGACAAGTGTTATTTTCATAATTAAGCATGACTTCAACTATTTCAACTGTAATTTTCATCTTTTAGAATTCGAGTATAGCTTATCCCATGCCATGCAAGACGCTATGTCTTGGTGAGGATGGATTTTGAAGACCATGAAATTTCTGAAACAAAGAAAATTCACCTAAGGACTCATCACAATGTGGACTTTGAAGTAAATCTATATAATTCTGAGAGCGTAACCCATTTTGGTTGCAAAAATTGGGAAGCATTTTGCAAGATGTATGGTTTTGATGAGGGTATGCTTATCACCATGGATATTGGTAATCCTGACATCAACCAAGACAATATGGACATTTGGGTCCTTGTTGATACGCCTCCAGTTCTACCGCTATGTGAGTTTCTCAAACATAGTTATTAGCTATTTTATGTTGTTTATTTCAAAATAGTTGACAGCTTATTTCCATTGAGAGCTTATCTTTATTGTTCAAAGAATGTGCGGGAGATGGTAGACAAAACCCACTACACCGATGGCTCCGAATTAACAACTTACAAGGAGAAAAATCATCTGGTCGGATTTTGTACTGACATTGAGAATTACATTATCCACAATCAAACTCCTCAACATTATGGTAAATACGTGCCACTAGTGCATGTGTTCAACTACGGTAACTACCATGGAGATACCCTGGTAAGATTTTTACTATTACGACATCCGTGCATCTTTTGCATACTTCTAAAACTAGTACATCATTGCTAACTATGAAGTTATTACTATGTTTTTCAGCAGATAATCCCAGAGAATTGTGCCTCATATGATGTATCAGAAAGGTAGTGTTAATGTTTTGAACATACAGCCAGGTCGTCCTACGAATCTCAACTATCCATACGAGATTTCTAAAAGAAGTGGAGACATGAAAATCAAAGGATGGAAAAAATGTATGGACAGTCGTAAGGAGCTTCTTGGAAGCAAAAGGAAGCGAAGCGCAAGAATTGGAGACAGGATGTTCTCCATTCTCCATAATGGAGAGTCAAGGTCTATATTGTTTTATGCTATTTTAGCTTAAATAGGGTATTTAGGTCCTGCCTAATACTGATGATCATGTGCTAAGAACAATTAAGTAGGGTTGGTTCGATGACTATCAAGATGATGATCGTATGACTTGTTATGAATAATGAGTAGAAGTTGTATGATGATGATTAGTAGGACTTGTTAGGATTAGTATTACTTCTGACAAACTCGATACTCGCGGTCTTGAGACTTGTAATGTTTTATCTTTGTTCGGTCTTTTGAATTCGGAGACTAATATGATGAATTGTATTCGGAGACTAATCTTCTATTGTATTCGATGAATCTGCTATTGCTGTGTGCTGCTGTCTATTTTCTTTCCAATAATATATTTTGTAACCTGTGCAAAAATCAGAAAAGTAAAAAAAACCAAATATTCATACTAATGGCGCATCACCAAACAGTGCGCCATTAGTATGCCAAGTATACTAATGGCGCATCCATCCGCAGTGCGCCATTAGTGTGCCAAAGCGCATGGTTAAATATGTCCCCTGGGAGGCATACTAATGGCGCATGGTGTTATATACTAATGGCGCACTGCGTGGTGCGCCATTAGTATACCAGATACTAATGGCGCACTAGTGGTGCACCATTAGTAATAAATACTAGTGGCGTGATACTAATGGCGCACCAGTGATGCGCCATTAGTAGGAAAAACTGGTGCGCCATTAGTAGGCCTTTTCCTAGTAGTGTCTGTTACAGCCTTATGGCCTGATTGCCTGGTTATCGGAAACACCGTCGATATTCTCTACAGGTGGAGTACATCACACTTTTCTGCCCTTGACCGAAGAGGGAGAAGCCGACGGTCGGTTAAGACGCGTTTAAAGTTCTGGTGAACACATATATGATATAAGTACTTCGGTACATAGAATCATTATACATAAAATTCTTTTACCCAAGTCACTTGGAGGCTCTTAAATTTATATGAGCCGTTTTATAATAAGTGCTCTTCTTCTTAGTCGTTGCAAAGTTTTTTTATCATTATTATTTATCACTCCTTTTTTCGACACGAGTGTGTGGTCACTAGCCGGGAGCCTAATTTCTCTCTTAAAGCCACTAGAGTTTAGTTTGCTAAACTGGCCTAATGAGAAATACACCGCCTTTGGGATTGGAGATTGAAGCCGTAAGCTGACCCGCTTGAAGTCTTGAGATAGGATGTGTCATGTTAAAGCACGACAGAAGCATTTTTTTCTACAGTCCAATTTTCATTTTGGCACCGAACACTTGATCTTATTCGGACGTCAGGTTTTCACAGACGTTTTTTGGTTTTCCAAGCCTATGGTACTTTTCAACTATTTGTGTGTTTCCAGCATTAGTCTCGTAGTGCAACACCAGACACCTTTAGAAATTCGGCAAAAACACTCTCGGATATTGCCATATATGCATCGGTTTTGAATTGTGTCTTCGGTCAATAGTTGGGTTGTCCGGCTCCTGTGCTTGCCTCCTACGTTCTGCTTTGTTTGGCTAGGTGTGCAAAGGGAGAACCACTGCAATTGTGCTTCCAGCTCGCATGGTTAAGCACCTCAGCGGAGAAAGCCAAAAACTGACTGTCACAATAGGCGTAAACTGGTTAGTGATCCGATGACTATGTTAAATGACATGCCGTTGATAACATTGGCCGAAGTGTTTATGGCTTGACCTCGGGTGTTGCCGAACACTAATCGGGGGCTCATAGCTAGCTTCCCCAGTTTAAAGCTCCTATGACTAAGCGAAAGTTATAAACCCCGCATATCTGATTGCCTCGTTTCTGCTAACACAACCGCCTTCGGGCATAGAGACGTCGGCTAAGGGTTGTTTTGTTATTGCGGAAACACACTGCATAGTATCCACCAAGGGGTAGAGGTCAACGATGGGCCACTTTCAACTGATAAAGGGTCGCAATGGAGTCAAAATAATGATGTAAAGTTCTTGGATACATAGAATCATTACACATAATCTGTGATTTTACTCAGGATATCGATCCTTAATTCGGCCACCCATGCCCACATTAAGGCTCGGGGGCTACTAGGCTTTGCGCTCATTATTTACAAATATCAAAGGGGCACATCGATCCCCTGATCTGGTGTTGCCACCAGACCAGTGTCTCGGGGGCTAATGCATTGCCTATTCAATGCAGAAAATTCAACGAGCTTAGTGTTCGGCTTGATCAAACTATGGGAAAGCGCGTCTTCGGACAACAATAAGTACCATCTGGACCTCTCTGGCATCAAGCTAATATATCACGGCGACTTCTCACGACCCTCTCTCAGGGGCCCATCCGCTGATCATTATTATTTCTAATATATTACACTGCGTTTTTATTCCTATGTATGCTGCCGAGCTAGGATTTGATCCTCAGGCCGATTTCACGCAACGACCTGAGTCTCAGGGGCTACTGGGAACAGCGGTTTTATGCTTGCCTTCAGGTGCATCTCGGGCTTTAGACTGATACACACCTTGAGGGCTACTGGATATACATCGGCAAAGAATAAACGACACCAGTTAAAAATATTCACAAAAATCAGCCCGCGGTCGGGGTGGTGCATGATAACCCACAAGTATAGGGGATCGCAACAATTTTCGAGGGTAAAGTATTCAACCCAAATTTATTGATTCGGCACAAGGGGAGCCAAAGAATACTCTCAAGTATTAGCAGCTGAGTTGTCAATTGAACCACACCTGGAAACTTAATATCTACAGCAAAGTATTTAGTAGCAAAGTAATATAATAGTAGTGATAGCGGGAAAAGTAAATAGCAAAGAACAATATATGGAAAGCTCATAGGCAACGAATCAATGATGAAGAATTATGTCGGATGCGGTTCATCATGTAACAGTCATAACCTAGGGTGACACAGAACTAGCTCCAGTTCATTGATAAAATGTAGGCATGTATTCCGAACATAGTCATACGTGCTTATGGAAAAGAACTAGCATGACATCTTTTGTTCTGCCCTCCCGTGGCAGCGGGGTCCTTACGGAAACTAAGGGATATTAACGCCTCCTTTTAATAGAGAACCGGAACAAAGCATTAACACATAGTGAATACATGAACTCCTCAAACTACGGTCATCACCGGTAAGTATCCCGATTATTGTCACTTCGGGGTTAACGGATCATAACACATAATAGGTGACTATAGACTTGCAAGATAGGATCAAGAACACTCATATATTGATGAAAACATAATAGGTTCAGATCTGACATTATGGCACTCGGGCCCTAGTGACAAGCATTAAGCATAGCAAAGTCATAGCAACATCAATCTCAGAACATAGTGGACACTAGGGATCAAACCCTACCAAAACTAACTCGATTACATGATAGATCTCATCCAACCCATCACCGTCCAACAAGCCTACGATGGAATTACTCATGCACGGCAGTGAGCATCATGAAATTGGTGATGGAGGATGGTTGATGATGACAATGGCGATGGATTCCCCTCTCCGGAGCCCCGAACGGACTCCAGATCAGCCCTCCCGAGAGGTTTTAGGGCTTGGCGGAGGCTCCGTATTGTAAAACGCGATGATTTCTTCTCTCTAATTTTTTTCTCATCGAAACTCAATATATGGAGGTGGAGTTGGAGTCGGAGACGCAACAGGGGGCCCACGAGGTAGGGGGCGCGCCCCCACCCTTGTGGCAAGGTGGTGGGCCCCCTGGCCTTCATATTTTGTAGGTATTTTTTTTATTTTCTGAAAAGTGTCTCCGTGAAGTTTTAGGTCATTCCGAGAACGTTTGCTCCTGCACATAAATAACACCACGGTAATTCTGCTGAAAACAGCGTCAGTCCGGGTTAGTTCCATTCAAATCATGCAAGTTAGAGTCCAAAACAAGGGAAAAAGTGTTTGGAAAAGTAGATACGTTGGAGACGTATCAACTCCCCCAAGCTTAAACCTTTGCTTGTCCTCAAGCAATTCAGTTGACAAACTGAAAGTGATAAAGAAGAACTTTTACAAACTCTATTTGCTCATGTTGTTGTAAATATGTAAAGCCAACATTAAAGTTTTTAGAAAAGATTATAACTAACCACATTTGCAATAACGCATAGGTCTCAAGTTTACTCGTATCAATGGCATAATCAACTAGCGATCCATAATAATAAATATCGGATGACAACACTTTTCTCAAAACAATCATAATATGATATAACAAGATGGTATCTCGCTAGCCCTTTCTGAGACCGCAAAACATAAATGCAGAGCACCTTTAAAGACCAAGGAATGACTAGACATTGTAATTCATGGTAAAAGAGATCCAGTCAAGTCATACTCAATGTAAACTAATAGTAATGAATGCAAATGACAGTGGTGCTCTCCAACTGGTGGTTTTTAATAAGAGGATGATGACTCAGCATAAAAGTAAATAGATAGGCCCTTCGCAGAGGGAAGCAGGGATTTGTAGAGGTGCCAGAGCTCGATTTTGAAACAGAGGTGAATAATATTTTGAGCGGTATACTTTCATTGTCAACATAACAACCAAGAGATGGCGATATCTTCCATGCTACAGACATTATAGGCGGTTCCCAAACAGAATGGTAAAGTTTATACTCCCCCTTCCACCAACAAGCATCAATCCATGGCTTGCTCGAAAGAACGAGTGCCGCCAACTAACAAGAGTCCCAAGGGAGTTTTGTTTGCAATTATTTTGATTTAGTTTTCATACAGCATGGGACTGGGCATCCCGGTGACCAGCCATTTATCTCGTGAGTGAGGAGCGGAGTCCACTCCTCTTGAGAATAACCCGCCTAACATGGAAGATACAGACATCCCTAGTTGATACATGAGCTATTCGAGCATACAAAACATGATATTTATTTGAAGGTTTAGAGTTTGGCACAAACAAATTTACTTGGAACGGTAGGAGATACCGTATATAGGTAGGTATAGTGGACTCATGTGGAATAACTTTGGGGTTTAAGGTATTTGGATGCACAAGCAGTATTCCCGCTTAGTACAGGTGAAGGCTAGCAAAAGACTGAGAAGCGACCGGCTAGAGAGCGACAACAGTCATGAACATGCATTAAAATTAATCATCACCAAATGCTAGCATGAGTAGGATATAATCCACCATGAACATAATTATCGTGAAGGCTATGTTCATTTTGTTTCAACTACATGCGTGAACATGTGCCAAGTCAAGTCACTTAAATCATTCAGAGGGGGATACCACCCTATCATACCACATCATAACCATTTTAATAGCATGTTGGCACGCAAGGTAAACCATTATAACTCATAGCTAATCAAGCATGGCATAAGAAACTATGATCTCTAGTTGTCATTGCAAACATGTTTATTCATAATAGGCTGAATCAGGAACGATGAACTAATCGTATTTACAAAAACAAAAGAGGTCGAGTTCATACAAGCTTTTCTCATCTCAGTCAGTCCATCATATATCGTCATAATTTCCTTTCACTTGCACGACCGAATAGTGTGAATAATAATAATAGTGCACGTGCATTGGACTAAGCTGGAATCTGCAAGCATTCAATAGAGAGGAGAAGACAAGGCAATATGGGCTCTTTTGTCAGGTAAACAATAATGCATATAGGAGCCACTTCAACAATTTAATTATGGTCTTCTCCTATCAACCCCTAAAGAAAAGAAAAGAAATAGAACTATTTACACGAGAAAGCTCCCAACAAGCAAAAGAAGAACATGAAATATTTTTGGGTTTTCTTTTTAATTACTACTACAAGAATGGAAATTAAACTAACTAAAAACTACAACTAATTTTTTTGGTTTTTCTTAAGGTTTATTAAACACACAAGAAGAAAGCATAAAAAAGGAAAATAAACTAGCATGGATGATACAATGAAAAAGTATGAGCACGGACATCTAGCAATGAGTGTGTGAGTATAAATGTAATGTCGGTGGGAAATACGTACTCCCCCAAGCTGAGGATTTTTGGCCTAAGTTGGTCTATGGCCACGGCTGGCCTGGCGGATATCCATATTGTAGCTGGGGTCATACTGCGGTGCTGCGGCTATCGCCTGCCGAGCTGCAGCATAGCGACGAGCAGCCTCCTCTCTCCTCTCGTACTCCTCTGCCTCCTCTCTGGTAATAGTATATCCTCCTCTTGCCTCCTCACGAAGGTACTGGTGAGGTTGTGATACTGGATGCACTTCTCTTCCTCGAAGCTCATGAGATCGGCGTTACGCAAATATGCGTTAAATTATTCTTTAATTGATGCTCGATCAATAAAGTTCTCAGAAGGCCATTCACAAGGACGTATTGGAGCGTTTCTTGGTGGCTCTTCATCAACATCACGCATTGCAAGCCTGGGTCCGTGCTTCCTTGAGGAACCACCTTGGAACATTTTCCTAAGCATTTTTCTTCCTCTGAAAATTTCTGAATTTTTTTAGTAACTTCAAAATAAAAGTAAATTAAACTCAATAATATTGATAGCAACTACTCCTACAAGTCCTAGAGCCTATATCATTCATTAAAACTACTTTTCACCATATAAATTTGACATGCAAGCTCAAGAACAGGGTCACCTAAGCAGCAAAAATTTGCAATGAATAAAGCACTAGAAAAAAAACTAATTGGACCAATGGAGGAGTCACATAACAAGGAACAATCTCCCCAAGCAGTTTTGTGAGAGGTGCTTTGAGCAAGGAGATCGGAAATGGCAGCAAGATGAGCTAGAACTCGTGCCTGAGTTAGATATTCGTGTTTGTGGGAGGAAGATGAAGTGTGTGGGTGAAAGGATAAGTGGAGGAGGTCCACCGTGGGCCCACGAGGCAGGGGGTGCGCCTTAGAGGGGTGGGCGCACCCTCCACCCTCATGGGCAGGTGGTTGACCCCCTGGTGTGTTCTCAGTTCCATAAATCCTCAAATATTCTAGAAAAATCATATTTAAATTTCAGGCATTTGGAGAACTTTTATTTTCGAGGTATTTTTATATTGCATGGATAATCAGATAACAGACAAAAAAATATTTAGTTTTATTTTATTTAATATAAATAACAGAAAGTAAAAGTGGGGTACAGAAGGTTGTGCCTTCTAGTTTCATCCATCTCATGATCATCAAAAGGAATCCTCTAACAAGGTTGATCAAGTCTTGTTAACGAACTCATTCCGAATAAAATGGAACCTGAGAAATTTCGAATAACACTATGTTACCTCAACGGGGATATGCACATCCCCAATAATAAGAATATCATATTTCTTCTTGACAGTAGGAAGAGGAAATTCAAAACCTCCAAATATAATCGATGGAATTTTTCCAATAGAGTTGATACTATGAACTTGAGGTTGTTTCCTCGGAAAGTGTACCGTATGCTCATTACCATTAACATGAAAAGTGACATTGCCTTTAGTGCAATCAATAACAGCCCCTGCAGTATTCAAAAAGGGTCTTCCAAGAATAATAGACATACTATCGTCCTCGGGAATATCAAGAATAACAAAGTTCGTTAAAATAGTAACGTTTGCAACTACAACAGGCACATCGTCACAAATACTGACAGGTATAGGAGTTGATTTATCAGCCATTTGCAAAGATATTTTAGTAGGTGTCAACTTATTCAAATCAAGTCTACGATATAAAGAGAGAGGCATAACACTACACCGGCTCCAAGATCACATAAAGCGGTTTTAACATAATTTATTTTAATGGAGCATGGTATAGTGGGTACTCTTGGATCTCCAAGTTTCTTTGGTATTCCACCCTTAAAAGTATAATTAGCAAGCATGGTGGAAATTTCAGCTTCCGGTATATTTCTTTTATTTGTAATTATATCTTTCATGTACTTAGCATAAGGATTGGGTTCAAGCATATCAGTTAATCGCATACGCAAAAAGATAGGTCTAATCATTTCAGCAAAGCGCTCAAAATCCTCATCATCATTTTTCTTGGATGATTTGGGAGGAACATGCATGGGTTTCTCAACCCATGGTTCTCTTTCTTTACCATGTTTCCTAGCAACAAAATCTTTCTTATCTTAACGTTGATTCTTTGATTGTGGTTTATCAACATAAACAACAGGTTCAATTTCTATATCATTATCATTACTAGGTTGAGCATCATCATGAACATTATTATTAGCATTATCACTAGTTTCAGGTTCATTACCAGATTGTGTTTCAGCATCAAAAATAGAAATATCATTTTGATTCTCAGGTGTTTCAACAATAGGATCACTAGAAGCATGCAAAGTCTTATCATTTTTCTTTTTCTTCTTTTTAGAAGAACTAGGTGCATCTATATTATTTCTTTGAGAATCTTGATCAATTCTCTTAGGGTGGCCTTCAGGATACAGAGGTTCCTGAGTCATCCTAACAGTTCTAGTAGCCACTCTAATAGCATAATCATTATATTTACTATTCAATTCATTGAGGAAATCATTTTGAGCTTTAGGTACTTGTTCTACTTGAGTGGTAACCATAGAAGCATGTTTACTAATAAGTTTAAGTTCACCTTTAACATTAGCCATATAATCACCCAAGTGTTCAAGCATATTTGAATTGTATTTCAATTGTATACCAAAATAAGCATTAAAATCTTCTTGCTTAGCCATAAATTTATCAAACTCATCTAAGCATGGGCTAGCAAATTTAGTAAATGGGATTTCAGCTTTATCATATCTATAGAGAGAATTTACCTTTACTACCCGTGTCGGGTTATCAAGACCATTAGTTTCTTCAATAGGTAAAGGATTAATATTATGTGTTTCCTCAACAGGCGGTAAATTAAGACCATGTATTTCTTCAATAGGAGGTAAATTCTTGACGTCTTCAGCTTCAATACCTTTTTCTTTCATAGATTTCTTTGCCTCTTGCATATCTTCAGGACTGAGAAATAGAATACCCCTCTTCTTCGGAGTTGGTTCAGGAATAGGCTCAGGAATTGGCTCCGGAGGTGTCCAATTATTTTCATTTGTCAGCATATTATTCAATAGAATTTCAGCTTCATCCGATGTTCTTTCCCTGAAAACGGAACCAGCACAACTATCCAGGTAATCTCTGGAGGCATCGGTTAGTCCATTATAAAAGATATCAAGTATTTCATTTTTCTTAAGAGGATGATCAGGCAAAGCATTAAGTAATTGGAGTGCCTCCCCCAAGCTTGTGGGAGACTCTCTTCTTCAATTTGCACAAAATTATATATATATCCCTTAAAGCAGCTTGTTTCTTATGAGTAGGGAAATATTTAGCAGAGAAGTAATAAATCATATCATGGGGACTACGCACACGACCAGGATCAAGAGAATTAAACCATATCTTAGCATCACCCTTTAATGAGAACGAAAATATTTTAAGGATGTAAAAGTAACGAGTTCTCTCATCTTTAGTAAACAGGGTAGCTATATGATTTAATTTAGTAAGATGTGCCACAACAGCTTCAGATTCATAACCATGAAAAGGATTAGATTCAACCAAAGTAATTATATCAGGATCAACAGAGAATTCATAATCCTTATTAGTAACAAAGATAGGTGAAGTAGCAAAAGCAGGGTTAGGTTTCATTCTAGCATTTAAAGATTTCTTACTCCATTTAGCTAATAATCTTTTGAGTTCAATTCTATTTTGGCATGCTAAAATAGCTAAAGAACCTTCTTGATAAAAGACATAACCCTTAGGAATAACAAGTGATTCTTCATCATCACTTTCATCAGTATCATCAGATTCAATATTTTCAATTTCTCTAGCTCTAGCAAGTTGTTCACCACGAATATCACTAAGTTGCATAGTAGTATCAGGCATAGAGGTAGTTTCATCATAAGTATCATGCATAGCAGAAGTGGCATCATCAATAACATGCGACATATCAGAAGGAATAGCAGAAGCAGGTGTTGGTGTCCCAAGCTTACTCAAAACAGAAGGTGAATCAAGTGCAGAGCTAGATGGCAGTTCCTTACCTCCCCTCGTAGTTGAGGGATAGATGTTGGTTTTTGGATCTCTCAAGTTCTTCATAATGATAAGAAAATATATATCCCAAGTGACTCAAAGAATAGAGCTATGCTCCCCGGCAACGACGCCAGAAAATAGTCTTGATAACCCACAAGTATAGGGGATCGCAACAGTTTTGAGGGTAAAGTATTCAACCCAAATTTATTGATTCGACACAAGGGGAGCTAAAGAATACTCTCAAGTATTAGCATCTAAGTTGTCAATTCAACCACACCTGGAAACTTAATATCTGCAGCAAAGTATTTAGTAGCAAAGTAATATGATAGTAGTGATAACGGGAAAAGTAAATAGCGAAGAACAATATATGGAAAGCTCGTAGGCAATGGATCAGTGATGGAGAATTATGCCAGATGCGGTTCATCATGTAACAGTCATAACCTAGGGTGACACAGAAATAGCTCCAGTTCATTGATATAATGTAGGCATGTATTCCGGACATAGTCATACGTGCTTATCAAAAAGAACTTGCATGACATCTTTTGTCCTACCCTCCCGTGGCAGTGGGGTCCTTATGTAAACTAAGGGATATTAAGGCCTCCTTTTAATAGAGAACCGGAACAAAGCATTAAAACATAGTGAATACTTGAACTCCTCAAACTATGGTCATCACCGGCAAGTATCCCGATTATTGTCACTTTGGGGTTAACAGATCATAACACATAATAGGTGACTATAGAAATGCAAGATAGGATCAAGAACACTCATATATTGATGAAAACATAATAGGTTCAGATCTGAAATCACGGCACGCGGGCCCTAGTGATAAGCATTAAGCATAGCAAAGTCATAGCAACACCAATCTCAGAACATAGTGGACACTAGGGATCAAACCCTAACAAAACTAACTCGATTACATGATAGATCTCATCCAACCCACCACCGTCCAGCAAGCCTACGATGGAATTACTCACGCACGGCGGTGAGCATCATGAGATTGGTGATGGAGGATGGTTGATGATGACGATGGCGACGGATTCCCCTCTCCGGAGCCCCAAACGGACTCCAGATCAGCTCTCCCGAGAGGTTTTAGGGCTTGGAGGCGGCTCCGTATTGTAAAATGCGATGATTTCTTCACTCTGATTTTTTTCTCATCGAAACTCAATATATGGAGGTGGAGTTGGAGTCGGAGACGTAACAGGGGGCCCACGAGGTAGGGGCGCGCCCAAGGGGGCAGGCGCGCCCCCCACCCTCGTGGCAAGGTGGTGGGCCCCTGGCCTTCATCTTTTGCAGGTATTTTTCTTTTTTTCTGAAAAGTGGCTCCGTGAAGTTTCAGGTCATTCCGAGAATGTTTGCTCCTGCACATAAATAACACCATGGTAATTCTGCTGAAAACAGCGTCAGTCCGGGTTAGTTCCATTCAAATCATGCAAGTTAGAGTCCAAAACAAGGGTAAAAGTGTTTGGAAAAGTAGAGACGTTGGAGACATATCAGTGCACCACCTTGGAAGCAGTCCGGCATAAAGCTCGGGCGCTAGCGGCTAGCTCCATTGAGGGCATTTCTGGCATTAAGCTCCGCTAAACTCCTTCAACTTTTTTGGACCAAGATGATCTATGGCATCTATGATATAGTCCGGCGTTGGAGCTTGGACACAGTCCGACGTTGGAGCTCGGATACATTTCGATGTTGGAGCTCGGAAGCAGTCCAGCATTGGTGCTCGGCTGCAAAAGATACCTCGAATGCAGTCCGGCGTTAGAGCTCGGACGCAAGAGGACATTGCCTCCCGGGAACAATTTAAAATCCGAGGTGTGGCATAAAAATAACATGGCATTGATAAAGGACGGAAACTTAAGGGGGCTCCTCGGATACCCGACGTGTAAACTCTTCGGATTCACTTTGGCCATCCTCAAGATCAAAGCTGAGAAGATTTGTTGAACCAGTTTTCAAGACCGATGACCGAAGATGAAGAACAGTTCGGAAGAATCGAGGAGCGTACCTAACTTGAAGACCGATTCAGGGGGCTACTGACGGTGTCCTGGACTTGGGGGTACTCACCACGTCATCTCCCGATCTGTTAGATTGGGCCGAGGACCCCCATCGCCGTATACTCATGGGCCAGTTCAGACAGCTGCTGCATACAAGGAAGATTCCACAAGTTGGTGATCAAGACAAGGACTCCTCCCCACTGGTGTATTCGGCTGGGACTCTTGTTATCCTAGGCCTCTGGTGCATTATATAAACCGAGGCCAGGCTAGTCGATAGACCATAAACAACAATCATAATCATAGGCTAGCTTCTAGGGTTTAGCCTCTACGATCTCGTGGTAGATCAACTCTTGTAATACTCATATCATCAAGATCAATCAAGCAGGAAGTAGGGTATTACCTCCATAGAGAGGGCCCGAACCTGGGTAAACATCGTGTCCCCAGTCTTATGTTACCATCGATCTTAGACGCACAGTTCGGGACCCCTTACCTGAGATCCGACGGTTTTGACACCGACAGAGGGGCTCTCGCCCCTCCTACGCCATGGAGGCCATGTACCACAGGGGAAACCCTTCTCCCATCTAGGGAGGAGGTCAAGGAAGAAGAAGAAGGAGGGGGCTCTCTCCCCTTCGCTTCCGGTGGCGCCGGAGTGCCACCGGGGGCCATCATCATCACCGCAATCTTCACCAACAACTTCACCGCCATCATCACCAACTCTTCCCCCCGCTATGCAGCGATGTAACCTCTCTCTTACCCGTTGTAATCTCTACTTAAACATGGTGCTCAATGCTATATATTATTTCCCAATGATGTATGGCTATCCTATGATGTTTGAGTAGATCCGTTTTTTCCTATGGGCTATTTGATGATCATGATTGGTTTGAGTTGCATGTTTTATTATTGATGTTGTCCTATGGTTCTCTCCGTGTCGCGCAAGCGTGAGGGATCCCCGTTGTAGGGTTTACAATATGTTCATGATTTGCTTATGGTGGGTGGCGTGAGTGACAGAAGCACAGACCTGAGTAAGTAGGTTGTTTGCGTATGGGATAAAGAGGACTTGATACTTTAATGCTATGGTTGGGTTTTACCTTCATGATCTTTAGTAGTTGCGGATGCTTGCAAGAGTTCCAATCATAAGTGCATGTGATCCATGTAGAGAAAGTATGCTAGATTATGCCTCTCCCTCAAATAAAATTGCAATAATGATTACCGGTCTAGTTTTCGATTGCCTAGGGAAAAATAACTTTCTCGTAACAACAAACTCTCTACTAAAACTAATTTAGTTGTGTATTTATCTAAACAGCCCCTACTTTTTATTTACTTGCTCTTTATTATCTTGCCAACCTATCCAAAAACACCTACAAAGAACTTCTAGTTTCATACTTGTTCTAGGTAAAGCGAACGTCAAGCGTGCGTAGAGTTGTATAGGTGGTCGATACAACTTGAGGGAATATTTGTTCTACCTTTGGCTCCTTGTTGGTTCGACACTCTTACTTATCAAAAACTGTTGCGATCCCCTATACGTGTGGGTTATCATCCCACGAACTCACAATCTAGTAGAGCTTCGAGGGAGAGTTTCATCAGCACGACGGAGTGATGACGGTGCTGATGATGCTAGCGAAACAGGGCTTCGCCTAAGCACCGCTGCGATATAATCGAGGTGGATTATGGTGGAGGGGGCCACCGCACACGGCTAAAAGATCAACTGATCAACTTGTGTGTCCATGGGGTGCCCCCTCCGCCGTATATGAAGGAGTGGAGGAGGGGGAGGGCGGGACCTCTCTATGGCGCGCCCTAGAGGAGTCCTACTCCCACCGGGAGTAGGATTCTCCCCTTCCATGTAGTAGGAGTAGGAGAGAAGGAAGGGGAAGAGAGAAGAGAAGGAAGGAGGGGGCGGCAACACTCCCCCTAGTCCAATTCGGACTTGAACTTGGGGTACGCGCGGCCTGCCCTAGGCAGCCCTTCTCTCTCTCCCCTAAAGCCCAATAAGGCCCATATACTCCCCGGCGAATTCCCGTAACTCTTTGGTACTTCGATAAATACCCGAACAACTCAGAACCTTTCCAATGTCCGAATATAGCCTTCCAATATATCAATCTTTACATATCGAACATTTCGAGACTCCTCGTCATGTCCCTGATCTCATCCGATACTCCAAACAACCTTCGGTACATCAAAACACATAAACTCATAATACCGATCATCACCGAATGTTAAGCGTGCGGACCCTACGGGTTCGAGATCTATGTAGACATGACCGAGACTCATCTCTGGTCAATAACCAACATCGGAACTTGGATGCTCATATTGGCTCCTACATATTCTACGAAGATGTTTATCATTCAAACCGCATAACAACAAATGTTGTTCCCTTTGACATCCGTATGTTACTTGCCCGAGATTCGATCATCAGTATCTCAATACCTAGTTCAATCTCATTACCAGCAAGTCTCTTTACTCACTCCGTAATGCATCATCCCACAACTAACTCATTAGTCACATTGCTTGCAAGGCTTATAGTGATGTGCATTACCGAGAGGGCCTAGAGATACCTCTCCGATAGACGGAGTGACAAATCCTAATCTCGATCTATGCCAACTCAACAAACACCTTTGGAGACACCTATAGAGAATCTTTATAATCACCCAATTACGTTGTGACGTTTGATAGCACACAAGGTGTTCCTCCGGTATTTGGGAGTTGCATAATCTCATAGTTAGAGGAACATGTATAAGTCATGAAGAAAGCAGTAGCAATAAAACTGAACGATCATTATGCTAAGCTAATGGATCGGTCTTGTCCATTACATCATTCTCTAACGATGTGATCCCGTTCATCAAATGACAACACATGTCCATGGCTAGGAAACTTAACCATCTTTGATTAACGAGCTAGTTAAGTAGAGGCATACTAGGGACACTCCATTTATCTATGTATTCACACATGTACTAAGTTTCCGATTAATACAATTCTAGCATGAATAATAAACATTTATCATGATATAAGGAAATATAAATAACAAATTTATTATTGCCTCTAGGGCATATTTCCTTCGGAAACTATATATATCATATATAGCTTTTGAAAATGCAGGGAGACAACAGAAAATGGAAACAATGCAGCCTCTTTGCCGTCTGCCACCGACGGCAAAGGGGTCTTTGCCATCCGCCACAGATGGCAAAGCGTCCACGTGGCAGCAACCTGTGCAATCTAGGAGCTGACCCATTTGGTTACTTTTTCGTGCGTGGCAGACGGCAAAGGCTATGGGAGTTTGCCATCGGTGGCGGACGACAAAGACTTGGGTGGGGGGATGACGCGTGGCTGACGTCAGATAGCAGATGGAAAACGTGGGAGCATGTTTTCCATCTACTAGTAGATGGCAAAGGCTGTCGTTAGCCACCTATTGTGGCTAACGCCTGTTATTTTCCATCTGCCACCGACAGCGAAGGTTCTTTGCCGTCCGCTTTGAGGAAGTAGACGACAAAGAACTTGTTTACCATAGCTTTCTTTGCCGGGCAGGTTTTTGATGACCCACAAGTATAGGGGATCAATTGTAGCTCTTTTCGATAAGTAAGAGTGTCGAACCCAACGAGGAGCAGAAGGAAATGACAAGTAGTTTTCAGTAAGGTATTGTCTGCAAGTGCTGAAATTGTAAGTAGCGAGTAGTTTGATAGCAAGATAGTTTGTAACGAGCAAGTAATGATAATAGTAACAAGTATGCAGCAAGGTAGCCCAATCCTTTTGAGGCAAAGTACATGCCAAAACAGCATCTTATAATAAGCAAAGCATTCTTGAGGTTACATGGGAATTTCATCTAGTCACTTTCATCATGTTGGTTTGATTTGCGTTCGCTACTTTGATAATTTGATATGTGGGTGGACTGGTGGTTATGTGCTATTCTTACTTGAACAAGCCTCCTACTTATGATTAACCCTCCCGCAAGCATCCACAACTATGGTAAAAGTATTGAGAATAAATTCTAACCATAGCATTAAACCCTAGGATCCAATCGGTCCCTTACGGAATAGTGCATAAACTGGGTTTAAGTTTTTGTCACTCTCACAACCCACCATTTATTTACTACTCCACAATGCATCCCCTTAGGCGCAAATATGGTGAAGTGTCATGTAGTCGACATTCACATGACACCACTAAGGGAATCACAACATACATACTATCAAAATATCGAACACATATCAAATTCACACAATTACTTGCAATATGATTTCTCCTTTGACCTCAAGAACAAAAGTAACTACTCACAAATAATAATCATGCTCAAGATCAGAGGGGTATTAAATAGCATATTAGATCTTAACATATAATCTTCCACCAAATAAACCATATAGTAATCAGCTACAAGATGTAATCAACACTACTAGTCACCCACTAGCAGCAATCTATAGTTCCGGTAACAAGATTGAATACAAGAGATGAACTAGGGTTTGAGATGAGATGGTGCCGGTGAAGACGTCGATGGATATTGCCCTCCCCAAGATGGGAGAGTTATTGGTGATGATGACGATGATTTCCCCCTCCGAGAGAGAAGTTCCCCCGATAGAATCGCTCCGCCGGAGGACAAAAGTGCTCTTGCCCAAGTTCCGCCTCGAGGCAGCGGCTCTTCATCCTGAAAGTCCTCCTCTTATTTTTGTTTCTAGGTCATAACCACTTATATACCAAAAGATGGGCACCGGAGGTGGGCGGAGGAGGCCACAACCCACCAGGGTGCGCCAGGGGGCCTGGCGCGCCCAGGTGGGTTGTGCCCACCTGGTGGGCCCCTCTGGTGTTTTTTGACTCCAATATTTCTTAAATAATCCATAAAAAATCTCCATAAAGTTTCAGCCCATTTGGAGTTGTGCAGAATAGGTGGCCTGACATAGCTTTTCCATGTCCAGATTTCCAGCTGCCGGAATTCTCCCTCTTGGTGTATTCCTTGCAAATTATGAGAGAACATGCATTAGAATTACTCCAGAAAGCATTATTATGGATAAAAACATTATAAATAATAGTAAGAAAACATGATGCAAAATGGACGTATCAACTCCCCCAAGCTTAGACCTCGCTTGTCCTCAAGCAAAAACCGAAATCAAAAAACATGTCCACATGCTTTGAGAGAGAGGTGTCGATAAAAAAAATACGGACATAGAAGCATCATGTTGATTATTATAGCAGCAAAAAAAATTAAATATAGGACTTTTATCATAGAACTTTTATAATACACTTCTCATGAATAAGTAATAGTTCACCACACAATTGAAGTATAAAGCAAAGACTCTATTAGAAACCAACAAACTATGTTCTCAGTCAATTTTGTAACTACAATTCATCATCTTTTCAGGAAGAGTCATGTTTCGGAGCCTTTAAGCAATTCCACATACTCAACCATCATATAGTCTTCTATGATTGCTAACACTCACCTTGTACCCATGAGCAAAATGTTTCAACTGGACACATAGAACGATAGGGGCTTATAGTTTCGCCTCCCAACATACTCACCTCAACGGTGGTGTCAACAATAATAACTCATGCTATTTATATCCAACTGGACATATGTGCCTCGATCTTTCCTTACCACATGATACTTGCCAAAAGAGAAAAATAAAAGGAATAGATAGAAAAACTTTGACTCTTTGCATAAAAGTAAAAGATAGGCCCTTCGTAGAGGGAAGCAGAGGTTGCCATGCGCTTATTTGTTTGCATGCTCATGCTCAATCCCTTAGTGCAAGAGAATGTCATGTTGTATTGCCCCTTAAGATGACAACCTTTATTATGCAGTCTATCACTTTTATTCTTTGTCATCCAAGTTCGTACAACGCTCAATTTTCTCTTACACTAAATGATCTCACATATTTAGAAGCAATTTTTATTGCCTTTTTGCACCGATGAAAACTTACTTGAGGGATCTTTCTCAATCCATAGGTAGGTATGGTGGACACATGAAAAAGATTTGGGTTTAAGGGTTTTTGGATGCACAAGTAGTATCTCTACTTAGTATAGATTTTTTCGCTAGCAAAGATAGGGGCAAGCATCACATGTTAAAGGATGTATGACAATATGACTTCTATGTGAATATAAACAAACATAAACCATTAACTTGTCATAGCTGTCCAACATCAACAATTTTGGCATATAATATTTTGGTGAGGGCTCACAATCACAAAAGATTTCTAGGATAGTATATCTATATGTGAATCTTCTCTTCCCTTATTAATTCTTTCATGAGTTGCATCATTGACTAATGCTATGTTTATCAATCTCTAATAAAAATTTCTACCTATACTTTTCCTTATGTGGTGCCATCACCTACCATAGGATTACTATATACTCTTTTCATTATTTATTTCCTTCCTTCATTTATTTCCTTTCTCGTTTTCTTTCTTTCTTATTTCTTTTCTTTATTTGCAACATGAAAGTAAAGAACGAAAAAACTAAAACTAACTTTGTTATATAAATTGCACATGATTACAAGGATAGATCACTAAGCAAACTCTCAAAACAAGAAATGATCGAACTAAACTTTATTTCATCTGAAAGCAAAAGATTGAACTAAGATAAATAAAAGCAAAAGGGTAGTGGGGGTGATACAATACCAGGGCACCTCCCCCAAGCTTGGCGGAAGCCAAGGGGAGTGCCCATACCCAATACTCAATTCTCCTTTGGGTGGTGAAAGAGATATCATGTCCTTGGAGTAGCTTGAAGAGGCCATGGTACATGGGATCCGACAGAAAACAACAAGGAAAAAGAGAACAGAGGATTTCTTCGCGATACGGTGATCAACAGGCTTGGGAAGTATATATAGATTTTTTATATTGCAGGACAAGTATATGGTAGAAAAACAGAGTACGGGAGGTGTCCCAGGTGGCACAACCCACTTGGGCGCGCCAAGCAAGCCGGGCACGCCCTGGTGTCTTGTGCCACTAGGGGACGCTTCCTGGTAGTTTCTTTATTTCCAAAATTCTAAAATATTCCAAAACTGATAAAAAATATTTTTGTAGATTTATCGGAGTCCGTTTGCTTACCGTATCACGTACCTCCTTATTTTCACGATTCTGGAGTGTTCCGGAAGGACTCTTTTATGTGTTCTTCCGATGTCAAAGTTTGGATAATACTACTTTCAACATTAATAAGCGTACCTAAGATATAATGCTTTATTCGTTGCCCATTGACAACCTTCGGGTTAGTGCCTTAGAAATTATTTATTTTGATGGCTCTGGACCGATAAACCTCCTCGATGACATAGGGGCCTTCCCATTTCGAGAGGAGCTTTCCTGCAAAAAATCTAAAATGAGAGTTGTACAAAATAACATATTCTCCAAATTTAAACTGATGCTTTTGGATTCTTTTGCCATGCCATCTTTTCACCTTTTCTTTGAATAACTTTGCATTCTCATAAGCTTGGGTTCTCCATTCATCTAAGGAGCTAATATCAAATAACCTATTTTCACCAGCAAGTTTGAAATCATAATTGAGTTCTTTAACTGCCCAGTACGCTTTATGTTCTAACTCAAGAGGTAAATGACAAGCTTTTCCATAAACCATTTTATAAGGAGACATACCCATAGGATTTTTATAAGCTGTTCTATAAGCCCAAAGTGCATCATCTAATTTCTTAGACCAATTTTTCATGGACTTATTAACAGTCTTTTGCAAAATTAATTTTATTTCTCTATTGCTAAGTTCAACTTGACCACTAGACTGAGGATGATATGGTGACGCAATTCTATGGTTAACATCATACTTGGCAAGCATATTAAGAAAAGCACCATGAATAAAGTGTGAACCACCATCAATCATTAAATATCTAGGGACTCCAAACCTTGCGAAAATAACTTCCTTAAGCATTTTAATAGAGATGTTGTGATCAACACTACTAGTTGGAATAGATTCTACTCATTTAGTAACATAATCAACAGCAACCAAAATATGTGTATACCCATTAGAGGAAGGAAAAGGTCCCATGTAATCAAATCCCCAAACATCAAAAGGCTCAACAGAAAGTGAATAATTCATAGGCATTTCTTGACGCTTACTGATATTACCTATTCTTTGACATTCATCACAAGAAGAGACAAACTTACGGGCATCCTTGAAGAGACTCATCCGTGACATTTTGGGTCGAACGAATTTTTTTCTGTCATACATATGACACTTCTATGACGATAATTGTGACAAAACCCGGTATCATCATAGATGTGGTGGGCTCCTACTTCTATGACAAAAAATCATGACAGAAAATGGGCTTTTCATCCTGGGCGGGCCGAAGACGCAGCTGCATGACATTCTTTGGGCCGTCCATGACGGAAAAAACCATGGTAGAAGCGAGGGGGAGGAAAATTTCGAGGAGTTCCCGGTTACGGTGGGAGGTCAGGGGCCGAGCGATGCGTGTGTGTGCGACGCGTTGGCTCTAACTGAACCCGAGCGAGGCGTTGGGCTCTAACTGAACCCGAGCGATTGCACTGCAGGCTACGCGTTACTGAACCCGAGCGATCGATCGATGGCTGTTAACTGAACCCGATCAAGCGATTCCTTCGCTACTGCTGCTAACTGAAGCCGATCGATGCTGCCTCTGGATGAACAGTGAGTGTTGCGGGCGAGGGGGGTGGATGAACAGTTCCCGGTGGGGGTGGATGAACAGGACCCCGTGGTGTTGCCTCTGGATGAACAGGACCCCGATCGATCGAGCCAGTTGGGGCTGGATGAACAGGACCCCGTGGAGGGCTGGATGACCAGGACCACCCCATGCAGGTTAGGATGAACAGTAGATGGTGGAGGGCAGGATGAATAGTAGCCCGTGGAGGGGTGGTTGAACAGGAGCCCGTGGAGAGGGCTGGTTGAATAATAGCCGGTGGAGTAGCGTGCGGTGGAGGCTGGATGAACAGGAGCCCGTGGATGAACAGTCGCAGGGTGAGGCTGGAGGAGGTCGACGGTGGAAAAACAGTAGCTCGTGGAGGCTGGAGGGGGGTCGATGGTGGAGATGAACAGTATCCCATGGAGTCCCGTTTTGCGGTACGCCACACCCCTCCCAATGAACAGGACCCCCGTTTCGACCATAGCGCTCCAACATAAGTCCGTTTCCTCCATTTTGCGGTACGCCACACCCCTCCCGATGAACAGGATCCCCGTTTCGACCGTAGGAGGTCCGTTTCCTCCGTTTTGCGATACGCCAGACCCCTCCCGGTCAACAGGACCCCGTTCCAAACATAGGAGGTCTGTTTCCTCTGTTGTACGGTACGCCAGGCCTTGTTTCCATCACCTGTTCCGTCCAAGCCCTCCCGATGAACATGACCATGCATTCCGTTCCGACCCAGTCGGTTGGCTCCCACGCGTTCCGTTGCCTCCCGATGAACACGATGCATTCCGTTGCCTCCCCATGAACACGACGCGTTCCGTTGCCTCCCCATGAACACGACGCTTCCGGTGCCTCCCCATGAATGCGACGACGACGCTGTTTCTCCGTTCTGACCCAGCCATGTACACGAGCCCTCGCCGTACGTATGCGCGAGTAGGCGTTCGAGACCCCGCCCATATGTACACATACGTGGCCGTATTTTCTTTCTTGCACCCTGGTCGCTGTACGTACGTGTACATGCTATGTGCGCGCCTTACTACGACATGTGCGCGCCTCTACTACAACACATGTGCGCCTCTACATCGACCAGTATGTACGTACACGTTCGCGACCAGAATGACAATGCTACGTATGCTTCGACCAGGTGGGTCCCGATTGTCAGGCACTTCCTTGCGTGCGAAGATGTAGCTGGTGCGTCCTAGCAGTCAGGGGGGCGAAATACGGTGGCCCGTCCGGTGGGTCCCCGCTGTCAGGTGGAGGAATAATTATTTTGCACATAATAAGGAGGCACTTCCTTGCTGCGGCCGTGGACCCAACTTGACCTCTCCACGTACAGTCCATGTCCGATGGAAGCCATTCCTTGACCATGTTGACCACGCCGCGCCGAGAGCACCCGGGCGGTGGACGACGGCGAGGCCTAGGAAGGGGACGACGCGGAGTCGGGGAAGACGTGACAGTGGATGCCCATGCGTAGAGGAGTATGAGGGTTCACTGGTTCGCTGCAGTGTGAGGCTACCGTTGCCGTAGAATAACAGGGGGTGTGGGTGAGTAGAGGGATGGCCTGGCCAGCAGTGGGAGTAGTAGGGGGCGGTGAGGCCTCCGCCGCATCGCAGCCGGCCACGGGAGGCAGGAGCACGAGGCACGACTGGTGCTGGTTTGGGCGGCTGGAGCAAGAAGACCAGAGGTTGAAGAAGCACTACGGCCGTTGGATGGACATCGTACGGTCACTGGAGCTAGAATCATGCATATTGACTAAGTTGAAAAAGCCCTCTGTCCCCGTCAACTTAGTAGGCCCACAAGTCAGCCTCTCACCAAGGTGGGTCCCAGCTAGCAGGGGGTATTCATTTTTTTTGTGCGTAATAAGGAGGCACTTCCGGTGGGTCCGAGCTGACAGCAGGGGGAACGTTTTTTTCGCGAAATACGGTGGCCCATCGGGTGGGTCCCAGCAGTCAGGGGCAAACATTTTTTCGTGATATATTGGTGGGCGTCTGGTGGGTCCCTGTTGTTAGGTGGAGGAATAATTATTTTCAGCGTAATAAGGAGGCACTTCCTTGCGGCTACTGTGGACCCAGCTGTCAGCCTCTCCACGTACAATATTCTTCCGATGGAATTCGGTCGTTGACCACATTGACCACGCCGCGCCGACAGCACCACGGCGGTGGACGATGATGAGGCCTAGGAAGGGGACGACGTTGAGCCGGGGAAGACGCGGCAGTGGATGCCCACGCGGAGAGGAGTACGAGGGTTCACTGGTTCGGCTGCGCTACCGTCGCCGCAGAATAACAAGGGGTGTGGGTGAGTGGAGTGGAGGGATGGCCTGGCCAGCGGTGGGAGTAATATGGGGGCGGTGAGGCCTCAGCGCCAGCACAGTCGGCCACGGGAGGCAGGAGCAGGCGGCACGACCAGCGCTGCTTGGGCGGCTGGAGCAAGAAGACCAGAGGTTGAAGAAGCACTACGGCCGTTGGATGGACATCGTACGGTCAGTCGAGCTAGAATCGTGCATATTGACTAAGTTGACAAAGCCCTTCGTCCTCGTCAACTTAGTAGGCCCATTATACTGGGTCCCAACTAGCAGGGGGAGTATTCATTTTTTTTGTGCGTAATAAGGAGGCACTTCCTTGCGTGCGAAGATATAGCTGGTGGGTCCGAGCTGTCAGCGGCGGTAACGTTTTTTCGCAAAATACAGAGGTTGTTTTGGTGGGTCCCAGATGTCAGGTGGAGGAAATCATTATTTTGCGCGTAATAAGGAGGAATTTCCTTGCGTGCGGCCGTGGACCCAGCTGTCATCCTCTCCACGTACAGTCCACTTCAGATGCATGTCGGTCGTTGACCACGCTGACCACGCCACGCCGAGAGCACCAGGGCGGTGGACGACGGCGAGGCCTAGGAAGGGAACGACACGGAGGCAGGGAAGACTCGGCCGTTGTTTTTTTCCCACACGGAGGGGAGTACGACTGTACGAGGGTTTACTGGTTCGTCTGCCGTCGCCAGAGAATAACAGCATGTGTGGGTGAGTAGAGGGATGGCTAGGCCAGCGATGGGAGTACGGTGGGGCGGTGAGGCCTGCACGGCAGCAGAGCCGATCGCGGGGAGAAGGGAGCAGGCAGTCCCACCGGCACTTGTTTGAGCGGCTGGAGCAGGAAGAGCAGCGATTGATGAAGCACGACGGCCATTGGATGGACATCCAACAGTATACAGGCCATCTGTGGAAAGCCTCAAATCTATGGAAAACAACATACAACCCATCTGCCATTATTTCAAATAATTTACAGCCCATTTGCTAATTCTTACGGGTTTTTTGGAGCCCATATTCTTTATGTTAGCATTACAGCCCATATTGTGGCCACGGTTAAAAAATTATACAAAATTTTGCATATGTCGGTGCGGTCTGAACTGTTTTTAATCCCGAAATTTCGAGTCACATTCAGACTGATTTTAAAAATAAATGTATATCAATATAAAATCCAATAAATTGTCCATGCATAAAAATCAATGCAAAATGAAAAAAAGATATTTGAAAATAATTGCCGGTTTGATGTGTTTTAAAAATGTACAGCCCATTTCTCATTACCGATAGGCCATTTTTTCGGCCAGCCGAATGAAGCTCTCCTCGTCTTGAAAGATTTGCAGCCCAACAGGCCTGATAAAGCTACTTGACAAATCACAAAAGAACTGGGCTAGCCATTTTCAGAAAGAAAAGAAAAAACTACTAGGCTGGTCTGTGGTAAACATAAAAGAAAAGGCTGTCTAGACTGGTCAGAGTGTCCCGCACAGCCCAGTTGACACCCTGCTTCCATCTCAAAAACAAATTAGATAAATGCCACTCCAATTATGGCGATTCATAAAAATGCCACTGCAATTTCCAAACTTTGAAAAATGCCACTGCAATTTTTGTAAACTTTGAAAAACGCCACTGCAGTTTGCAAACTTTGAAAAATGCCACTCCAGACTTCGAAAAATGCCACTAGAAATGGCATGAAATGGCATTTTTCAAAGTCTGGAAATTGCAGTGGCATTTCTCGGATACACCAGATTTGGAGTGGCATTTATCGAATTAACCCAAAACAAAAATAACGGGGTGAGCTGCTGGGTCCCTGGTGTCAGCCGCTCGCTGTGCAATTCTCTCGTTTATTGACTATGTTGACAATGGCGTGGGACCCAGATGTCAGAAATCCACTAGGAGGAGCCTTTTTTATTGGCTTGAAATAAGGATGCACTTGCTTTCGTACTGCCATGACCTTGGCGGGTCCCTGCTGTCACCCTCTCCACGTACAATCATCTCCTGATTGTGTACGCATCAACTTGCTAGGCCCACAAGTCAGCCTCTAAACCGTGGAGGACAAATACAACCCATTTAAAAAAATAACAGCCCATTCCATACGTTCAAACGGAAAGTTCAACATTCAGACCAAAGTAATAGGTCAGATCCACATATAGAGTACTGAACTTCCACGTTGACAACCATCATAGCCAAGTTAACTATCTACTCCCACTAACACTCTAGTAGCGTACAAGTACTAACTTACTCTTAGCTAACTAGACGATGCCAGCCGCCATCTGCTGTCCATGCTAAACACCGGCACCGGCGTCCTCCACCTCGCCTCGGACTTGCCAGAGGTGCGATAGGGCGCGTTGCTCGCGCGCGTTGGCCCGTTCCATGCCGGCGTGGTCCACCGAAGCTTCGGCTTCCAAGTGGGAAACCCACTTGACGAGCTGGTAGTAAAACTCGGCGTTGCGAACGCGTGCGTGGCCGATAGCCTCCAGGGCTATTTGCCGGGCGCCGGCCTCCATGTAGTCAGCCCAGTTGCGGGCGCTCTGCTCGCGACTCAGAGCGTCGGTGTGCTGCTTCTCCATGTCCCGCTGGCGGCGCAAATTGGCGATACGCTGCTCCTCCGCCAGGCGATCGCGCTCCAACAACTCCTGCTCCTCCGCCATGCGGTCGCGCTCCCACACCTCTTCAATCTCCGCATTGCCATCTAAAGATAGATAGAGTGCCTCCTCCCTCCGTCTGCCTTCTGGTGAAAACCCGAACACTAGTTTCGGCGGTGACCGCCTCTGGCGTCGCCTACCGCGGATGGGCGGGGGCATGGCGGACGTGGCAAGCGACGTCGGGCCGGTGGGGACTTATGAGGATATGGCGAGTTGGGTCATGGTGGCACCTGAGAAGGCCAGGAAACAGTACTTATAGGCGAAAGCTAGCGCGACGGTCATCGGAATTCAATGCATAATGGCTTAGCACGCCAGCTTGCCGTGGAAAACTAGAAAACTGAAATTATGACTGTGCCATCCCGTCCCGTCTGGGTCGCACGCCGGCATGGCGGTCTAACGAGTGCACTCGAATCATCTCCCTCCTTGTCAATAATGATTCCACGGATTTAAAGCGTATCTTTTTTTGCATCAGTTAGCTCCCTTATGGCCGGCTGCAAGCAGGCACTCAGAATCGCTCACAGGCAGTACGCGAAGCATCATGCAATGAGTCGCAACCGAGGGCACGCATGCAGCCACTTAAATCGCTGGAATTAATTAGGCTTAAACTTCTGCATGCCATTAATTATTGCCATGCCTTGGTCTTGCTGCTTTGCTCACGAGACTAATAAATCCCGGACGGAGGGAGTACCTTGGTTGGTGAGAGGTTTGAATTAAGCCCTGCAAATCGGAAAGGAGCTACCCCCTCCGTTTTTATTTAGTTCGCATATTAGCTTTAGTCAAAGTTAAGCTTTACAAAGTTTGACCAAGTTTACATACAAAAAAATTAAGATATACAATAACAAATCAACAACAAAAATATTAAGATATACAATAACAGATCATATATAAATATGTAGCCCCAAAAGCAGAGATCTAGAAAAAACATCTGTTCTTCCTACTAAAATGGATGCTTCTCTTGGCCAACATTCAGTACAGACTGAAAGACAAATTTGTTTGTGAAGTCTACAATTCCTCTTGCAAACATAAGTGGTTTCACCAACAGCTGAAACCATGAGAATGAACCACACATGATGGAGGAACATCCACTTTAATATGATTTGGTCTTCTCTTGATCACACCGCGAGACTATTTTCGGAATACAAACTTTAACTTAGGCAAAATGATGCCCATTGTATAATCAGACCAAAGAAATGAAGCACCTAGTGTTGGCTAATAAATAGTACAGTACTACTTTTCTGCAGTCCATGAAGTGACTATCCAATCTTTCTGTGTCTATTTTCAAATGGCACTGCATGCAGTGACTATACTATTCTCTTGTGCAGTTCAACCAAAATTGCGGACACTTGGTTTGTTTGCCAAATAGCAACGGGCAGACATCTCTGTCTGCACAAATATCAAGCAGCTAGTAAACATATACCACACCTTGTATTTTCGGTTTAAACATGTCTCTTCCGCTTAGCATCTATCATGTTCTGCACTGGACAATCTGATACAGTTATGTTTTGCCCTGGACAATTTCATACTGAATTGATTTGCTGGTTCAGAGTAGAAATATAGCACTTATTCTTCATCAGACCATGGATATCCATGTTCGCAGTGATGGAAGAGGTGAAATCAATACAACCGAAATTGAGCATCCAATCATTGAATCCTGTCCTGCACCTCCAATGTAGGTCCACCCTGCCAATAAATTCACATGCAAACCATGTACCTTCATAATGAACAGCTCATAGTGCCACCAATTGGATATAAAGGTTTGGAAAAAACATGCTCCTAATGTTGAACCAGTTGGACTTTTTGTGCAGTTCCACTAAAATCGAGCATCCCTATTTGCATAGATATTGAAAGTGTGATTACTCTAAAAGTGGCACTAGTTGAAGCATAGACTCACAAAAATAAGCATTCCAATTTCATAAAGGGAAAAGGTAGCAAGGCTGTTTCTAACCACCCTGTTTGAAGGAATAAATAAAGCAACAGCGGCTGATGCCAGGAAGGCATACATAGTTTTTTCTGAAAAACTAAGCCATTCCTGACCTTTCCTCTTCTTTTAAGCAAATTTTGTGTAGTTATACTAAAATAAAATGCCATCACCGCCTTGACAATTCTGTGACACTGTACAAAAGGAAATGACTTAATATTACATCATGATGTCATGTATGTAGTCGACAGGCATTAGAGACAAATATACAGACCTCCTCCAATAACATAATGAACATTAATTTTAACAAAGGTGTGACTAGCTTTACCGGGATAATTTGAGTGAACTCTACACCCTTTGTTCCTTAATATAAGACGTTTTCGCGGTTCAATTTAAAGTACCCAAACATCTAGTATTTAGAAAAACAGGTAGTAGTTTTCTTGAGCACATATCTGGGAAAGCTTGCCACACTTTATTTATGTCCATATGCTAATGCAACACCATTCGAATACTACAAATATACACTAATCCAGTGGCTAGTGCAACAGTAGAGTAGTTAGTTTATTACAGGGTACAATACAATGGTTTTACTAAACAGATTTCAATAAACTCTAGCACTGGAAGGTTTCTATAAGAATTAACAATACAAAATGTAAAGGTAACAAGTTTCAACATTGGTATACTAGCTCTGCATGAGCATTAAACTAAATACAAAAGTCTGAAGGTACCTAGCATTATTAACTAATGACAGTATAAAAAACTGCAAACCATGTACCTCCAAGGTAAATATCATTTCGAACTCGGGGGGACCTTAAAAATTGCTATCCCAATCTTGATAATTGATCAAACATAAAAACTTGATCAAACGAATCAAGAAAACAACCGGAGGAGGAGGTGCCCACTCTTGACCTTTCCTCCTGTCTTCATAATTGTCTGTGCAGTTTAACCAAAATAAAATGACATCAGCGCCTTGGCATTTGGGTGACACTGTACAAAAATTAACTTATCTCATGAAAGTGAGGTATGTAATCTATAAGCATTAACAGTGCAAAAATCTGAAGGTAGTAACAAGTTTCATCGTTGGTATACTGGCTGTGCAATAGCATTAGAATGCCTTAGACTGCTGGCGTTGCTTAAATTTATCGGCGGCATTAGACTGAGAGCGGCATTAGTTAAATGTGGCATCACTTTAGCAGTAGCATTGCTTGACTTGACTGCTAGCGTTATACTAACAGCAAAAAATTGGCAATAAGAGCATGGGAGGAATATTCGGACAGTGGGCACACCAGTACGATGTACCTCCACGGACGCAGAGTGGTGAGGGAGGTATGGTTTCCCAGAGCAACAAATATCCAGGCAGCATATGTGGATTATGTCCCATTTTTTCTCTCTTTAGCCACCTTTTTCCTATGCAAGGACAACAAACCAATCGACATGGTCATTCTCTATTGTGTTGTCACGCCTTTCTACCCTTCTTCAACCAAGAGACATGAGACTCGTTCCTTAGCTACTGATTTTCCCCTTTTCAACCTAGATGCGGGTTCGATGCCTACTCTCTCGGACAGTACAGTCTCCCTTCCTTTCCTTATTCAACCCAGACATGGATTAGTCTGCATGAAGTAGGGTTTCCTTTAATAGTGCAAATTATGGTTTTCGTCTGCGTGGCCAACAGAGCAGAGGATAGCAAATTGGGAACATGGTGGAGTGGAAAAAGATCCACATGCAACGACGTGGCAGATGGGGCAATGGAACAAGGTTATGGTTCGAAAAGAGGTAGCATACCTGAGGGTCGGCGGGAAGTGGCTTTGCTCGTGGTCGTCGTCCTCCGCACACACTACGGCAGCGAGCTTGGGGACGGAGGCCATCCCGCATGGGCGCTAGGTCCGAGAGGACGGCCTTGTCGTCTGTGCGTGACCTCGCTCGCCGACGACGAGTGCGTCAACACTGCACGTCCTTTTCTTCCCCGGTGGATCTGTGACCACCGGTGAGGAGGGAGAGAGGGGCCGTCTTTTTTAGATCTGGAGAGAGGGTGGTAGTGTGAGAAGCAAGTGGGCAGCCCTTAGCAAGAAAGCGCTCAAGCTCCAGCCTATATATCTTTTTTATACTACTAGTACTGGAGGTGGAGTAGTGGTAGAATGGTTTATATTTTCTCTGCGTACAGTACCAGTTAGTCATGCTTCAAAACTAATCGGCACGCCATTAAAAAAATAAAGGTCAATAACTAATGCGGCACCTTGGGCCAACGCGGCCAGATCGCATTTTGCACAAGAAATTACACACCATGTTTCGTTGACATGTGGTCCCGTTCCAACATATCAGTGAGACGACGGCGAGTAGTAGGAGTATTTCCGAATGGACGTGTAGGCCGGGGCACCTCTTCGTGAACCGTGGCAAACTCGCAACTGTCCACCGACTCTTCGCCTTTCCCTCTCGATTTGGAACTGCTATCACACGCTCTTCCTCTCCCTCCTCCATTTTCCTTCAGCCCTTCACCCTTTCTTCTGCCATTGCTCGATCGTCTTCTCCATGGAGGGAACAGGCCGGAAACGACCCCGTTATTCTTGCCATGATCTAAAAGATGACGTGGTTGAGGAACTCATTGATCGGTGCGACGTCATCACCTCGGCTAGCATGGCAGGTTCGTTCAAGCCCATTCTCGACTCAACTAATAACATCATTACAATGAACCCAAGAGTCAAGGAGCGGTTTGATCTCCCCTATCTTCTTCGCGGTGACCCTGATGATGACTGGCGCCGGCACGATGGAGGCCTCGCCCTGTGGAAGTTGATGCCGCTTGATAATGATACGTATGATGTTAAGATGCCATCGCTTGAGGTCAAGGCTTCGGCGGGCGCAAATGGAGATTGGGTTGTTTACATTCGGTCTAACTGCGAGTGGGAACTTGTGAATGTGTACACTCGTCACCGGGTTCCACTTCCAAAAATCTCAGCACACTGCCCAGAGGTTGAGCACACCGGTAATGTACGCACATTCAAATACGATCATGGTGATTGTATTCTACGGAAGATAGCAATTTGTTGAGTTCCCAACCGCTCTTGGAATTACAGCAACTATGATGTTGTTGCTATCTTCGACAAGCTTGTTGCCTTCCTTGATGGTTTCACTCGATGGATATTGCTCAAAAATTAGTTTCTGTACACGGATGAGTACTGTGATGCAATTCAATACGAGCGCCTTGTGTTTGCTGCCACCACTCGTGGCACTGTTTTTGCATGGCATCCTCATAGTTTTGGTATGTTTGTCTTCCACCGTAATTATAATTGTTTCATCCACATGCATGCGGGTTAGAAAGTTTCCCTTTACTAATTAACCTTCTTCTTGTGTTTCCAAGGTCCTGTGAACATCCCACCACCTATACTTGAATAATTTTATAACCAAGGGGGCGATGATGATGGTGATGATCACGAGCATGAGGACGAGCAGCGCCCATATACTCTGTGGCGCCTGGCAACTAATTTCGATGGATCACCTCTTCTTGTGTGTATACAGCCCACTGATGATGTTACTACTAAGGAAGCAGGTGTCTCCCATGGTCGCACTCTCCGAACCTATTCCAACACCCGTTGCATGGTATTCGGGATGGATACTAGTGTGCTAGCGCCAACTCCTTCTCCCTGGTACAGAATTGATAGTCTTGGAGAAGACTCGCTCTTCCTTGGACAAAACTATCCGATGATAGTGAAAGGTGATCCAACTGCTGTTGACACATTTATGAGAAGCAACTGTGTCTATACCTCGGACATTTGTGTGGTTCCCTACCCTGGTAGGGATATAGTAGGCCGCTTCAGCCTGGATGATTAGTCCTGCATTGGTTTCCAAATCGACAATCGATGGCCCGTCCCAAAGAATCACTTGTGGTTCAAAGCAAGCATTTCCAATGCCGAGGAATGGTTGAGTTGAAGTTCATTTCATTGCTTGTTATTTGTTGTGTGGTGAAAACTTTAGTATTTATAATGTATCCTCGTTGTCAATGTGGGTTGATGACCTGTTGTATGTAATAAAATGATATGCGTGTGATAAACTTACTAAATTTATGAATGGCTTTCGAGTCGCTTCTCTGAGTGAGTGGTGCGATGAGGCAAAAAAATATTTTCTGAATACATAATTGTACGTGCATTGCAACAGGTTATCGGATGAGGCCAATCAATAATAGTAGTACACTATTTGTACTAGCTTCAGATGCTTCGCGCGTCGGGCGGGTGTTTTTACTGTAGCCATATGTAATTGTGTTCGCTGTACATAACCAGCACCTCGAATCCTCGATACTAGTACTATATCATAGGAGTAAGTAGTAGGGAGTAGTAGGGTGGCATGGGCCAGAACAAGCATTCACGTCCAGGAGTACGGCACACGCCACCACCACGACATCCATGTGACACCATATTATTTCTTGGAGTCCGTGCTAGAGCAATCTCTTCAACCTTGTCGTTTCTCTAACTTCAACCATCGCGCGGCGGGCGAGGTGGGGGTTTGCCGATAATCGGTTTCCCTAACTGCGGTCCCACTTGTAAGGCCAACTCCAATGCACGACCCCAAACGCACCTCCGTTTTGCACGGACTCCAACGACAATTTTGACTAGAAAAGCAAGACCAAAGAAAACAAGAACCACAAGAATACATTTTAATACTCCTGTAAGTTGGATTAGTGCCTTCTCGATGCATGCATTGTTTATCTGCGGAGGCTCGATCTTGCGTCTGTGCTAGCTAAAAGTGATAGAACATCTACTAAATTGTGCTCTATCAATATATGGATGTACTCTTCTTCCCAATACAAAAACTTGCATCCATTCTACTCCCTCCGTTGCACAATACATGCCTTCTATTTGTCAAAATATATATGTATCTAGACATGTCTTAGTATATAGGTACATCCATTTTTGGACAAATGGAAGTCAAGTATTTTGGAAGCCAGGGAGTACACAATAAAAATTTTAAGTTAGCACAACTAGTCTAATCCGATAGCAGAACCGAAGATTTGGTCGGGTTCTTCCTCCTTTTGCCGACAGGTGGGACATCCAGCATCCAAGTCATGTCATGAAAGAAAATAGAGTGGTAGTTGAAGCCATGAGATGTGCATCTTGGGTTAAACTGTAAATAGAATCTTACTACTCTTGAGTAACTCCAAAAGCGGCATCGAAGGTCTTTATTGGATTTGTTTTTCATCACCAGCACGTCAAGGTGAAAGATGTGAAGGTTCAGTGGGTCCTCTTGCGTTTTCACTAACATGTGGGGCCACATGTGAGCAAACAGACGATGGGCTCCGCGCGTCCGCTGGCTGGCTGAGAAGAGAGATAGACGAGGGCTGAGCATGGACTGCAGGAAATTTGTTCTACGTACCTCGATATAGGCTCGATATAGTGGGGTGGCATGGCCCATAACTCAGTAGCATTCACGTCTAGCAGTACGGCACATGCCACCCACACGAGTCCCATCCAACACCAATTTGATAGGAGTCCATGCTACAACCATCTCTTCTCCCTCCTGTTTTCTCAACCATCGCACGGTGGGGCGGGTGGGGGTTTGCCGATAGTTGGTTTGTTCAACTGCGGTCCCACTTGTAAGTGAAAATGCAACAGCGCACGCATTCCCGCTTGAGAGGCGTGCTAGACCAACTGTGTGGGGGCGCAACGCGAACACAGCAGACTTTTCCTTTTGGACTCGTAACTTGTAAAATTTGGTTCTGCTCCATGGCGCGACCAATAGATAGAAAATAACGATTTTTCCTAGAGTAATGAGAAGTTTGGTTCTGGCGCCGTTCATGGATGGAGTATGTACGAAAATTATGAAGTTGATGTGAAAGGTAAGATAATTACTGTAGTATCATATACTACTACATGGATTTGACGGAAAGATAAAAATACATACGGATCCATCAACGTTCAACGACATCCTCACGCCCTAGTGCACCGGGTCACCAACCGACGTGTGAGGAGCAGCGGCGTTGGCGGCGAGCTCAACGTGCTTCTGAACAGTGCCGTCCAAGGTTGCCCTGCGCTCCAAGAAGGCCAGCGTCCTATCATCCTCCTCTTGTCTGTAGTAGTCCTTGTGGACGATTTGCGCGTAGACGTGGGTGATTATGTCGATGGTGTCTTGCTGCGCCAGGTGCTGCGCGGCGAGCGCGACCTCGAGGTGAACATTCTCCGGCGCGACGGCGGGCAGTCGCAGGGCCACCAGTGCGTCGAAGAGGTTGTTACCATAGTGGCCATTGAGGGTGGCGGGCATCGCAGAGCCTGGGCGCGTCGGCTGGAGGCTTACGTCAAAGTCGTCCGCAAGCTTCTTGACGACGGTGAACTTGTCGAGGAAACCGACGAGGACCTCGTCGAACAAGGAGACGAAGCTGTCGTCCAAGCGGCCCCTCACCCTGGCGGCATCAAGAAATACTACCTGGAGACGTTCCTCGGTGCTGGTGGACGTGGTAGTACTCCTAAATCCAGACAGTGGTGCTACTAGTACTAGTAGTAGTACGACCATTGTAGCAGTAGGAGTACTAGCACTTTACTACCCGTTGGTCAAATTATTACGTGTTGCTCCTCATAGTGAAGTGACAAGACCCTGCGCCGGAGATGACACAGGAGTATAGGCGCCATGTTCGGCATACCATAGTCAGCCTCACCGTCTGCAGTCACTATCATCATGGTTGTAGAGCTAGCCTGCTTACAACTAGCCCTGTTCGACATAATTTCTCGTGCGTAGATGCCCGTGCATTGCACGGAACACCAAGATTGGGGGTGGACGGCTCCGTCAGCGGCCATTGATGAGGTTATGTACCTAGGGTAGGGTCATGGACCTGTCCAAACTGACCTACCCAAGGACATCTCTAGAGGAAATCACCTTTCAATCGACTTGGAGGTGTTCACTCGACGGACTCGAAGATACTCGACCAAGAAGCAATCACTCGACCAAGAAGCAACCACTCGACGGTTAGGAGACCTAAGGGCACTCTGCATGCTAACGGTCGGTTATTAAATAGCTTTTATGGTCATCATAGCACTTTATTAGGGGCGTTATCAGTAACACCCGACATTAATGTATTTAAACCCTTTGTAACTGAGGCCGGGAGGGGTCTGGCGAACTCTATATAAGCCACCCCCCTCCTCAGGGACAAGGGTTCGCACCCCTGTAATTCATACACGCATAATCCAGTCGACCGCCTCCGGGCTCCGAGACATAGGGCTATTACTTCCTCCGAGAAGGGCCTGAACTCGTAAACCTTGTGTGCTTACAACTTCTCCATAGCTAAGATCTTGCCTCTCCATACTTACCCCCCTACACTACTGTCAGACTTAGAACCACGACAGTTGGCGCCCACCGTGGGGCAGGTGTTTTAGCGTTTTGTTGGAGGAGTTGCGATCTTTTCCGACCCAAATCATCATGGTTATCGGCGGAGTTTTGGTGGAGGGCCGCGAGATCCGTCTCGGCGCGCTCACGTTCATCGCCGACGACTCCGCTTGGCTTTAGGAGGCTCCGCTCGACGTGGACGCACTCCCTGTCCGTGGGGCAACGCACTTTAGCATGTGCGTCCATGGCGTTCTCCTGCGGCAACCATTGACCCCCTACCGGTCGGCTCCTGTGTTGTCCTCCCTCCCTATTTCCCGCCGGCGCAAGCGCTCCGGCCAGTCGAGACTTCAGCGGTGGGTGAGGCACGCGGTGGCACGCCAGTAGGCCACCCCTCAAGTCGCGGCGATCGAGCCCGACGAATCCCTCTACGGCCTGTTCGACCTATCGACTGGCTCCGCAGAGACCGCATCCGAGTGCGACAGCAGTGATCCGGCGGCGGAGGTTCTGATGGTCGATGGACCGCCCAGTCCTCCCGGTTTTCCCCGCACCGATGGAGGCGCAGGTGGAGGCGACCCGTCGCGTTCCCATGAGGAATATCTCCCCGAGCCTCTCACGTCGCTATAGAGAGAAGAACTTCGTCACCGGAACATGGATGCACTGCACACTCCTATCGTTGAAGAAACCCCCGAGGCTCGTGCCTTGGAGGACGCGCGCCTGGTGAACTTGGCCGAGCGCACTCGACTAGAGAACCTCCAGCGAGCACTCGACGAGCGTGCACGGCAACGGGTTCCCGAATCCAGTCGACGTCAGCTCTTTCCGCCCTCGCAGGTATATCGAAATCCGATTCAGAATTTAGCAGCTGCAGCCCGTATAGCAGAATCGATCCAGCCTTCCCAGTCGGAGGCTGGCAGAGGCTTGCTGCAGATCAGAGCGTTACTCCGGGCAGCAGGAGACCAGAATTCTGCTGTTTCTCAGTCGCGGAACAGGATTCATAGCGGATCCATTGCTATCGACACGGTCCAGTTGGCTCATAGCCCAAGATCTCCCCCGAGGCGTGAGGGACGTGGGGACCGACGTAATCAGTATGGGAACCATGAGCAATTTGATCACCGATTTGATCGTGATGATCGACATCGAGTGCCCACCCCTCCTCCGAGGAGCGGGTCGTATGCGCCTCGCCAGCAGGATGACAGGCGCCCTCGTAGTGTTGGGCGAAGGGTTCCAGTCGACTCCCGGGAACCAGGCTTTGATGCGAGATCCATTCTCGTTCAAGGTTTGGTCAACAGGAACAGAGCTCACCGAGAAGGACACGACAGAGACGCACCTACCAGCAGCAGAGCACATGTTTCGGGGCCAGAGTGCTTTAGCAGAGCCATCAGGGCCGCTGTGATCCCTCCCAACTTCAGGTTGGCGACTGGGGTCAGTAAGTTCACTGGCGAGTCCAACCCGATACTTGGCTTGAAGACTACCGAGTGGCCGTCCAGATTGGCGGCAGCAATGATGAAGTGACCATGAAGCACCTGCCTCTCATGTTGGAGGGCTCGGCCAGAGCATGGCTGAACCAATTAGCACCCAGCTGCATTTACACTTGGGAAGATCTCGCCCGAGTGTTTGTCACCACATTTGAAGGAACATGCAAGCGGCCGGCAGGGCTGACGGACTGCGGTCTTGCGTGCAGAATCCGAATGAAACCTTGAGGGATTACATCCAGAGATGGATCACGTTGCATCACACGGTAGAGAATGTGCGTGACCACCAAGCAGTCTGTGCCTTCAAAGAAGGCGTCAAGTAATGAGAATTGAATCTGAAATTCGGTCGAACCAGAGACATGTCTCTGAATCGTATGATGGAGATTGCCACCAAGTATGCTAATGGTGAGGATGAGGATCGACTCAGGAGTGGCAAGCTCAAGTCAGTCGCTCAAGAAGCCGGAGGAAATTCCAATCGGAAACAGAAGTGGAAAGCTGAGCCAGCTGCTCCTGGGGAAGCCTTGGCTGTGACTCAAGGAAAGTTTAAGGGGAAACCCAAAGGACCTTGGAACCCAAAGAGAGTGAAAGACCAGGACGAAAATGATGTGTTGGATTTGCCGTGCCTCGTCCACACCAAGAAAGATGAAGAGGGTAATTTTATTTACCCAAAACATACCACTCGACAGTGTCGACTCTTGATCCAGCAGTTCCAGGGCATGCAGCCCAAAGATAAGGAAAAGGAGTCGGACAAAGTTGAGGACAAGGAAGATAGTGACGACGGATACCCTCAGGTCAATTTCACTCTGATGATTTTTGCTGATGTCGAAAGCAAAAGTCGACTGAAAGTTATTAACCAAGAGGTGAATATGGTTGCTCTGGCGACACCCAGTTATCTGAAATGGTCTCAGACTGCCATCACATTCGACCAGTCCGATCACCCAACGCACATTGCCACCCCTGGGAGGCAAGCTTTGGTGGTCGACCCAGTTGTTGAAGGCACTCGACTGACCAAAGTCTTGATGGATGGTGGCAGTGGTTTGAACATATTGTATGCTGAGACGTTGAAAGGGATGGGCATTCCGATGTCCAGACTCAGTGCCAGCAACATGAGTTTCCATGGAGTCATTCCTGGGAAGAAGGCTGAATCACTCGGCCAGATTGCTCTTGATGTGGTTTTCGGTGATTCCAAGAATTACCGCAAAGAAAAGTTGGCATTTGAAGTTGTAGACTTCCAGAGTGCCTACCACGCTATTTTGGGCAGGCCGGCTTATGCACGCTTCATGGCCCGACCATGTTATGTGTATCTCAAATTGAAGATGCCTGGCCCCAAAGGTGTGATCGCTATTACGGGCAATCGGAAGAAAGCGGAAGAATGTTTTCAGAAAGGTTCAAAGATTGTTGATGCTCAGATGGCAGTGGTGGAGTTGCAGGAATACTAGAAGACTGCAGACCCGAGTGATTTGTTGCGAGCCAAGAAGCCCGCTACAGAATCAGCTTTTCAGCCGACTAGCGATACGAAGACAGCTCACATCCACCTGACTGACCCCAGCGCTGCTCCAACTCATATCTCGACAACACTCGACTCCAAATAGGAAGAAGCGCTCATCCAGTTCCTCCGTGAGAACTGGGACATTTTCGCATGGAAGCCTTCTGACATGCCAGGTGTTCCCAGGGAGCTGGCTGAGCACCGCCTAAGAGTTGAATCAAAAGTAAAACCTGTCAAGGAACATCTCCGGTGGTCCACCGTCCAGAAGAGAAAGGCCATTGGCGAGGAGGTGGCTCGGCTCTTAGCAGCGGAGTTCATCCGGGAAATGTACCACTCCGAGTGGCTCGCCAACGTTGTTATGGTCCCCAAGAAGGACAAATCACTTCGCATGTGCATTGATTTTAAACATATCAATCGGGCCTGCCCGAAAGATCATTTTCCTCTCCCCCGCATCGATCAGATAGTCGACTCGACTGTGGGATGTGAGCGACTGTCTTTTTTAGACGCCTATTCCGGGTACCATCAGATCCGTCTGTATGGACCTGACGAGATCAAAACAGCCTTCATCACTCCATTCGGGTGCTTCTGTTATGTTACCATGCCGTTCGGCCTCAAGAATTCCGGAGCCACATTCATGAGGATGATTCAGAAGTGTTTGCTCACTCAAATCAGTCGGAATGTGGAGGCGTACATGGATGATATTGTGGTCAAGTCACAGAAGGGTTCCGACCTGCTGACTGACCTTGCTGAAACCTTTGCCAACCTCAGGAGGTATGATATCAAGCTCAATCCATCAAAGTGCACATTCGGAGTTCCCGGCGGAAAATTACTCGGTTTTTTCGTTTCCGAACGGGGAATCGACGCCAATCCAGAAAAAGTCGGTACTATACTCCGAATGAAAAGTCCTGTGCGAATACACGACATCCAGAAGCTTACTGGTTGCTTGGCCACTTTAAGTAGATTCATATCTCGTCTCGGTGAAAAGGCATTGCCTCTTTACCGATTGATGGAGAAGTCCGACAAGTTCGAGTGGACTCCTGAAGCTGATGCAGTGTTTGCAGAGCTCAAAGCTCTGCTCTCCACCCAGCCGGTGCTTGCCGAGTGACCTGCTTCAAAATGCTCCCCGAGTCGAGCTCTACTCTGAAGATGAAGCAGAACAAGCCCGGCAGGACGCAGTCGACCTCCTTGAAGAAGAAAGAGAAATGGCCATGATCCGATCGACCATCTATCAGCAAGACTTGCGTCGATTCCATGCCAGAAACGTGAAGAGTCGAGCCTTCCAAGCAGAAGACTTAGTCCTCCGAGTAGATCAGCAGAAACCACAAGAACTCGCTCCTACTTGGGAAGGCCCCTTCATAGTCACCAGAGTCCTCCACAATGGAGCATACCACCTCTACAATGTCGATCGCCAGATTGATGAGCCGCGAGCCTGGAATGCGGAGCTACTCCGCCCCTTTTATACTTGAATTCTCACTCGGATGAGATGTAATAAGGAAAACTCCTGTAGTTTATTTATCAAAGACAAGAGCGTCATAAATTTCCTAGAGATTATTATTGTTCTTCGTTTGCAAAAGAAATCCCCCAGTGGGTAGCTTAGCTGCGAATCCGCTTCGTCTAAGTTTGTAAAAAAAATCCTACTGAGTGGAGAGCAGTCCTCCCACTCGGGGGCTTAGCCGCAGTCCAGTACTCGCCTAAGTTCTTTCACTTGAGGACTTAGCTGCAGTTAGGCACTCGCCTAAGTTTGAAAAAAATCCTGCCAAGTGGAGAGCAGTCCTCCCACTCGGGGGCTTAGCTGCAGTCCAGTACTCGCCTTAGTTCTCTCACTTGAGGGCTTAGCTGCAGTCAGGCACTCGCCTAAGTTTGAAAAAAAATCCTACCGAGTGAAGAGCAGT
>NC_041386.1:514329682-514339338 GCF_002162155.2 Triticum dicoccoides
AAAATCCTACCGTGTGGAGAGCAGTCCTCCCACTCGGGGGCTTAGCTGCAGTCCAGTACTCGCCTAAGTTCTCTCACTTGAGGACTTAGCTGCAGTCAGGCACTCGCCTAAGTTTGAAAAAAATCCTACTGAGTGGAGAGCAGCCCTCCCACTCGGAGGCTCAGCTGCAGTCCAGTAATCGCCTAAGTTTTCCCACTCGGAGACTTAGTTGCAGTCCGGCACTCGCCTAAGTTTGAAGAAATCCTACCGAGTGGAGAGCAGTCCTCCCACTCGAGGGCTTAGCTGCAGTCTAGTACTCGCCTAAGTTCTCTCACTCGGAGACTTAGCTACAGTCCAAGTACTCGCCTAAGTACGAAACACATCCCACTCTGCAGTAACGAGGAGCAGGTCGACTGCCACCTCCTCCTTGGGGAGCTGCGCCACAAATACAAAAGTTGTCTCGAATAAAGATCGATTTCCACTCGACGGGGAATTCATAAAGATATTCAACGATAAACCAAGTTCAGATAAATCCTAAAGGTTCTGGACCACAGATCAAAGTGCTCGGGCATTCAGCCCGAAAGAGTTTAACGGTTACAAAAACCACTCGGCATTTCGAGGCAAATTTGAGGTGAGGCATAAAAAGTTTGTTTACTCCGCAGGAGGAGGGCTGGCAGGCTCGACAAACTCATTCAGGTCAACGCCGTCGGTGATCCGAGTGGCTGCAACGATGAAAGTCTCCATAAAAGTTTGGAAGTCATGCTTCTAGGTGATGGCGACCTTGATTGCTGCCAGTTTGTCTTGTCGCACCTCCTTGCAGTGGAGACGAACCAAAGACAGAGCCACATCAGCGCCTCACCGAGCAGAAGACTTCTTCCACTCCTGCACTCGGTCAGGGATTTCATCAAGTCGAGTCATTAGGGACTCAAGATCATTTTGGAGCATAGCCTCTGGCCAAAGTGCTGGGTCGATCCGTGACATGGCAACCTTCAGTCGAGCCAAGTAGTCCACGACACCGTCGATGTGGGATTCCAGTCGGAGCAGATTCATGGTAGTTTCATCTTTCACGGGAGAATTGATTGGATCCAAACCAGGTTCGGTCCGCCCAGTCTCCTCCTCGAAGTTCTGGCAAAACTCTGCATTCACGATCCAAGGATAAGTCAATTTTCGTACACTGAGTCGACACAAAAAAAATCAGTTGGAACAAAATGTGCACCTTCAAGCTTGATGAACAACTTCTTGGCAAGGCTTCTTAGATACCTCTCCAGATCGTCCCTCCTGCGAGCAATGCTTTCTATCTTCTCACCCAGGATGAGATTCTCCTTCTTCCAACGCGAGCACTCCTTGTTGGCGTCATTCAGAGCAGATTTCAGCTTGGTATTCTCTTCTTCCAACTGGCCGACCGAAGCCAGCTTCTGTTCAGCTAGAGCGGTTCTGTCGTCAGCTTCCTTTCGAGCAGCAACCAAATCCTGGTCCTTCTTCGTCAGAGCCTCTCTCAGTTTTTCTACAAAGAAACAACGATTGGTCCGGAAAGAGCGGAAGAGTACTCAAGCCTAAGACAGACCAGTCGACAAACTCGTCTTACCAGTGGCGCCGTCCTTGACTTTTTGCAGCTCTGTCTTGGCCAGCTCCAAGTCAAGGTTCAGTTGGATCTGCTGTCTCACCAAGTCAGCAAAACAAGCTCCAAGATCATAAGATTTCTGAAATCAAAGAGGAGAAATTATTTCACAGCGAAAAACAACAAAGACAATAAGTACTAAGACTACGGTCGACTGCCCACAGTCCACCATAGTCTCGGGGACTACACCCAGTGGGTGCACTTTGCGTGCCCCCACCGGTTCTGATCCCACTCGACCGGCCCACCGGAGTCAAGTGTAGGGATAGAAAAAGGAGAGAAAGAACTCAGACCACAGTCGACGGCCAGCAGTCAACCGTGGTCTCGGGGACTACACCCAGTGGGTGCACTTTGCATGCCCCCACTGGTTCTAATCCCACTCGACCAGACCGAGTGGAAGAGACAAACTACAAAGACTACAGTCAACTACCAGCAGTGCACCGTAGTCTCCGGGACTACACCTAGTGGATGCATGCAGCGTGCCCCCACTAGTTCAAAAATTCAATCGACGCACCCAGTGGGTGTACAGATGCAAAGATTTTCAGAAAGAGTCTTCAGGTAGCATATCCTAACAGAACAAGCAGCGACCAACTAACCTGAACATTGCTCTGGAGAGCCGAGCTGGCATCGTAGGTGGCCTGGCTGGCGTCCCGCACCATCTTCATCTTCTCCATCATAATGCCCGCCTGGCGCATGGCTTCCTTGGCAGCATTCACTTCGTCCTCTAGACATGATGGGTCGCAAAAATCGAAGGCGGGTCGACAGGGGCCTGAGCAGTCGACGAAGAAGGCAAGGCGCTCGACAAGGGCACGGCGAAGGTAACAAAACCCCGATTGGCATCACCAGCGTCCTGAATGACTAGTTCCACCCTCGGCATCGATTGTGGCACCTCGCTTGCAGGAACTTGCCCTCTTCTCCTCATTAAAGGCCTCTCGGTCTCTTCATCATCATCATCTGGGAGGTCAATAACGTTAGGGGCTGATCAAAGTTCAATCGACAGAATCACATCACCCAATGGTACACATTGCAGTTGAATCCACCAAAATAAAGACAGCATGGCAGAAATCATACCCAGTTTAGACATGACCGCATCCTCCATCACCTCATCATCGTCCCTGTAAGCTGAGGTCCCAGAAGTAGCAGTGCTGCCAGTTCCCAAGTCCGTCCGGTTAAAACAAGAAAAAAAAGCAGCACAGGGCGTCGAGTGAAGATAGAAAGAGACACTCACGCAAAGGCGACGGGGATGTCAATCTTAATCTTCGGCAACGCCTTCCTAAGCTTTGGCTCTGCGACTTTGGGATGCTTTGATGCTTTCTCAGTCGGAGTTGGCGAAGAGGTCCGAGGATGCTTTGAAGACTGACCGGCTTGAGCAATCGCCTTTTCACGGGCGATCGGCCGTTCTTGGTCAAGCTTGGATCACCTCTCCCTGCGAGGAGGCGACTCGACTTCTTCTTCATCACTCGGGTCGTCGCTTTCTTCGTCCTCTTCACTATCAGAAGTCCATTCGCCACTGTCGCCGCCGCTCGCCTCGCCTTCCAGATCTTGCTCTTGCTCTCCATTGGGCATCGAGTACATTTCAATGAGGGCCTGAAAGGATAACAATCAAAAGACATTCAGTCGACCACAAACGGGACATCACATGGTGAATCGGAAAGTTACTTGATAAAACAGAAATATACCTGCTCCGGCTGGCGCGAGTTGTCGAATGGAATCACCCTCCTGGATCCCCGAGGGTTATCTTTGTTGCTAGTGATTCCCCTCAACCAATTCTCCAAGATATCCTCGCTGACCTCCTCCGGGTGAATCCGAGTGGTGTCTTCGAGCCCAGAGTACATCCACATCGGATGATCGCGTGCCTGAAGAGGTTGGATGCGTCGACCGAGAAAGACCTCCAGCAGATCCATCCCGGTCACTCCATCGCGGACGAGCTGGACGACCCGTTCGACCAGCTCCTTGACCTGCGCCTTCTCTTCTGGAACTATCTTCAGAGGAGCAGGCTTCTCCACTCGAGCCAAGGAGAAAGGAGGAAGTCCATTCGACTGGCTAGGGGTTGGCTGATCCTTGCAGTAAAACCAAGTCGACTGCCAGCCCCGGACCGAGTCAGGAAGGATCATCACTGGGAAAGTACTCTTGCTCCTCATCTGGATCCACATACCACCGCACATCTGGATCACCCGTGTCCTCTCATCACTCGACTTGGTCTTTTTGACCGACTGGGAACGGCAAGTGAAGATGTGTTTGAAAAGCCCCCAGTGCGGTCGACAGCCCAAGAAGTTTTCGCACATGGACACGAAAGCGGCCAGATAGACTATGGTGTTCGGAGTGAAATGGTGGAGCTTAGCCCCAAGAAGTTCAAAAAACCCCAGAAGAAAGGGTGGGGAGGCAGCGAGAATCCGCGATCTACGTGGGTTGCTAGGAGGACACACTCACCCTCTCTGGGCTGCGGCTCAGTTTCGTCCCTCGGGAGCCAAGCCGACTTGTGGGGGATCAATCCCCCCTCCACCAGGTCGTCGAGGTCGTCCTGCGTGATTGCCGAGCGGATCTAGTCGCCCTGGATCCAACCCGCCGGCAGGCCAGACCTCGACGAGGATCCACCCCGGTTGGTCCTCTTGCCCTTTGCCTTTGCGGTCGCCTTCTTCGCGCGTTCCAGCACCGCCGTCTTGTCCTTCCCCATGGTGGCAGATCGAGCTCGAGCGGAGTTCTGGCGACGAGGCGCAAGCAAGAGTGGCGGAGAGATCGGGAGAAAGAGAAGAGAGAATGATGGCGTGCGGAACAGAGCTCCGTCCCAACGCTTTATATGAGGCTGCTTCCGAGTGGCTGACTGGTAGGCCCGAGCGGCCCAGTCAAATCCCATGGCAATCGCGCATGCGATACGTGGTGAAAAAGGTGGTGCGGGGATCGAGGCGGCTCCGCACTATCCCATCCGATTACTGCGGCCTCCCCCGGCCCGCGCGCTTCCCAAAATTCGGATCCCGCGAAATCTGCGGGCCGTAGAACAACTTGTCAGACCAAAGATCTCCTCTGCACCGTCACTCGGAGCCTTTCAAGTATAGGAACTCACTCGACAGAAAATAAGTATGGATCAAGGCGACTAGAAAGGAAGTTGCTGTCATCACTCTGGTTCATTGATCTGAAACGAGACATGCTCACGACATGAAAGATGAGTCGGAGAGGTGCTCAAACCCTTTCCCACTCAAACCTCGATCCATTCGGGGGCTAATGATGAAGTTATGTACCTAGGGTAGGGTCGTGGACCTGTCCAAACTGACCTACCCAAGGACATCTCCAGAGGAAATCACCTTTCAATCGACTTGGAGGTGTTCCACTCAACGGACTCGAAGATACTCGACCAAGAAGCAATCACTCGACCAAGAAGCAACCACTCGACGGTCAGGAGACCTAAGGGCACTCTGCATGCTAACGGTCGGTTATTAAATAGCTTTTATGGTCATCATAGCACTTTATTAGGGGCGTTATCAGTAACACCCGACATTAATGTATTTAAACCCTTTGTAACTGAGGCCGGGAGGGGTCTGGCGAACTCTATATAAGCCACCCCCCTCCTCAGGGACAAGGGTTCGCACCCCTGTAATTCATACAAGCATAATCCAGTCGACCGCCTCCGGGCTCCGAGACGTAGGGCTATTACTTCCTCCGAGAAGGGCCTGAACTCGTAAACCTTGCGTGCTTACAACTTCTCCATAGCTAAGATCTTGCCTCTCCATACTTACCCCCCTACATGCGTGCGCGATAGAAAGATGCCCCGAGAGAAACCGAGATAGACCATGCACATGTTTGTGATGGAGACTAAGATTAGCTAGTCATATACATATAGCGGGGACTGCGTGTGCCTACAATTGAGTGAGCGACCATCATACTTGGCTAGGTGGGCATGAGATTTTGTGTGTGCACGTGTGAGATGGAGAGAGAATGAGGGGGAGACAAAGAGTTTTAGATGGGCCTATTGAGTGCGAGTGAGATATGCATGTGTATGTGTGACCCAGGTGGATGGAGAGTTTGAGAGAGGGGGGAAGAGCTCCAAGACGACATAGTGGTGCGTGAGAGAGTTACAGGCTAGAGTATCATACATAGTGTGCGAGAGAGACCTATAGATGGTGTATATATGCATGCGAACTAGAAAGACCCCCCCACACACACACAAAGAGAGAGAGAGATGGAGAGAAAGGGAGAGGGACGAACAAGGTTTTTGTGTCGGATGCGTGTGACAGAATTGAAGATTGTCGGCGAGAGAGAGAGAGAGAGAGAGAGAACAGGAGTCCGGGAGAGGGGGAGGTCGCGTTTTATGCATCAAAGACTGATATAAACCATGTTTCGATATATACTTGGATTCAAATATTTAAATTGGAGAACATGTTGTTTGCAATCGACACATGAACGGATATATGTGCATATCAAACAAGTTCATTAATTTGACTTTCAACATGTTCATGGAGTACTATAATACTGTACAACATGCTACTTGATTGAGGTGTTCAATTTTGGATTTAGTTCACTATTTTGACCTACTGAACGAGCTATTTCATTGAATCGAGATATTTCATTTTGGGTTTGATTCGCGTTTTTGAGTGGGTCAAATATTTGTTATATAGTAAATCGCTAGCAACGAGCATGTAAAAACACATTACTCCCAAGCATCATCTCTCCATATAAAAGAGAAGTGGCAAGCTAATATTTCAAAATTTGATCCGAATCGACCGGGTAAGGTAGACATGGATGCTTGTTCTCCCAAAATTTGAATGAACCATTAAACATCCTCTCTGCTTGGTGGAATTCGCCCGAGCAAATAAATGGGAGACGCGAAATTACCGTCCTATGTGGGACACGCATCAATTGGCCCGTTGTACATCGAGGGTAGGTTCGTAACTTCATCCAAGCGCGCCTTCTCGGCCGAAATGACATGTGCCGAATAATTCATAAACCATGGTCGGCAAAACACGCTCTCCTCGCCCGAAATAGCTCGCGCCCACTATTTCAAAACACGCTCTCCTCGCCCGAAATTGCTCGCACCCACTATAGTTCAAAACATGCCCTCCTCGCTCGAAATCGCTCCCGCCCAGAGAAGCAAAGTGACTCTACTATCCCCGACCCTCAGTACACAGACCCAAGCCGAGAAGCCTATAGGCAAGGGCAGAACTGTAACTCCCCCTCACATTTCAGACAAATGCGTCCGTAAGACATGGTTCCACTCCCCTCCCAATTTCCCCCGCCCGCCCCCCATTCATACCTTGTGGGCGCCAAATCTCCTTCTCCCCGGGAAGCTCCCTTCTCCCGAGCCGCGAAACCTCAGCCCCACCTCCATGGAGCCCCCCACCGCACCAATTTCATAGCTGCCCTCCTCCCTAATGCCGGAGACGCTGTCCATTTGCCATCGTGCACTGGGCCATGCGCCTCTTACTCCGTGCTGCTGGTGCTGCCTCTACGACGGCCGCGTGAACCTTACCGGAGCCGATTCACCCCCGCTGTTGTTCACGGCGCCAGAGCGGCTCCAACTTTGGATCCGTCTAGAGTCCTGGCGCTACTTCGGCGTAGCCGTCGACCGTCGCGACATCGCTCTTTCCCTGCCGCCGGTCGCCACCGCAACCGCGCCGGCCTCACCGACTCGGTAGCTGGACCTGCCTACTTCACCATGCCGCCAGATAGGTCGCACCCTCATCTCAAATCACTTTATTTAGGTGTCAGTTGTCTGAATTTTTATTCTGGGCCAATCGATCTGCAATGGGAAGCAGCACCCCTCGAGGCGGCAGAGCTCCTAGGCTACCGGTTGGCTGGTGTCTAACGTAAAGGTGCGGGGACACAAAGTTCGCCGCGGAAGCAGCGCTTAGATGGGTATCTTTTAGAGTTGCATGGGTTGAAGGTACTGCCGCCGCCGGATCTGGAGTCTTTATGGACTGGCCCGGGGGCGGCGCAACCACGGCAGTGCGGTGGGGCGGGGAGCGGGGTTTTGGCCGGGGCCACAGATGGCGGAGGCAGGCTGCTCTGCCGTTGGTCGCTGGCTCTTCGGGGAAGATTCCGAATAGTGTCAGCCGGGAGGCACAAGACGGCCAGCCATCCGGCGTAGATCGGACAGTACCAAAATAAACTAAAATTATGTGACCCCAATTTAGTCTTCAGTCAACAGACATGTGACCACTCTCGTACCTTGTTGTTGATCTCTTAGTGTACTTATTCAGATCAAAGAGACATGTCATTCTTAACATTATGCGTTATCTGCATCTTCAGACACATCGTCTTCCGACTCACCGCAGCTGCTCCAACAAGGGAAGCATACACCAGAAAGGAGCTATAGTCCCCACTCAATAGTTCCCTGCATCGAATGCGCGTGCCCGACATGCACAACCACAACAACTGTAGGGCCATCCACAAGTCAGCACATGATGCTCACTCCTATGGATGGCAGCCAGATAGGTTGTACCCTCATCTTACTTGTGTGCAACATTTATGGCTTTGTTATTCATCTAAGCATGAAATAGATAATCACATTTCACTGTATATTCATGTTGATCTCTTACGGGTCTTGTTCAGGAGTTAACGATGTTCCATAGTTCAGCTAAGATACTTGTTCTTTAGGTAACACTGTTCCATAGTTATCATCCATCAGCCAATGCTATCCCACACGCTGGTGATTATAGTATTATACCACTTCTAGTATTTCCTATGTTGTTCTTTAATAATTTTGTGTGCCATCTAGTTAATCTCGAGTACAAATGATACATATTCTATAGCTTTCATCTATGTTCTCCCTTTAGTTTATTAGACCTGTTGCTGCTAGTTAACCCCAGTCCTACTATTTATGTCGTCTCCTACAGGCACTCATTACATAAATCTAACTACTAGTTGTCTTCCATGCATGTCAGATATAATTGCACACACTAATATATCCACAAGAACCTCACGGGGCAATGTAAAGGCCAATAAACTTGATGTCAATGATACCCAATATGATGGAACATGTAAAGGTAGTTCTTCAGAAGACTTGCAGAAAGATGATGAATCCTCTTCACCCCACAAGGTCCTTGCTCTAACTTGGCCTGTGATATGGGTACAACATGCATATAATGTCCTGGAGTGTATCTACTCTGTTACAATGCCATGTGCTTAGCATGCTGATCATGCATGCAAATATGTCATGCCTTCCTGTTTTTCAGTAGCTATTCCATTCATGATAACATGTTTTCAAATTTAAGTACTGTCATTATACTCTATCGCAATGCCATCTGCTTAATTTGGACATCATGCTTCTGAATATCTTATGCATTGTTATTCATCAGTATGTACTTCATCTGTCTACCATACCATGTTTTTTTACATTGAAGTGTTGTTCTAGTGCTCTTCTGCAATGCCATCTTATTTTCCCAATCTCTGTAGCGACCAGACCTGTCACATCCCTAGCTTCTGGTGCTGTCTAGTGTTGCATCTTGCTTGCATCATGTTTAAATTTTTGAAACTTGAACTGAGGAATTTTGGAAGCCTCAAGAACTTAAATAAAAGAGGGGCAAAGAACCCTGGGAAAATGCATTCAATGTTCCAAAATGGCCTTAAATAATGTTGGTTATATTTTGGCAAGGGTTTTGCACCAAACCAAAAATAATGAACATTTGAGGAATATTTTGAGCACTGAATTTAAATCATTATTGTATTTGAATTTGGAATTATATTCATAATATATGGGATATATTTTCAAATAACTCTGAAATGCTTTATGTGCTGTTGGAAAAGTCCATCTAGCAAATAAAAAAAATATTCAGAGGAGTTTTTGGCATTGTTTGAATTTGTTTAAATTCAAAACAATGCCAACACAAATTTAAAAAAATAGAAAAACAAAATTAAAACAGAAAGAGAGAGAAAGAACCGTACCTGGGCCACTTACCTGTAGCCGGCCCAGCTCCTCCCGCTGGCCCAGCCCACCTCCTCCCCCCCTTGTCCTCTTCTTCCTCTGCCAGTAGGCAGAGGCGAGGCGTGGCGCGCGCCCGAAGAGCTCCGGCCACCTCCTGCTTACCTGCTCGCCGCTGGAGGCACCCGAGGGAGCCACGCACTCCCCCCC
>NC_041386.1:514339728-514373743 GCF_002162155.2 Triticum dicoccoides
CTCCCTCGCTCCTCCCTCTCCTCTGCTCTCTCTCCCTCACGCGACCGAATGGAGGCCGTCGCCGCCGACCAGCGCTCGCGCGGCCACAACCACCGTCTCGTCTCCCCGACGCCTCCCAGAGCTCCGCCGGTCCTCCCTCGTCCTCCTCGTCGTCTCACGCGACCAGAAGAGCCCCGGAACGCCGCCCTCGACGTTTTCCCCCTCGCCGGCCGCCGAGGATCTTCTCCGTCGATTCGGCCACTCCGGCGCGCCCCCAAGCCCACTAACCCTCCCTGCAGCTCCGCGGTGAGCCCTCGACCCGATTCCCCCTCTCCCCGTGCCCCACCTCCCTCTCTAGCTAGCCCCACCACCTTGCCCGAGAATCCCTCGCCGCCGGCCATGGCGCCGTCACGGCCACAGCCGTCACCGCTTGCTTATGAGCCCGCCAACGCGCTCAGTGCATCCGAAGGAGCTCAAATCACCCAACTGCTGCTCCTCCCGTGCTCTGTGGCATAGTTCCCGTCGATAGCCGAACTCCGGCGGCCGCAAAAGAGCTCGCCGCCGTTAACTCCGGCCACCCCAGCACCAAACACCGCCACCGTTGGATGCGCCACATCGCCAGCTACTCGTAGCACCCACCCGCGCATCAAACCGTGGCCGGAGCAGCGTTTCCGACGCCCTCCGCCGTTGCTGGCGTCGCCGGCGACAAGCCGCGGGTCAACTCCGGCGGGTTTGACCCGGGGTTTGACCCCCTGACGTGTGGGCCCAGGCGCCTGCTTAGTTAGTGCTAGGTTAGTTAGTGTTAACTAACTTAGTTAATTAGGTGAGCCACTGACATGCGGGCCCCGCCCGGCTAACTAAGTTAGTTAGGGCTAACTAACCTGGTTAGTTGACTGGGTCACTGACCAGTGGACCCCACTGGTCAGGTTTGACCTGGTCGACGCTTTTGACTTGCTGACGTCATGCCGACATCATGCTGACGCAGTAACTTATTTTCTGAATTTATTTTTATATAAGAAATTTCAGAAAATGCCTAAAACTTCTAAAATTCATAGAAATCCAACCGTAACTCCAAATTAAATAAATTATATATGAAAAATTATCGGAAAAATTCAAGGAATCCATCTGTACCATTTTTATGCATGTTAGAACAACTTATAGGTGCTGTTTAGCACAAATCATATAAAGGGCATTTATTAATCACATATGGAGTTTGAATTTGAATTTTATATTCAAACCAACTTCGTTTAATCTGTTGCTAGTTGCATTAGCTCAAAACACATTCATATTGCCATGTCATAGCATGCATCATACTGTGCATTGCATTGATCGTGTTTCTTCTGTGTTTGCCGGTGTTGTTCCCCCTCGGTAGACGTTGTACCGATGATGTGATCGTTGACACTGATGAAGACTCAATGCTATCTTCAGAAGTGCCAGGCAAGCAAAACCCCCTTGTTCATTCCGATACAATCCTACTCTCTCGCTCCTGCTCTCTATTACTGCATTAGGACAACAGCGATTCAACTGTTACTTGCTGCGGTAGCTGAACCCCTTTATCCTCTGCATGACCTGTCATTCCACAGTAATTAGATGAAACCCACTAGCATGAGTAGGAGTTGTTTGAGCCCTGTTGTGCCTACTCATTCATGTTTGTTTGTCATGCCTGCTACTGCTTAGAGTTGAGTCAGGTCTGATTCATCGGGGATGAATCAGAGGCGTGTGAACATGTCCTACTGTGTGTGAGCTAAGTGTATGAATACGATTTGGTAAAGGTAGCGGTGAGAGGCCATGTAGGAGTACATGGTGGGTTGTCTCATCGCAGCCGTCCTCAGGAACTGAGTTCTGTGTTTGTGATCCATGATTCAGCTACTACCACGCATTGGGCCCGAAACCAATGGACCCTCTCGGCTTCTTGATCACCCTTGTCCTCTGTCCAGGAGTTGCAAGTAGTTTCTGGTGTTTGTAGTATGCTGGAGGCCGTGCGCAGCGCTGACCGTAGGGGTGGGCTGTGATGCGGTAGGCACGTGGCCGGGTAAACCGGGCGCCCGTTTGGTGTCAAGGAACCCTGTTCACATCGTTTGGGGCTGTGAGCGAAACTCCGGCCGGATCTCCTCATGGATGGAACCCGAATAGGCGATAAACCTGGACTAGAGACTTGAGTGCTTAGGTAGGCCGTGGCCGACACCCACGTTGGGCTTCCGCTTGAAGGTTGCCGAGTACATGTCGTGTAAACGGCGGTAAGTGGTGAGAGCGTGTGTGAAGAAGTACACCCCTGCAGGGTTAACATCATCTATTCGAATAGCCGTGTCCGCGGAAAAGGACTTCTGGGTTGCTTATATCAGTTCATAGACAAGTGAAAGTGGATACTCTAAAATACGCAAGATAAGCGTGAGTGCTATGGATGGCGTTCTCGTAGGGAGACGGGAGCGGTTCCATAGTGGTGTATTGATATGGTGAATATGTGGACTCGTGTGCGCCACCTCAAAAGAGTTACTTGCAGTCGTAGTTCAGGATAGCCACCGAGTCAAAGCTGGCTTGCTGCAGTCAAACTCCACCATCCCCTTTGTTGATAATGATGCATGTGTAGATAGATCTGATGTAAGTCTTGCTGGGTATATTTGTACTCACGTTTGCCTATTTTATGTTTTTGCAGAGAGACTTCAGTCTCACTAGTAGTTCCGCTTGGACTTCGACGTTTAGCTTGATACCTCAGCTACGATCTTGTGCCCTCGGCAGGATCTGATAGATAGTCAGGCTTCTCAGCCTTTTTCATTTATAGATGTCTGTACTCAGACATGATAGCTTCCGCTTGTGCTTTGACTTGTATGCTCTGATTGTTGGGTCATGAGACCCATGATTGTAATATCTCGCTCCTCGGAGCCTATTGAATAAATTACTTGAGTCGTAGAGTCATGTTGTGATGCCATGTTGTATTTGCACATATCAAGCATATTGTGTGTATGCTATTGAAATGCTTGGTATGTGTGGGATCTGACCATCTAGTTGTTTATCTTTAGTAGCCTCTCTTACCGGGAAATGTCTCCTAGTGTTTCCACCGAGCCATGGTAGCTTGCTACTGCTCCGGAACACTTAGGCTGGCCGGCATGTGTCCTTCTTCGTTCCTGTGTCTGTCCCTTCGGGGAAATGTCACGCGATGAATACCGGAGTCCTGTTAGCCCGCTACAGCCCGGTTCACCGGAGTCCTGCTAGCCCAGTGCTACAGCCTGGATTCACTCGCTGATGACCGACACGTTCGATGCTGGGTCATGGATGCCTGTCCCTGTAAGTTTGTGCCACTTTGGATTTACGACTAGCCATGTCAGCCCGGGCTCCTTATCATATGGATGCTAGCGACACTGTCATATACGTGTGCCAAAAGGCGCAAACGGTCCCGGGTAACGGTAAGGCGACACCCGTGGGAATACCGTGCGTGAGGCCGCAAAGTGATATGAAGTGTTACATGCTAGATCTATGTGGCATTGAGTCGGGTATGGTGAATATGTGGACTCGTGTGCGCCACCTCAAAAGAGTCGCTTGCAGTCGTAGTTTAGGATAGCCACCGAGTCAAAGCTGGCTTGCTGCAGTTAAACCCCACCATCCCCTTTGTTGATAATGATGCATATGTAGATAGTTCTGATGTAAGTCTTGCTGGGTACATTTGTACTCACGTTTGCCTATTTTATGTTTTTGCAGAGAGACTTCGGTCTCACTAGTAGTTTCGCGTGGACTTCGACGTTTAGCTTGTTACCTCAGCTACGATCTTGTGCCCTCGGCAGGATCTGATAGATAGTCAGGCTTCTCAGCCTTTTTCATTTATAGATGTCTGTACTCAGACATGATAGCTTCCGCTTGTGCTTTGACTTGTATGCTCTGATTGTTGGGTCGTGAGACCCATGTTTGTAATGTCTCGCTCCTCGGAGCCTAATGAATAATTACTTGAGTCGTAGAGACATGTTGTGATGCCATGTTGTATTTGCACATATCGAGCATATTGTGTGTATGTTATTGAAATGCTTGGTATGTGTGGGATCTGACCATCTAGTTGTTTATCTTTAGTAGCCTCTCTTACCGGGAAATGTCTCCTAGTGTTTCCACTGAGCCATGGTAGCTTGCTACTGCTCCGGAACACTTAGGCTGGCCGGCATGTGTCCTTCTTCGTTCCTGTGTCTGTCCCTTCGGGGAAATGTCACGTGATGAATACCGGAGTCCTGTTAGCCCGCTACAGCCCGGTTCACCGGAGTCCTGCTAGCCCAGTGCTACAGCCTGGATTCACTCGCTGATGACCGACACGTTCGATGCTGGGTCATGGATGCCTGTCCCTGTAAGTTTGTGCCACTTTGGGTTTACGACTAGCCATGTCAGCCCGGGCTCCTTATCATATGGATGCTAGCGACACTGTCATATACGTGTGCCAAAAGGCGCAAACGGTCCCGGGTAAAGGTAAGGCGACACCCGTGGGAATACCGTGCGTGAGGCCGCAAAGTGATATGAGGTGTTACATGCTAGATCTATGTGGCATTGAGTCGGGGTCCTGACAGCGTTGGTATCAGAGCTTGACTGCCTGTAGGATTACCAAGCCAAACTGGTCGAAGTTGAGTCTAGAAATTCTTTAGTTATATGTAGGGGAATTGATTGTGGGATGGAACGTAAGGCTCTTTTTACTCCTTATACCTCATGGCCTTCTGATCTGAGTCATCATCTTCTCTTCTACGGGGATTAAGAACTAGGCTATCTCTTCTTTCTATTAGGATCACGTGTTACTAATCAGTGGACTTATAAGATTGTTGGATTTAAGTCTCAGTTCAGTTCCTACTACTTCCATATGCTAATTGTTGATCTCGAAACCTTGATATTGTGCTTCTGAGTGGTTATGCCACCATTTTTGTGAATGTCTCAAATCTCTTCTGAGCATTTATAGCCGTTATGCTGTCCGAGTCATTCCAGGTTTCTAAATAGTCTGATGCATTTGCAAAATCCTTTCCCTCTGGTTTCGATGCTCCTTTATGCCAGCTCAATCACACTAATTGTTGAGTTGAGGTATTCTACTGCCTCGACCTTTATGTTGGAATAATTATTATGACCCTAGGTGTTTTAGGGAATCATCTAGTAATTTAGCCATGATTTGTGTTCCCAGTGTGATGATTCTGGCCATCATTCTCGAAAGCATCCCGTGATGCTACTTAGTAATAGGTATTCTGTTCCTGGGTTCTTAAACCCGATATTCACCCTACTTACATCATGTTGATAGTGTTGCTAGTTCCTTTAGTATATTAGTAACCTTTGCGATAGTCCTTGAAGTCCGTGGTATCTTCTTCTTCCAAATACCATGAACTACTTATGGCAGAAGTTCCTCGTTGAACTGAAATATCACAACAGGATTATTCTTGATGAGTTCTCCATTATATATTGTGGCTCTGCCAGTTCTACTTTTCTGCATGGGTTATTCGGAAGAAACTTGTTGAACTTGGTTCGACATACTAATCTATACATCCACAACTCAGAAAGTTATATGTTCCTTTGAGTTGTCCCTCTTTAGCTGTCTACTAACTTCGTCTATCAATTGATAGTCAAGAGTATGCATGCAATCGTTCATCGATACCTATTACTCTTGTGGTCCATCAAGCCATTCTATTCCAGAATGACTAGGAGAAATGAACTCCAGTACCTCATCCATATCTAGGATTGGGTCAAGGTAGTCATGCTCCGCAGATCAAAATGCCAATCCAGCTTTTGCTCTGTTCTACCTTGGAGTATTACCATCTTTATATCAAGAATGTCATGGGAATTGCACACCATCCTATGAACTCTTGACACAGTGATACTTCTCGCCATCATTGTTCATTCCTCGGTTCCTGTGTTATCGTAACCGGAATGCCGACAAGTGAATCGTGGTGTGTGAAATCAATACTGCTAGCAACTCTGTTGCTCGGTAGTTAAATGGACGATAACCTCATTCTTAGCGTATTGATTATTGAATCGTCACCCTAAGACTGATCGTGCTATCTAGTTCTTATTTCGGTGCACCCTTCGATTGATGAGTTAGGATCTTGTCAAGTCCTCACTCATTTGATCATATCGTCTTGCCCTCAAAAGCGAGATTGTTCTCGAGCTTAGTAACATACCGGTGGTTCGTGATTTTCCAAATATCTTCTCGAAAGTATCACCAGGCTGTCACCTGACTGTTATGTTGAGCTCGTGATCAAGTTGGTTTCTTGCGAACCACCTTCTCCCCAAGAATCGGTGTTAGATACCCCTGAGCTAGCTGGTTAAGCTATACAACAACCTGGAGAATTGGAAGATAAAAGCTTGCCCGACTTAGTTCGTCCCAAAGGGATATTCTTGTGTAGTGTGTGTTGAAGAAGATGATATCTTCATCGATTGGTCCCTGTGATCAGTTGCTGGACCTATTGTCTTATCAATCCTTTGATTTGAGTATGGGCTATCATCCAATCAGACCAGAACCAACGATATTCGTAATGTTGTCTTACTCGTGGTTGATCCCCCGAGCATACACCATTATATCTTTTGGGTCTGACCAATGCTATCACGTGTTCACTTAACTATGGAATTCCTTTTAAAAGGAAACCCAGATGAATTGTTGTTGTGCCCATTGACAACATCCTTGTCTTCTCCATAATTTTGCTGAACATTAAGCTAGTGTTGGAAACTTTTGAAAGCATTTGCTCATGCTAGCTCATGAAGCATATGTTTGGATGAAGGTAGTGACTTCCTTTAATTCATGTGCATCTGATGCAAGTTGCCGCCGTGGATTCGAGAAAGTAAATGTTGTTTCCTTTGGAATCATCCCAAATCAGTCATGCACACGTGCGAAGAATTCTATGGTTTGAAGACTTGCAACCTTCAATCTATATGTATCCCTAGCACACCAAGCCACTGATTGATTTGTTCAAGGAGAAGGAGTTCCTTCATAAGAGCTAATCCGGACTTATGTAAGGACTTCGATACCCTCGTTGATGGTTCCCCCTCCAGAACTCGGTAGTGTTTTATTATAAGACTACCACGTGGTCATGTTTGTCTGGGACAACGTGTTCACATGTTTGTAGCAGAACCAGCTCATGTTTTGAAGCTTGCTATCGTAGTTCATTCCCCGAGAATACCGCAACGTCATCTCGTCGATTTGTGTTGCAAACTTCCGTTTTTCTTCCTAGACTCGATGAGTCTGGAATATCCTGACACCAACCAGATCTGAATCTCAGGCAGATATGATGGTTGGAATATTTCCCAAGAATTATAATATTGGTCGCGCGATAACCGGTAAAGTGGATGTCGTGGCCAGCACCACCCAGCCGAAAGACCTATTATTGTAGTATCTTGATTGAAGAAGTTGGCCACCTCCCCATAGGGATTTCGTAGGATTTACTCCCTAGTTGCCCTATGGATTTCTGTGTTCTGAAGTCCGACCTTTTACTTGATGTTCTAGATATCAAACCATATCTATGAATGGGTTACACTAGCACATCAAGGAGAACATTAGAAGCGGAGTGCTAAATGTCTCTCGGTCGATCATCCAGATTTTATTTCCTTGGCCTCGCTAAGATGAAATCTGAGAAGTGTTATCTTCCTTTGCATCTGCATCGTCCATCATCATTCATCGTGGTAGCAAGTTGTGTTGCCAGGATCCTTGACACGGATATTGGTAAAACCCTGATGAATATGGAAATGCTCAAGTTCTTGAGAGCACGCACCAGCGCTACGTGTTATCATCGGCACTAACTGGGTTTGCTCTCAGTTTCCTCGGCAATGCTATGACCTATTCAAACAGTGAATTCACTCTCTATTGTTGGGTTCTTCCCCAGTTACCAGAATCATTCCCAGCATTTGCATTTTGTTCCCAGCTTGCACCGCCAATGTGTCATTCTACCATGGGTCTCTTCCATTTCCGGTGATAAGCAAAATCATCTATTACGTTGTCTTCAACAAGGTAATCCACATCATCCAAGTCCGAGTATGCCATTCTACCGACCCCCGCCAATCGATTGCTGTGATTTGCCTTAGGCTGATATAGAGAGTCTCAATGATCTCTATATCGAAGGTAATTCTTCTTGCCACTTAAGGGGATATTTCTACGAGTCACCTTCTCTAAGGTGTCTCGTTGTGGTATCATGGCAACTCAACTCCTCGCTACGTTGACAACTGGTCACCACATTCTTAAGTCTGAAATAGTTGTCCACCTAGTGAACCCTCATCATCTATTCCCCTCCATTCCTCTAGAGGTCTGCCTCGTCTCTCAGCTCGAGAGATGTTGCTATGTCTCATTCCGTGAGTTAATCCTGAGTTGTTCGACCTTCGAGAAGAACGATTCTTTTAGGGTCTTTCCTTTCCTTTCGTTGTCATGACTAGCTGGAGTTCTCAGAACAAGACATCAAGACAATGATGGTGAATGAATCAACGTTCAACTGAAGTGCACCCTGGATCGTGAAGATTGTACTAGTTTGCGTTTCCCCTTTATCCTACCCTACGCTTGAATCTCGAGACGAGATTCTTGTTTAGTGGGGGTGAGTTGTCACATCCCTAGCTTCTGGTGCTGTCTAGTGTTGCATCTTGCTTGCATCATGTTTAAATTTTTGAAACTTGAACTGAGGAATTTTGGAAGCCTCAAGAACTTAAATAAAAGAGGGGCAAAGAACCCTGGGAAAATGCATTCAATGTTCCAAAATGGCCTTAAATAATGTTGGTTATATTTTGGCAAGGGTTTTGCACCAAACCAAAAATAATGAACATTTGAGGAATATTTTGAGCACTGAATTTAAATCATTATTGTATTTGAATTTGGAATTATATTCATAATATATGGGATATATTTTCAAATAACTCTGAAATGCTTTATGTGTTGTTGGAAAAGTCCATCTAGCAAATAAAAAAATATTCAGAGGAGTTTTTGGCATTGTTTGAATTTGTTTAAATTCAAAACAATGCCAAAACAAATTTAAAAAAAATAGAAAAACAGAATTAAAACAGAAAGAGAGAGAAAGAACCGTACCTGGGCCACTTACCTGTAGCCGGCCCAGCTCCTCCCGCTGGCCCAGCCCACCTCCTCCCCCCCTTGTCCTCTTCTTCCTCTGCCAGTAGGCAGAGGCGAGGCGTGGCGCGCGCCCGAAGAGCTCCGGCCACCTCCTGCTTACCTGCTCGCCGCTGGAGGCACCCGAGGGAGCCACGCACTCCCCCCCTCGTTCCCCACGACCTCTCTCACTCTCCCGTAGCTCTCCCTCGCTCCTCCCTCTCCTCTGCTCTCTCTCCCTCACGCGACCGAATGGAGGCCGTCGCCGCCGACCAGCGCTCGCGCGGCCACAGCCACCGTCTCGTCTCCCCGACGCCTCCCAGAGCTCCGCCGGTCCTCCCTCGTCCTCCTCGTCGTCTCACGCGACCAGAAGAGCCCCGGAACGCCGCCCCCGACGTTTTCCCCCTCGCCGGCCGCCGAGGATCTTCTCCGTCGATTCGGCCACTCCGGCGCGCCCCCGAGCCCACTAACCCTCCCTGCAGCTCTGCGGTGAGCCCTCGACCCGATTCCCCCTTTCCCCGTGCCCCACCTCCCTCTCTAGCTAGCCCCACCACCTTGCCCGAGAATCCCTCGCCGCCGGCCATGGCGCCGTCGCGGCCACAGCCGTCACCGCTTGCTTATGAGCCCGCCAACGCGCTCAGCGCATCCGAAGGAGCTCAAATCACCCAACTGCTGCTCCTCCCGTGCTCTGTGGCATAGTTCCCGTCGATAGCCGAACTCCGGCGGCCGCAAAAGAGCTCGCCGCCGTTAACTCCGGCCACCCCAGCACCAAACACCGCCACCGTTGGATGCGCCACATCGCCAGCTACTCGTAGCACCCACCCGCGCATCAAACCGTGGCCGGAGCAGCGTTTCCGACGCCCTCCGCCGTTGCTGGCGTCGCCGGCGACAAGCCGCGGGTCAACTCCGGCGGGTTTGACCCGGGGTTTGACCCCCTGACGTGTGGGCCCAGGCGCCTGCTTAGTTAGTGCTAGGTTAGTTAGTGTTAACTAACTTAGTTAATTAGGTGAGCCACTGACATGCGGGCCCCGCCCGGCTAACTAAGTTAGTTAGGGCTAACTAACCTGGTTAGTTGACTGGGTCACTGACCAGTGGACCCCACTGGTCAGGTTTGACCTGGTCGACGCTTTTGACTTGCTGACGTCATGCCGACGTCATGCTGACGCAGTAACTTATTTTCTGAATTTATTTTTATATAAGAAATTTCAGAAAATGCCTAAAACTTCTAAAATTCATAGAAATCCAACCGTAACTCCAAATTAAATAAATTATATATGAAAAATTATCAGAAAAATTCAAGGAATCCATCTGTACCATTTTTATGCATGTTAGAACAACTTATAGGTGCTGTTTAGCACAAATCATATAAAGGGCATTTATTAATCACATATGGAGTTTGAATTTGAATTTTATATTCAAACCAACTTCGTTTAATCTGTTGCTAGTTGCATTAGCTCAAAACACATTCATATTGCCATGTCATAGCATGCATCATACTGTGCATTGCATTGATCGTGTTTCTTCTGTGTTTGCCGGTGCTGTTCCCCCTCGGTAGACGTTGTACCAATGATGTGATCGTTGACACTGATGAAGACTCAATGCTATCTTCAGAAGTTCCAGGCAAGCAAAACCCCCTTGTTCATTCCGATACAATCCTACTCTCTCGCTCCTGCTCTCTATTACTGCATTAGGACAACAGTGATTCAACTGTTACTGCTGCGGTAGCTGAACCCCTTTATCCTCTGCATGACCTGTCATTCCACAGTAATTAGATGAAACCCACTAGCATGAGTAGGAGTTGTTTGAGCCCTGTTGGGCCTACTCATTCATGTTTGTTTGTCATGCCTGCTACTGCTTAGAGTTGAGTCAGGTCTAATTCATCGGGGATGAATCAGAGGCGTGTGAACATGTCCTACTGTGTGTGAGCTAAGTGTATGAATACGATTTGGTAAAGGTAGCGGTGAGAGGCCATGTAGGAGTACATGGTGGGTTGTCTCATTGCAGCCGTCCTCAGGAACTGAGTTCTGTGTTTGTGATCCATGATTCAGCTACTACCACGCATTGGGCCCGAAACCAATGGACCCTCTCGGCTTCTTGATCACCCTTGTCCTCTGTCCAGGAGTTGCAAGTAGTTTCTGGTGTTTGTAGTATGCTGGAGGCCGTGCGCAGCGCTGACCGTAGGGGTGGGCTGTGATGCGGTAGGCACGTGGCCGGGTAAACCGGGCGCCCGTTTGGTGTCACGGAACCCTGTTCACATCGTTTGGGGCTGTGAGCGAAACTCCGGCCGGATCTCCTCATGGATGGAACCCGAATAGGCGATAAACCTGGACTAGAGACTTGAGTGCTTAGGTAGGCCGTGGCCGACACCCACGTTGGGCTTCCGCTTGAAGGTTGCCGAGTACATGTCGTGTAAACGGCGGTAAGTGGTGAGAGCGTGTGTGAAGAAGTACACCCCTGCAGGGTTAACATCATCTATTCGAATAGCCGTGTCCGCGGAAAAGGACTTCTGGGTTGCTTATATCAGTTCATAGACAAGTGAAAGTGGATACTCTAAAATACGCAAGATAAGCGTGAGTGCTATGGATGGCGTTCTCGTAGGGAGACGGGAGCGGTTCCATAGTGGTGTATTGATATGGTGAATATGTGGACTCGTGTGCGCCACCTCAAAAGAGTTACTTGCAGTCGTAGTTCAGGATAGCCACCGAGTCAAAGCTGGCTTGCTGCAGTCAAACTCCACCGTCCCCTTTGTTGATAATGATGCATGTGTAGATAGATCTGATGTAAGTCTTGCTGGGTACATTTGTACTCACGTTTGCCTATTTTATGTTTTTGCAGAGAGACTTCAGTCTCACTAGTAGTTCCGCTTGGACTTCGAGTTTAGCTTGATACCTCAGCTACGATCTTGTGCCCTCGGCAGGATCTGATAGATAGTCAGGCTTCTCAGCCTTTTTCATTTATAGATGTCTGTACTCAGACATGATAGCTTCCGCTTGTGCTTTGACTTGTATGCTCTGATTGTTGGGTCATGAGACCCATGATTGTAATATCTCGCTCCTCGGAGCCTATTGAATAAATTACTTGAGTCGTAGAGTCATGTTGTGATGCCATGTTGTATTTGCACATATCGAGCATATTGTGTGTATGCTATTGAAATGCTTGGTATGTGTGGGATCTGACCATCTAGTTGTTTATCTTTAGTAGCCTCTCTTACCGGGAAATGTCTCCTAGTGTTTCCACCGAGCCATGGTAGCTTGCTACTGCTCCGGAACACTTAGGCTGGTCGGCATGTGTCCTTCTTCGTTCCTGTGTCTGTCCCTTCGGGGAAATGTCACGCGATGAATACCGGAGTCCTGTTAGCCCGCTACAGCCCGGTTCACCGGAGTCCTGCTAGCCCAGTGCTACAGCCTGGATTCACTCGCTGATGACCGACACGTTCGATGTTGGGTCATGGATGCCTGTCCCTGTAAGTTTCTGCCACTTTGGGTTTACGACTAGCCATGTCAGCCCGGGCTCCTTATCATATGGATGCTAGCGACACTGTCATATACATGTGCCAAAAGGCGCAAACGGTCCCGGGTAAAGGTAAGGCGACACCCGTGGGAATACCGTGCGTGAGGCCGCAAAGTGATATGAGGTGTTACATGCTAGATCTATGTGGCATTGAGTCGGGGTCCTGACAAGACCTCAAACAGTCTGATCTCTGTGCTCCGGTGTCATCCCTGGATCAGTAATGCTAACACCACACAATACTCGGAGGATTTATAACAGAGTAGCAATCACACACTTATTACATCGAGTGTCTCAATAGAGAACTAATTACAATAAGCATGGCTTTAGGCCATCTAATAACGATAACAGAGGAAGGCTTGGAAGATAAGTGAGTCCATCAACTCCAACGGCATCACTGAGTATAGAACCACGACCTAAAAACTCCTTAATCGTCGTCTGAAAATTCTGCAACATTAACGTTGCAGCCCGAAACGGGTCAGCACATGGAATATGCTGGCAATGTAACACATAGAGAGTAATGGAATGAAACAAGTATACTATATGCATATTTGGCTGGTGGAAAGCTCTATGGTTACAGTTTTGCGTAAAGCCAATTTTTCCCTACTGCAAAGGAATAAAATTTATTTAACTATCATGGTAGTTGTTAAACATTGAGAATGGTTGACACCATCCTCAATCCCAATTAAACATCATCATTAACAAAACCCAACAAAATTAATTTAGAGTAACATGTTGAGATACACATGATAATCCAAGTACTAGATACTCAAGATGTCCATAACGGGGGACACAGCTAACCATGATTAGTTTAACACACTCTGCAGAGGTTTGCACACTTTTCCCCACAAGACTCGATCGCCTCCGTTTGGTTTCTCGCACTACATGGTGTTTGAGAAGACGGATGACCGAGACATAGTCTTTCAGAAGCGCTAGCACCTTATGATGGATAGACCATTACACCTACTTTCTCCTACATCTGCTAGTCTACCCTGTAAGAGTTCGCACGACATAATCAACTATGCCAGAGCCAATAATGGCTTGTGGCTGCACACGGAAGTTTCTAGTATGAATAATCTCATGATCCCTTTCAGCCTGGGTGGCATAAAGAAAAACAGGCAATCCTGGAATACCCAGGTACCTCAATCCACCCAGTTGTGTGTTTAAGTTGCCACCTTAGATAAACCATTAATTAACAAACTCACATCTGTCATGGATATCACTCACCCAATCCACGTCTACTAGCATAGCATGGCATAATAGGCAAACGTAGAAGTAACTCCCAAGGGTTTGATAATATAACAGGTGATAGGTACTACCTCAACTACTTTCCATCCCACAATTTAATTAGATCCTACTCATGCAATGTTTGAGGATTGATCTAATGCAATAAAACTGGGTAGTAGAAAAGGTATGATCAAAGTGTTACTTGCCTTGCTGATGATCCGTGAAACCTAGCGATTCAAAGTAACAGGCGGCGCACTCCGGGTATTCTATCATAGGCAAATAAACAAGCATAAAATAAGCACTCATCTAATGCATAAGTAACGGTCAAATAAGAGATCTAACCAGAAACTTCAACTTAAGAACTCCGGTTTGCAAAAAGAATCAAATCGAACAAAGCAACGAAAGTCAAACGGCGAAAGAAAACAACTTCGTTCTACTAATCTGGATCTAAGTCAAATTTTACAGTAGTAAAAACTTGTTTAAGTTGGTTAAACGGATAGAGGGTTTCGAGACGAAACTCCAGGCGCTTGAATCGCCTGATTCCGATTAACGAGCGAAAAGTTATACTAAAACGAAAATCGGATCAGAAATCGCGATCAGAAAAATCGCGGATTTAATCCGAGAAAAAGAAATACGACGAACGTTCGCTAGAACGAACGAACGGACGAACGCTCGCTAATTAACCTAAACTGAAAAAAAACCGATCTAATAAAAAAACTAAAAAAACCAACGAAAAACCGATCGGTTTTTAAAAAAACCGGTGGCGCGGGTTACGAGGCGAACCTCGGGCGGCGGGTCGGCGCGGCAGCTCCGGCGACGGCAGGCGGTGGCGGCGTGTGGCGGCGGCGGCGTGCGGCGGCGGCGGCGGGGTCGGCGGCGGCGACGGGGTCGGGCGCGGGCGGCGACGCTAGGGTTCGGCGGTGGGCTGGCTTCGGCTGGGCTTCCCCCCCGGCTTATAAAGCCTACGCGGGCCGGAGTCCCGGTCGGACACGGCCCATAGGTCGGTGCGTTTTTTTAAGTAATACGTGCGGAAGAAAAATAAAAAGAAATACTAAACGGACTCCAAAAATCCCGAAATAAATTTTCCCGGGCTTCTAAAATCAAGCCACACAAGGTGAACATTTATTTGGGGCCTAAATGCAATTTTGAAAAACGCACATTTTTCCTAAATTCAAATAAAATAACGAAAAACTCCGAAATAAAATCTTATTTGATTTTATTATTAAATCCTCAATATTTCTTTATTTTTGGGAAAGTCTTTTATTCCCTCTCTCATATTTTTGTAATAGAAATAATTGATGATAAAATAATTAAAATCAAATGATCCTATTCTCAAAATTTGAGAAAACTCAAATATGAAAATAATGAATTCCCCAACTCTCTCCATGGGTCCTTGAGTTGCGTAGAAATTTCTAGGATCAAACCAAAAGCAAAATAAAATATGATATGCATTGATGATCTAATGTATAACATTCCAAATTTAAAATTTGGGATGTTACAAACCTACCCCCTTAAGATGAATCTCGCCCTCGAGATTCGGGTTGGCTAGAAAATAGGTGAGGGTGGTCATTGAGCAAATCTTCCTCTCGTTCCCAGGTGGCTTCATCCTCCGTGTGGTGGCTCCATTGAACTTTGCAAGACTTGATAACCTTGCTGCGAGTGACTCGGCTGGCAAACTCGAGAATCTTAATTGGTTTCTCCTCATAGGTCAAATCGTTATCCAACTGAATTGTTTCCAATGGCACTGTGTCTCTCAAGGGTATGTCAGCCATCTCCGCGTGGCACTTCTTCAACTGAGAAACGTGGAACACATCATGAACTCCTGACAATCCTTCGGGCAATTCCAACTTGTAGGCCACTTCTCCCATACGCTCCAAAACTCGATACGGTCCTACAAATCGTGGCGCTAACTTTCCTTTAACCCCAAAATGCTTTGTTCCCCGAAGTGGGGATACTCGAAGATAAGCTCTATCTCCAACTTCGTAAACAGTCTCCTTGCGTTTAGAATCTGCATAACTCTTCTGTTTGAACTGAGCTACCTTGAGCCTATCGCGAATCAATTTCACCTTCTGTTCAGACTCTTTAATCAAATCAGGCCCAAACAACTGGCGGTCTCCAACTTCGTCCCACGACAACGGTGTCCTGCACCTCCTTCCGTACAAAGCTTCGAAAGGGGCCATCTTTAAACTGGTTTGGTAACTGTTGTTGTAAGAGAACTCTGCATATGGCAAATTATCGTCCCAACTAGAGCCGTAATCTAGCGCACAAGCTCTCAGCATATCCTCCAAAATCTGATTGACTCTCTCGGTCTGTCCATCCGTCTGTGGATGAAAAGTTGTACTGAATTCTAGCCTAGTACCCAAAGTTTCATGCAACTGCTTCCAGCATTTTGAGGTAAACTGGGTTACTCTATCTGATACGATAGTCCTCGGAACTCCATGCAAACATACGATACTGGTCATGTATATCTTTGCCAACTTAGCGCTGGTGTACGTGGTCTTTACCGGGATGAAATGAGCTACCTTCGTCAACCGATCGACTACAACCCAAATCGAGTCATAGCCTGAACGAGTCCTGGGTAATCCCGTGATAAAATCCATGCCTAACTTATTCCACTTCCATTCGGGTATCGGCAATGGTTGTAATAATCCTGCTGGCTTCTCATGCTCTGCCTTTACTCTCTGACATACATCACAAACTGCTACATACTCCGCAATATCTTTCTTCATTCTGGTCCACCAGAAAATATCCTTCAAATCCAAATACATCTTGGTATTTCCTGGGTGAATCGAATATGGTGAATCGTGTGCCTCTTGCAGAATTAGCTTCCTAATCTCTGGGTCATTGGGCACATAAACACGGTCTTCGAACCATAGGGTGTCGTGCTCATCCTCACGAAATCCTTTAGCCTTTGCTTCACTTATTTTCTCCTTTATAGAGGCGATCTCCTTGTCAGTCCTCTGAGCTTCTCTGATTCTATCATCAAAGTTGACTGACTCTCCAATGCTGCTACATAGCCTCTCGGAACTATTTCCAAACATAACTCTCGAAGATTTTCGGCTAACTCCCTTGGTATTTCTCCCGTCATTAATGTATTGACATGGCTCTTACGGCTTAATGCGTCAGCTACTACATTAGCCTTTCCGGGATGGTAATGCAATCTCATATCATAATCATTGATGAGCTCCAACCATCTCCTTTGTCTGAGGTTTAACTCCTTCTGTGTGAAAATGCATTTCAAACTCTTATGATCCATGTACACCTCACAATGGTTTCCAATGAGGAAATGTCTCCATGTTTTCACTGCAAGCACTACGGCTGCGAATTCCAAATCATGCGTAGCATAATTCAACTCATGAGGTTTCAGTTGTCTTGAGGCATATGAAACAACTCTCCCTTCCTGCATAAGCACTGCTCCAAGTCCTCGACGTGAAGCGTCGCAATACACCTCATAGTCCTTGGTCTGATCTGGCAAAATCAACACTGGTGAAGTAACCAAGCGTTTCTTCAATTCCTGGAAACTAGCCTCGCATTCCTCAGTCCATTTGAACTTGGTATCCTTCTTTAATAACTCCGGCATAGGCTTTGCAATCTTGGAGAAATTCTCAATGAATCTCTGGTAGTATCCTACGAGTCCAAGAAAACTCTGTATCTCTCCAACCTTGGTTGGTGCTTCCCACTTGGTCGACGGTATCAACTTTAGTGGGATCAACTGCTATTCCTTCTCCGGATATAACATGTCCGAGGAATCCTACTTCCTTCAACCAAAACTCACATTTGCTGAACTTGGCATACAACTGATGTTCTCTGAGCTTCTCAAGTACCAATCGCAAATGTTCCTTATGCTCCTCTTCATTCTTCGAGTAAACCAGGATATCATTAATGAACACCACGACGAACTTATCCAAGAACTCCATAAACACTTTGTTCATCATGTTCATAAAATAGGCAGGTGCGTTAGTCAGACCAAATGACATAACGGTATACTCGTATAGCCCATACCTGGTGGTAAAAGCTGTCTTAGGTATATCCTGTTCTCGAATCTTCAACTGGTGGTATCCTGATCGCAGATCGATCTTGGAAAATACCTTAGCTCCTTGCAATCGATCAAACAGATCATTGATCATTGGTAGTGGGTACTTGTTCTTGATCATTACTTCATTCAGTCCTCGATAATCAACAACCATCCTTAACGATCCATCCTTCTTCTCCACTAGAAGTACTGGCGATCCCCAAGATGAAGAACTTGGGCGAATATATCCCTTATCCACTAGTAGAAAACAGGGCTTTGGTCACGGGGCAATATTAACATTAGTCCCGGTTCAGTCACGAACCGGGACTAATGTGAGCATTGGTCCCGGTTCGTGCGGCTAAGGCTTTAGTCCCGGTTCACCTGAGCCCTTTAGTCCCGGTTTGACACACGAACCGAGACTAAAGGGTGCGATGCCCTTTGGTCCCGATTTGTGTCTCAAACCGGGACTAAAGATTAGACCTTTAGTCCCAGTTTGAGACACGAACCGGGACTAAAGGGTGCGATGCCCTTTAGTCCCGGTTTGTGTCTCAAACCGGGACTAAAGGTCCCATTTTCAAACTCTACCCCCCCCCAAGCGGATCGCCTTTTTTGTTTTGAAAAAATCAAAAGAAAATGATAAAAACTTCAAAAAATAAAATCCTTCGAGAGGTAGTTATATTACTACATCTACTAGTTAGGAAATTTTAAAAACTTAAATTTGGACATGTTTTGCAAAAAATGTAGGGAAAATGTAAAACGGCTATAACGTTTGCATACGATGTCAGAAAAAACGTATAATATATCAAAATGTTCGGAACGAAAATCCACATCCGATGGAGACCACCTATGGCCTGTTTGCCAATTTTTAGAATCCTCAAATTCTAAAAGGAAAAAAAGTTATGCTCAAATTTTAGTTTTTTTTGATTTTTTGTTAAATCTGGTCAAACTATGGTCAAACTACTTGTTCAAGAAGTATTAGTGTTACTAAATAATTATTCAAGAATATTAGTGTTACTAAGTAATTATTTCAGTTTTTTTGAATTTTGGTCAACTATGGTCAAACTATGGTCAAACTACTTATTCAAGAAATATTAGTGTTACTAAATAATTATTGATTTTTAGAACAATAGTTTCAAACTCAAACAGTGAAATGTGTGACTTCATGCTCAAGCTAAATTCCTGAGGGTTAATAGGATTGACATCTTACTATTGTCAGGAAAACAACAAGTGCAGACTTGGAAACAAGGGACAATAGAACCCGGAAGTTAAGCGTGCTCAGGCTGGAGTAGTGAGAGGATGGGTGACCATTCGGGAAGTTAGATGATTTGGAATGGTGAGGGGTGATTAGAGATTAAAGGTTAAATTGAGCAGTGATGAGGGGTGATTAGAGATTAGAGGTTAAAAAAATTCAAAAATTTGAAATTCAAAAAAAAATTCAAAAAAAAATTCATAAAATTTTCTTTAGTACCAGTTGGTGTTCCCAACCGGGACTAAAGGTGGACCTCCAGGCAGCGGCCACGTGGAGGGCCTTTAGTCCCAGTTCCAGTTAGAACCGGGACTAAAGGGGGAGGCTTCAGTACCGACCCTTTAGTCCCGGTTCCAGAACCGGGACTAAACGCCCCTTATGAACCGGGACTAAAGGCCCTTTTTCTACTAGTGATCCAGTAACTCTTTAATCTGCTTCTTAATTTCCACCAAATCCTTTGCAGGCATCTTGTATGGTCTCTTCGATATTGGCCCCGTGCCTGGCAATAGCTCAATCAAAAACTCAATATCTCTATCCGGTGGCATGCCTGGCAACTCTTCTGGAAATACTTCAGGGAAATCCCTTACCACTGGTACTTCCTCCTGCACAACTCCTGTTAAACAATTTACTTGAGTCCCTTTTGGCACATGCCGGGATACATACTTGATCCTTCTCCCTTCTGGGGTGGTAAGCAAAATTGTCTTACTGGCGCAATTGATGTTTCCTCCATACATCGACAGCCAATCCATACCCAGAATTACATCCAATCCTTGTGATTCCAAAATGATTAAATCTGAGGGAAACACATGCCTACCTATACTCAATGGCACTTGAAAACATCCTTGACTGACCATATACTCCGCTCCTGGTGAGCTTACTAGCATAGGTGTTCTAAGAACCTTAGTGGCCAGGTTATACTTATTCACAAATCCCCTTGATATGTATGAATGTGATGCACCAGTATCAAAAAGAACGAGTGCAGTAAATGACTTAGCCAAAAACTTACCGATTACGGCATCCGGCTGCTCTTCAACCTCCTCCACGTTAACGTGGTTCACCTGTCCCCTGTTGAAAGTGTTCGGCTTCTTCCCAGAACTTCCATTGCCATTTTGGCCTTCAGGACATTCATTGGCATAATGTCCGGTCTTCTGACACTTAAAGCAAGTGACTTGGCTCAGGTCCTTCTTGGCTGGGGTTGATGGGTTGGTACGGTTCTGGCCGTTGCTTCCTCCATTCCCATTACCATTCTTGGTGCCATTGTGATTGTGCGAGCTACCTCCTCCATGGGTATGCTGAAAATGTCCTGCCGATCTAGGGTAAAATGTGGCTTCTGCTGAGCTCCTGAATTGTACTTCCCTTGTCCATACTTCCTCTTGCGGTTCTCAATTTGCTGCTGTTTGCCTTCAATCATAAGAGCATGGTCTACCAACTCCTGGTAGTTGTTGAAGGTTGCTACCATCAACTGCATGCTCAACTCATCATTCAGTCCTTCCAGAAACTTCTCCTGCTTGGCTGCATCCGTAGCAACGTCATCTGGGGCATAACGTGCTAATTTACTAAAGTCCTCCACATACTGGCCAACTGTCCGTCCTCCTTGGCGCAAGTTGCGAAACTCACGCTTCTTCATGGCCATAGCTCCTGCTGAAACATGGGCAGTACGAAAGGCCTGCTGAAACTGGTCCCATGTGACAGTGTAGACAGGGAAAGTGGCTGTGAAATTCTCCCACCATGATGCTGCAGGTCCTTCAAGCTTATGTGTGGCAAACTTCACCTTCTCCGCATCTGTGCATCCTGCTGTGGTCAACTCTCTAGCTGTCTTGTGGAGCCAATCATCTGCTACTATCGGCTTGGTGCTACTGGAAAACACCGGCGGATTTAGCCTAAGAAAACGGGCTAAGTGATCAACAGGTGGTGGTGGTGGTGGGTTGTTGTTGTTGTTTCCCTGATTCTGATTCTGGACTAGCAACTGCATCAATGTGTTTTGCTGCTGGATCAACTGAGTGAGCTCCGGTGGAAAGGTAAATCCGGGGTCACGTCTCGGAGGCATCTAAGGGTTTAGAAAAGATGAGATGTAAGAATAGAGGGGGTCTAAAGAGAAAACACTACCCATATGCACATGAGGCAAAAGCAAACAATTCACTTCATTCAATCAAACAAGGGCATACAATCGATCTAACTATCGCAAAAGTGCTCGGACTACTATATTTACATGGTGGACTACTACTACTGATGAGGTGGTCTACTAGAAATATTCTTCGGTTGCAGACTCCATGATATCTGCTCCGGCTTCATCAACATAGTCATCATCGCTATCATCTGGGTCTGAGTCGGTGTCGTCGATGATGATGTAGTCTTCCGGGCGAATCTCCTTGGGTTCTTCGTCTTCATCTACTGGTGTAGGGCCTCCTATAAATACTTCGATCTTCTTGATCAGATCGTCATTCTTCTCCACCAATACTTCAATTTCCTCTTCATAATCTTCACATGTAGCTTTGAGTTCTTCCTCCAGTTCCTTGATTCGTATCTTAGCCTTCTTCACGTCTATCATGTCGGCGCACATCTGGTTCTCATGTCGTCGAATGTGCTGGTTTAACTCCTGGATAAAAGCTGCAACTGATCTATCCTTTCTAGTGTTGATCATCTCACAATGCTCATCTCGGTGCCCACAAATCTGGTAGATAGTATCCTTGATATCATTGCGGTAGACTTCTCCAATGCGTCCCATGGCGATGTGAGCTGCCATGCTCTTTCCCAGACTCCAAGTTGGTGCATCAAAAGAAAACTCTATGGGCTCAGTGACTGGCATGAACGTCCTTCCTGGAGCTTGAACTTGAATCATCCAGCGCTCTTCTTCAGGTAAAGTGGCGTTGTAGGTTCCGGTGAAGCTTGGTACTCCTATGTTCAGGTATCTCGTGACTTCCTTCAAGTGACGTCCAAAGGGTGTATCTTCATCCAGTTGCGTGAACTTGTTCCTTGCATCCGCCATCCTAAAGAGTAGAAAAGATGAGAGCTCAGAAGAGAAGAGAGTGAATAGTGATCTACGTCTTTAGCTTAGTGGTCATGTCCTACAGTCAGCGTGTGCTCTGATACCATCTCTGTAGCGACCAGACCTCAAACAGTCTGATCTCTATGCTCCTGTGTCATCCCTGGATCAGTAATGCTGACACCACACAGTACTCGAAGGATTTATAATAGAGTAGCAATCACACACTTATTACATCGAGTGTCTCAATAGAGAACTAATTACAATAAGCATGGCTTAAGGCCATCTAATAACGATAACAGCGGAAGGCTTGGAAGATAAGTGAGTCCATCAACTCCAACGGCATCACTGAGTATAGAACCACGACCTAAAAACTCCTTAATCATCGTCTGAAAAGTTTGCAACATTAACGTTGCAGCCCGAAATGGGTCAGCACATGGAATATGCTGGCAATGTAACACATAGAGAGTAATGGAATGAAATAGCTATACTATATGCATATTTGGCTCGTGGAAAGCTCTATGGTTACAGTTTTGCGTAAAGCCAAGTTTTCCCTACAACAAAGGAATAGAATTTATTTAACTATCATGGTAGTTGGTAAACATTGAGAATGGTTGACAGCATCCTCAATCCCAATTAAACATCATCATTAACAAAACCCAACAGAATTAATTTAGAGTAACATGTTGAGATTCACATGATAATCCAAGTACTAGATACTCAAGATGTCCATAACCGGGGACACGGCTAACCATGATTAGTTTAACACACTCTGCAGAGGTTTGCGCACTTTTCCCAACAAGACTCGATCGCCTCCATTTGGTTTCTCGCACTGCATGGTGTTTGAGAAGACGGATGACCGAGACATAGTCTTTCAGAAGCGCTAGCACCTTACAATGGATAGACCGTTACACCTACTTTCCCCTACATCTGCTAGTGTACCCTGTAATAGTTCGCACGACATAATCAACTATGCCAGAGCCCATAATGGCTTGTGGCTGCACACGGAAGTTTCTAGTATGAATAATCTCATGATCCCTTTGAGCCTGGGTGGCGGTCCATAAAGAAAAACAGGCAATCCTGGAATACCCAGGTACGTCAATCCACCCAGTTGTGTGTTTAAGTTGCCACCTTAGATAAATCATTAATTAACAAACTCACATCTGTCATGGATATCACTCACCCAATCCACGTCTACTAGCATAGCATGGCATAATAGGCAAATGTAGAAGTAACTCCCAAGGGTTTGATAATATAACAGGTGATAGGTACTACCTCAACTACTTCCCATCCCACAATTTAATTAGATCCTACTCATGCAATGTTTGAGGATTGATCTAATGCAATAAAGGTATGATCAAAGTGTTACTTGCCTTGCTGATGATCCGTGAAACCTAGCGATTCGAAGTAACAGGCGGCGCACTCTGGGTATACTATCGCAGACAAATAAAAAAACATACAATAAGCACTCATCTAATGCACAGGTAACAGTCGAATAAGAGATCTAACCAGAAAGTTCAACTTAAGAACTCTGGTTTGCAAAAAGAATCAAATCGAACAAAGCAACAAAAGTCAAACGGCGAAAGAAAACAACTTCATTCTACTAATCTGGATCGAAGTCAAATTTTACAGTAGCAAAAACTTGTTTAAGTTGGTTAAACAGATAGAGAGTTTCGAGACGAAACTCCAGGCGCTTGAATCGCCTGATTTTGATAGACGAGCGAAAAGTTATACTAAAACGAAAATCGGATCAGAAATCGCGATCAGAAAAATCGCGGATTTAATCTGAGAAAAAGAAAAATGACGAACATTCGCTAGAACGAACGAACGGACGAACGCTCGCTAATTAACCTAAACTGAAAAAAAAACGATCTAATAAAAAACCTAAAAAAACCGACGAAAAACCGATCAGTTTTTTAAAAAAACGGCGGCGCGGATTACGAGGCGAACCTCGGGCGGCGGGTCGGCGCAGCGGCGGCGTGGCAGCTCCGACTCCGGAAGGCGGTGGCAGCGGCGTGCGGCGGCGGCGGCGGCGGGGTCGGCGGCGGCGCTAGGGTTCGGCGGCGGGCTGGCTTCGGCTGGACTTCTCCCCCCCCGCCGGCTTATAAAGCCTACGCGGGCCGGAGTCCCGGTCGAACACGGCCCGTAGGTCGGTGCGATTTTTTTTAAAATAATTACGCGCGGAAGAAAAATAGAAAGAAATACTAAACGGACTCCAAAAATCCCGAAATGAATTTTCCCGGGCTTCTAAAATCAAGCCGCACAAGGTGAACATTTATTTGGGGCCTAAATGCAATTTTGAAAAACGCACATTTTTCCTAAATTCAAATAAAACAACGAAAAACTCCGAAATAAAATCTTATTTGATTTTATTATTAAATCCTCAATATTTCTTTATTTTTGGGAAAGTCATTTTATTCCCTCTCTCATATTTTTGTAATAGAAATAATTGATGATAAAATAATTAAAATCAAATTATCCTATTCTCAAAATTTGAGAAAAGTCAAATATGAAAATAATGAATTCCCCAAATCTCTCGGTGGGTCCTTGAGTTGCGTAGAAATTTCTAGGATCAAAACAAAAGAAAAATAAAATACGATATGCATTGATGATCTAATGTATAACATTCCAAATTGAAAATTTGGGATGTTACAATCATACACGTGTATGTTGCCTTAGTTATTTCTGTATGTATTCCGCTAGCATAAAATTTTACATTCAACTAGTGTTTCTTTTTGTTGTGTTGTCCTGTCGTATCCCTAGCTCTTACACCATACTCCATCCGTCTGGATTACATGTTGCCGAAATGGATAAAAAAGGATGTATCTAGAACTGAAATACGCCTAGACCCATCCATTTTTTCCGGATGGAGGGAATACATGTTAATATGTCATGCCTTTCTACTCTTCAGTACCTATTCCATCTCTCCGCTGCCGCATGTTTTATAATTAAAGGACCATTCTTCTATACAAGGCATGCAAGGGGAAGACAACTATGTTAGAATCAGAAGGGTTACAAACAAGGCCTTTGCAAAAGATCCAAACGCCAGGAGATAATAAACTAACTCCAGTTTTTAAAGATACTGCTCCAGCACAGAGAAACCCAACTCCTACTGATAAGAAGCAGATTCCAGTGGCCAAAGAACTAGTCCGCTCCAGTCTAGCAAAAATATGTCAACTCAATTCTAAGAAGCGTGTGCGTATCCTTGCATCATGAAATTTTATAGCATGCTGATCATATTTTCTACATGTTTCTTACCCATCTCTCTTTTAGAAAATAAGCTTAACAGATAGAAGAATTTCTGCACTGGTATCGTTTGTGAGGAAAGATTCTTGCAAGAATTCTCTGTACTCCAATGCAGATGTAAGTACCTGTTGTATATCACTATATTTTTACATCAGCATGTATTTTGTTAATCGGCGTGAATCCAACCTTTATCTGATCTAAATTTAGTTGTAGCAAAATGTATGATTAAAGGCCACAATGTTGATTTTTGTAAGGAAAACTGCCTGGTAGTTTTGCATCCTGAGGGGCATGAGTGTACTAGCTCATATCAGTGGGTTTGATTACTTTGGTTCTGCAGTGGGTTTTCAGTGTTTTTTTACTGTGTTATCCTGTCGTATCCCTAGATCTTACGTCATACTCCCTCCGCCCGGATTACATGTCGCGGAAATGGATAAAACTGATGTATCTAGAACTGAAATACGCTTAGACCCATCCATTTATTTCCGGATGGAGGGAATACATGTCAATATGTCATGCCTTTCTATTCTTCAGTACCTATTCCATCTCTGCTATAGCATGTTTTATAATTGAAGCACCATTCTTATATATAAGGCATGCAAGGGGAAGACGACTATGTTAGAATCTGAAGGGTTACAAACCAGGTCTTTGCAAAAGATCCAAACGCCAGGAGATAATAAACCAACTCCATTTTTCATAGATACTGCTCCAGCATAGAGAAACCCAACTCCCACTGATAATAAGCAGATTCCAGTGGCCAAAGAACTAGTCCACTCTAGTCCAGCAAAAGAATGTCAACTCCATTCTAAGAAGCGTGTGCGTATCCTCGCATCATGAAATTTTATAGCATGCTGATCATATTTTCTACATGTTTCTTACCCGTCTCTCTTCTAGAAAATAAGGTTAAATGATACAAGACTTCCTCCATTGGGATCGTATTCGAGGAAAATAACTTGCGGGAATTCTCTGTGCTCCAGTGCTGATGTAAGTACCTGTTGTACATCACTATATTTTTGCATCAGCATGTATTTTGTTAATGGGCCTGAATCTAACCTTTATATGATCTAAAATTCGTTGTAGCAAAATGTTAAAGGCGCCAATGTTGATTTTTGTAAGGAAAATTGCCTGGTAGTTTTGCGTACTGAGCTGCATGAATGTGCTATCTCATATCACGCACATTACTGAATTGTAGTGCTTCTCTGGTTGCCCATTCATTCATTGTGTCAATGTTGCTTTCGTATTACCTTACCTGGCTGATGATAGCTAGGTCATATTATGTTAATTTGGTGTAGGCTAGTTGCCCAAACGTTCGTTGTGTCAATGTTGCTTTCTTATTATCTGACTTGGCCAATGATAGCAATGCTAGTGTGTTAATTTTGTGCAGGCTGCTGAAGATAAGAAGACAAACTCTGAAAACAGCAAGGCAACCCCATTGTTTCTTTCCAGTATATCTAGGCCAAGTAATATGGCAATAACTCATGATTAATCTGTTTGGTTCCCGTCCTAATTTATGTTATGATGCAGTGCTCAAGACACTCTCCACTATCAATAATACAAGCCTGCCAAAATCGCCATCTGAATCTGTTCAGTATCCTCTGTCTCGAATGTGATGGAATAAATGTATGTTTGTGAACCAATTAATGACTGAAGCAATGATGGAAATGGTGGATGAATCAGAGGTGCAGAGTCGTGCGACACAACAACTGATCAATGTTTTCAGAGACAGAGTGGCGAAGTAACAAGAACTTGCCCACATGCTTATGGGCGTCATCTGTGCTGAGGTTGCAGATTGTGACGTTGTAGATGGTCAGGTTCTACTCATTTATTTGCACTGGCATCACTCTTTGATTGCCTAGTGGATGTAATTTCATGTAATATATTTTGGATGTGCAACGTTATTCCCTGTATGCCGTACCTTTGCTCGCCGTAATGGGCTCAAATTATCTAATTTGGCCTAAAGACATGAACGAACTTTAGTCGGCCCATTAAGTTAATGGGCCGTTCATAGGCCGAAAGTTAATGGTCGGCCCTCTTACCTCCTGGGTCGTTAACAGGCCGACATCGAAGCGGGCAATAGGTGGCCCCAATTTATTTCACAGGTCGTTACTAAGTTTGGGCTACATATGGCCCAACTATACTGTAGGCCTTTAGTAGGCCGAAAGAGACAGCAGGCTTGTATTGGACCATGAAGAGCATGGTCCGCCAAGAGGCCGAAAGTTAGGTCGTATTGTAAACGGCCCAACTGTGTTGTGGCCCTTTAGCAGGCCGAAAGAGAAACCGGGCTGGTATTGGACCATGAAGGGCATGGGCCGTTAAGAGGCCAAAACTAAGGTCTGACAACAAATGGCCCAACTCATTTATGGTCCGTTAACAGGCCGAAAGGCAAACAAGGCCGGGAATTGGCCCAACACTTAAATGGGTCGCTAAAAGGCCAAAACTCAGGTCCGACTACAATTGTCCCAATTGATTTATGGGCCGTCAACAGGCTAAAAGTGACACCGGGCCAGAAATTGGCCCAACACTTAAATGGGTCACTAAAAGGCTGAAACTCAGGTCCGACTACAAATGGCCCATCAGATTTATGCGCCGTCAACAGGTTGAAGGACACACCAGGCTGGAAATTAGCCCAACATTTAAATGGGTCGCTAAAAGGCCGAAAGATGTACATCCTGAAAATTGGCCCATCCATTAAATGGGTTGTTAACAGGCCGAAATCTCATCGGGCCGATATTGAGCCCAAATATATAGCGGGCTGTTAATGGGCTCGAACTGACGATGGGCTACAATGGTGGCAAATCTTTAATGGGCCGAATTGGCACATCTCGTATGGGCTGTGGGCTTAAATGGACCTGACACAAGTAGGCCTTATATGGGCCGGCCTGCTAATTTTTACTGGGCCGGCCTTTTTCACCGGAATGGGCCACTGTTGGGCCATGCCACGTGTCGACCTATCATAGACGGCTCCTGTCCAATGAGTGGATGACATCTGTCCCAACGATGAGCCGACACGTGATTCCTCTAGCCAATGATGATTTTACACATGGAAAATCCCCATTGGTCGGTGCTGTTAACGGGTTATCGGATCCAAAACCCGACACGATAGCTTAACGGTGTTCCGTTACGGCGGATGCCACGTGTCGGTCACCCTTGACGAAAGCACTTCTGTGATGCGCGATTTATCGTCATGGAAGTGGACACTTCCGTGATGATAATTTTGGTAATGTCATGGAACACTTCTACGACAGCACAGGTAGGACTATCTTGATTCTGTCATAAATTTTTTCATGGATGTACATGCATGACAAAAAAGCGACCTACCGTGACAAACACGTGTTATCACGGAAGTGTATTTTTTGTAGTGGTAGTACCTTTTGAGAAGTTCTATCTCCAGCATGATGCCCTCCATAAGCCTCAGAGTGACATTTCCGTAAGATTTGTCCTTGTTCATGCTTAGGTACACAACGTCTAATAATACCATCCACTCCTTCTTTATAAACATGTGGGTCATCCCAAAAGTAATGTCTTAAATCGTAGAAGAATTTTTGCTTTAGTTGGTATGTAAAGTTAGGTGGCAAATATTTAGTAACAATGTAATTAACATAGTCAGCATACCAAGGAGTACTATTAGCAACATTTATTGCAACTAACTGCTCATCAGGAAAACTATCATCAATAGGAAGTGTGTTATCAAGCACATTTTCAAGCCTAGACAAATTATCAGCTATGGGGTTCTCAGCTCCTTTTCTATCAATGATATGTAAATCAAATTCTTGTAACAAGAGAACCCAACGAATAAGTCTAGGTTTAGCATCTTTCTTTTCCATAAGATATTTAATAGCTGCATGGTTTAACAGTTACTTTGGAATCAACAATATAAGGTCTAAATTTATCACAAGCAAACACTACTGCTAAGAATTCTTTTTTAGTAGTAGCATAATTTCTTTGAGCATTGTCTAGAGTTTTACTAGCATAATGGATAACATTCAATTTCTTATCAACTCTTTATCCTAGAACAGCACCAACAACATAATCACTAGCATCACACATAATTTCAAAAGGCAAGTTCCAATCAGGTGGTTGAACAATAGGTGTGCAGATATTAAGGCTTTCTTGAGTGTTTCAAAGGCTTCTAAACAATCATCATCAAAAACAAAAGGAACATCCTTTTGCAAAATACTAGTGAGAGGCCTAGAAATTTTAGAGAAGTCTTTAATGAACCTCCTATAGAAACTTGCATCACCTAGGAAACTACGAATACCTTTGATGTCCTTAGGACATGGCATTTTCTCAATTGCATCAACCTTAGCTTGGTCCACTTCAATACCTATTTCAGAAATTTTATGACCCAAAACAATGCCTTCATTAACCATAAAGTGGCACTTCTCCCAATTCAAGACAAGATTTGTTTGTTCACATCTTCGCAAAACTCGCTCAAGGTTGCTTAAACAATCATCAAAAGACTTCCCATAAATAGAAAAGTCATCCATGAAAACCTCAACAATCTTTTCAGAAAAGTCATAGAATATAGCTATCATGCATCTTTGAAAGGTAGCAGGTGCATTACATAAACCAAAAGGCATACATCTATAAGCATAGGTTCCAAATAAACAAGTAAAAGTGGTCTTTTCTTGATCAGGTTGAGAAACAGGTATTTGTGAAAAGCCAGAATATCCATTAAGGAAGCAAAAGTGTGTGTGCTTAGATAATTTTTCAAGCATTTGATCAATAAAAGGAAAAGGGTAATGATCTTTTCTAGTTCCTTTATTTAATTTTCTAAAATCAATTACCATTCTATAGCCTATAACAATTCTTTGTGGAATGAGTTCATTCTTATCATTAGGAGCAACAATAATACATCCTTTCTTAGGAACACAATGAACAGGACTTACCCATCTACTATCAGCTATAGGATAAATTATACCTGCTTCCAAAAGTTTTAATATTTCTGTTCTTACCACCTCTTTCATCTTCAGATTCAACCGACGTTGGTGATCAACAACTGGTTTAGCATCAGGTTCCATATTAATTTTGTGCTGACATAGGGTGGGACTAATGCCCTTTAAATCATCAAGAGTATATCCAATAGCAGCCCGATGCTTCCTTAGAACTTTTAATAATCTTTCTTCTTCATGTTCTGAAAGGTTAGAACTAACAATAATAGGATATATCTTCTTTTCATCAAGGTAAGCATATTTCAAAGTGTCTGACAATTGTTTTAATTCAAACACAGGATCACCTTTAGGTGGAGCAGGACCTCCTAGAGTTTCAATAGGCAAATTGTGTTTAAGCAGAGGATGTTGTTTAAAGAAAATATTATCTATTTCATTTCTTTCATGCATATGCAAATCATTCTCATGGTCTAGCAAATATTGTTCTAAAGGATCAGTAGGTGGCACAATAATAGAAGCAATACCAATTAATTCATCCTTGCTAGGCAATTCTTTTTCATGATGGTTCCTACTAAACTTGGAGAAATTAAGCTAACACCAACATTTTGTTTCTGACAATCTATCTTAGCATTAACAGTGTTCAAGAAAGGTCTACCAAAGATAATGGGACAAAAGTCATCATATGGGGAACCAAGAACAAGAAAATTAGTAGGGTATTTTATTTTCCCGCACAAGACTTCAACATCTCTAATAATCCCACAAGGTGATATGGTGTCTCTATTTGCAAGTTTAATACTGACATCTATGTCTTCTAACTCTGTAGGTGCTATGTCTTCCCTAATTTCTTGATATAACTTTGTAGCGATCCGACCTCAGAAGGTCAAATCTCTGTGCATAGGTCTCATCCCGGATCGGTAATGCTAACACACACAGTACTCGAGGATTTATAACAGAGTTCAATCACACACTTTTACATCGAATGTCTCAAAAGAGAACTTATTACAATAATATGGCTGATAGCCATCTAAATAAGATAATAGCGGAAGCTCCGGAAGGTAAATGTGTCCATCAACTCCAACGACATAGCTGAGTGCATGACAACGACCTAGTGCACCTTACTCTTCGTCTGAAAACTCTACAACATAATACATTGTAGCCTGTGTAGGTTAGCACATGGAATATGCTGGCAAGATAACACGATAGAGCAATGAACAAGTAACAGCTATAACTATATGCATATATGGCTGGTGGAGGCTCTATGGTTATCATTTTGTGAAAAGCCAGTTTTTCCTACAACAAAGGAATATATTTTATTTAACCACAAAGTTGGTTGAAAAACATTGAGAATGGTAACCCCATCTCAATCCCAAATTAAAAGTTAACAACCCAACAAAATTAATTAGGTAAAGTGATGAAATCAACATAGTAATTCAAGCACCAGATACTCAAGATGTCCATAACTGGGGACACGACTAACCATGATTAGTGTGTACACTCTGCAGAGGTTTGCACACTTTTCCCCACAAGACCTGATCTCCTCTGTTATATTTGTCGCACTGCATGATGTTTGAGAAACGGATAACCAAGACACAGTATTTCAGAAGCATTAACTCTTTACGATGGGTAGACCGTACCACCTACAATCCCCTACATCTGCCAGTCTACCACTGAAAGAGGTCACACAACGTACTCAACTATGCCAGAGCCCATAATGGCTTGTGGTTTCACACGGAAGTTTCTAGCATGAATAACATTATGATCCCTTTGAGCCAGGGTGGCAAACCATAGGATGATCACATGGATTCCCCGAGATTCTCCTTGGACAACATTGGATTCCCCAGGTGCCCACAAAGCAATCCACCCAGATGTGTATGAAAGTAGCCACCTTAGGTTAAACCTTAGTTAACAACAACCTCTCGCATCTTTCATGAATTCTCTCAAACCAAACCATGTCTACGAGCATAGCATAGCAGTATAAGCATACGTAGTAACATCCCAGGGTTTGAATAAAAGACAATAGGTTCTAGCTCATCAACTACTTCCCGATACCCACATGTATTCAAGTCCTAACCATGCAATGTTTGAGGATTGAAACTAATGCATAAAAACTGGGTAATAAGGGATATGATCACAGTGTTACATGCCTTGCTGACAATCTGAAAACCCTAGTGACTCGTAGTAGCAAGCCTCGCATTCCGGAAACTCTATCCTGAACAAACAATAGCATACATATGTAACAGCCTGGATTTTGGCCCTTTTCTTTTTCTTTTGATTTATTGGTTTTTTTGCTCTATTTTTCTTTTTGGAGTGGTTCTGTGGCCTTGTGACATGGGAAATCAGCTTCATTTCCTCTCCCAAGTGGCTCATCATTCTCAAAACCTTGCCAAGACCATGTCACTCCACTGCTTGACCAAACCCTAATTCCTTTGTCTAAGGAAAATTCCTTTTTCTATTAAAAGAATAACCCTAATGGCCATAGGTTGTGAATCAACCTATATTTCTGCCCATCCAATAATTCCCAAATAATTCTCATAATTCCTTTGGGTCATATGTTGCTCAAATATGCCGAAACTTTCCTGTCCTAGCCTAAGAATAATTCTCCAAAATTCATTCTTCCATTCTGTCCAGAGTGGCACTTTGTAAAGGAAGTACCACCTATCCAATCTTGTTTGCTCCCAAACTTGTTGGGCATTCTTTTATGTCCAAATAATTGCCTCATGCGAAAATTCAACTTTATTTTCCTAGCCAATCTTCCTCAGCAATTTTTCAAAGTTTCTGTCAAACAGAAGGCTTTGTAAAGGAAGTACTAGATAGGGTTATCCAAATGAGATGAAATTTGGCAAACTTCTTAATGTGCTCATATTAACGCCATCCTACAAGTTTCAGCTCCATCCAATCATCTATGTGAGCACACAACCAAATCTTTTATTCTGGCAATATTTTCAGGTTGTGAAGCAAGTATAATTTTTATTGCTTCAAAAATCCTGATAAAATACCAGATTGTTCTCCTACCCAAATAACTTCTCTCCACCAAATTTGGAACCATTTGACTTAGCCAATATTTCTCCAAAATTCTTGCAAGATTTTGGTCAGTGAAGATAGCTGTGAAGGAGGTACCATTTAGGTGAATCCAATTCGTATGAAACTTACACATCCTCTATATATGATTAAATCATGAAGCCTTGCCAAATTTTAGCTCAAGTGGCCACACCATTTGAGTGCATCATCTTGATCCATTTTCTGGACCATTTGATTAGTTGCAAAGAAACTATGTTAAACCTTGATCCTAATCTTCTCAAAATTACCAGGATGAAAGTCCTTCTTTACCTCAACCTCGTAGACAAGCTCAATGGCTCCAAACCCTTTCCTGTTGATCACTAGTGCTCAACCAAGTTTACTGCAGTAAACTTCAGAGACTTCTTACCGTTTAACCAGATCACTTTTAATCGATCTACCACCGCGGTTGCGACCTCCCTTGGATGGACTACGCCCTAGACAACGTTTGCCAACTCTTGGCATTTTCTCCTCGCCAGTCTGCGCGGTGACCACCGACTTGGCATGTAGTGCACGCGTCCAGAATGGCTTCTTGCTCGGGCCCCTCCTCTGCTCGGCGTCTCAGCAAGCACAAGCATGTCTAGCAGTTTTACTGCATCGTCACCGTCCTCCTGGACCTCTCTCCCTCTCAGTAAAACCCGTCCCGGCGCTCGCCGACGCTCACCCACGGGCGCACTGTGGCCGACCGAGCATTAATGGCGTCATGGCTTCTTCCTCTTCTTGTCCCCGAGCTTCGCTCGTCTCCGTGACCTCTGTGGCTCGTCCGCACCCCCCCCCCCTCGTCGCGTTCCCGCACCTCCCCGTGATCGCTGGCCATCGCCAGAGCCTCGGCCGGACGTGTCCAGCGACACCCGAG